>NC_086097.1:131754120-132064120 GCF_963921235.1 Mobula hypostoma
TTAACTTTGCCTCCAACTTTCACCCTGCCCTCAAGTTTACCTGGTCCATTTCTGACACCTCCCTCCCCTTTCTAGATCTTTCTGTCTCTGTCTCTGGAGACAGTTTATCCACTGATGTCTACTATAAGCCTACTGACTCTCACAGCTATCTGGACTATTCCTCTTCTCACCCTGTCTCTTGCAAAAACGCCATCCCCTTCTCGCAATTCCTCCGTCTCCGCCGCATCTGCTCTCAGGATGAGGCTTTTCATTCTAGGACGAGGGAGATGTCTTCATTTTTTAAAGAAAGGGGCTTCCCTTCCTCCACTATCAACTCTGCTCTTAAACGCATCTCCCCCATTTCACGTACATCTGCTCTCACTCCATCCTCCCACCACCCCATTAGGAATAGGGTTCCCCTGGTCCTCACCTACCACCCCACCAGCCTCCGGGTCCAACATATTATTCTCCGTAACTTCCGCCACCTCCAACGGGATCCCACCACTAAGCATATCTTTCCCTCCCCCCCTCTCTGCATTCCGCAGGGATCGCTCCCTACACAACTCCCTTGTCCATTCGTCCCCCCCATCCCTCCCCACTGATCTCCCTCCTGGCACTTATCCGTGTAAGCGGAACAAGTGCTACACATGCCCTTACACTTCCTCCCTTACCACCATTCAGGGCCCCAAACAGTCCTTCCAGGTGAGGCATCACTTCACCTGTGAGTCGACTGGGGTGATATACTGCGTCCGGTGCTCCCGATGTGGCCTTTTATATATTGGTGAGACCCGACGCAGACTGGGAGACCGCTTTGCTGAACATCTACGCTCTGTCCGCCAGAGAAAGCAGGATCTCCCAGTGGCCACACATTTTAATTCCACATCCCATTCCCATTCTGACATGTCTATCCACGGCCTCCTCTACTGTAAAGATGAAGCCACACTCAGGTTGGAGGAACAACACCTTATATTCCGTATGGGTAGCCTCCAACCTGATGGCATGAACATTGACTTCTCTAACTTCCGCTAGGCCCCACCTCCCCCTCGTACCCCATCTGTTACTCTTTTTTATGCACACATTCTTTCTCTCACTCTCCTTTTTCTCCCTATGTCCCTCTGAATATACCTCTTGCCCATCCTCTGGGTCACTCCCCCCCCCCGTCTTTTTTCCCGGACCTCCTGTCCCATGATCCTCTCGTATCCCCTTCTGCCTATCACCTGTCTAGCTCTCGGCTCCATCCCTCCCCCTCCTGTCTTCTCCTATCATTTTGCATCTCCCCCTCCCCCTCCAGCTTTCAAATCCCTTACTCACTCTTCCTTCAGTTAGTCCTGACGAAGGGTCTCGGCCTGAAACGTCGACTGCGCCTCTTCCTATAGATGCTGCCTGGCCTGCTGCGTTCACCAGCAACTTTGATGTATGTTGCTTGAATTTCCAGCATCTGCAGAATTCCTGTTGTTTACACTCAACATTTACTTGTCAAATGTGGATGGACAACACAAGATGACAAAGATGTGGTATGACTTGCAAGCTCCATCGCATTTATTATTTTTTTTAAAAAAAGAGTTCAAAGCACTTAATTGCCATGCACTTTAAAATGATTCAGTAACTTGCTGGTTAAACCTTTATGACCCAAAGGTACAACCCATTGAAATAGCTCTTGTTGTGGTCGAAATTGAATTCAGTCCACTAAGAACCAACATCATTCACCATATAGGACAGTCTCTTGAAATTGCTGATCACGTTTGACCACTATTGCCTGTGGGGCATTTTTGTTTAGTGCCCCTTCCCCTCCCCCTCATGTGCCACCATTCCCTGATTCTTTTTAACCCTTTTAGCACCTGGGTAATTCAAAGATACTCTCTTCTGAGAAGAAGGATAACAATATTCTTTGAAAAAGGTCAAAAAATATTGATCCATTCCCCCAACCTCCCCAATTCCTGTTTAAGATTTGAGAGATGCAATGAAAGAGCTAAACGCTTTAAGGAAGCCTTCTTAAAATCTTAGTTAATATAAAAAAGGATTGAAAATCTTGAGGACTTGCCTCTGCATAAAATACTGCACTGGTCTGTCACTTCAATGCCAATTCTGTTTGGATCTAAGATAATTGATTGTATCAGGAGGGGAGATTAGAAGAATTTCTTTCTTGCAATGAATTATTGTGATCTAGACTGCACAGTTCAAGTAGTTTCAACAGTGACTTTCAAAAGGAAACTGAAAAAGCAGTTTAAAAGGAAAACAGTGGTAAGGCTCTGGGGAAGTTCAAAGTTCAAAATTCAAAGTAAATTTATTGTCAAAGTACAGATATGTCACCATGTACTACCTTGAGATTAATTTTCTTGCGGGCACACACAGTAAATACAAAGAAACACAATAACGTCAATGAAAAGCACACATGACAAAGGCGGACAAACAAGCAAAGTGCAAAAGACAAAAAGCTTTGCAAATAGGAAAAAATTTAAAAACTATAAATCAGCAATAAATATTGAGAATTAGAGTTGTAGGGTCCTTAAGGGTAAGTCCATAGATAGTGCAATCAGTCCAGTGTTGGAATGAGTGAAATTATCCCCTCTGGTTTAAGAGCCCTATGGTTGAGGGGTGATAACCTAGTGATGTGAGACTTGAGGCTCCGGTGCCTCCTTCTTGATGCCACATCTTGACAAGGAGGTTGTTCATTTCCAAGTTCTGTTCAGTAGGTTATATTGTTATTTCTCCCACTGCATACATTGGATTGACTTCTGGAATGCACCCACAGATTCAGATAACACATCAAAATTTGCTTTACAATTCTCACTGACTTCTGCTCCATCGCTTTATGCTGGGTGATAAGTTAAATATAGACAGCAAAATATTGCTGAAATAAGAATGAATCAAGCTACAGACTAAAGCACAAACAAGCTCTTCTGGTAAACCATGACACAAGAAATTTGATCCTTAACTTCTCAATTGTTCACTCTGCTGTCATTTGATCTAACATATTTCACTTTAATTAATTTGACCACTTGCATGTACTAAGAAATTACTGAGGTCTTAAGCAAATCGATCTAATGGCCATTTTCAACCACATTGATGTCCTTTCTGGTTTAACTTTGCATTTGTACATTTTTCAACTAGCACTTTGTGATCTGTGATCATCAACTTCACAAGTCCTTCTCCAAATGATCTGCATTCAAGTTGAATACTTCAGCTTTCAGTTTCTGAGCTAAATCTTGCCCTTCAATGTTGCTTTGTTAGTGTAGTTGGCTCCAGCTATTGATGACTCTGTATCATGATCTTCATAATACAACAAATATTTCATCAGGGGCTTAAAGACCAGAATGTTGTTCTCTTTGTCAGTGCTCCCTAGCTGTACTTGTTTTGCTGTTTATCCTTGTCCATGAATCAGCAATCTGGAGGCACATGGCTTCTCACTATGAGGTACTGACCATTTAGCCAAAGCTTTCACTTGAAGTCTTCCTGCTTTCTGCTTTTACCCTGGTGTTGAAACTGTTGTGTAACCCTTCCTCATTGTGTTCATGGTAATGTTCTGAAGGAATTTCCTCTGATCTTTACATTGAAAACTCTTCTTTTGTGAAAAAAGCCACATTGCCAGTATTAGTTATCCTGGATTTAGACTTGCATGATGAGAATATTTATTCAAAGCCATAGTTGAGTTCATTGCCATATGCACAAGTACATGTATGCACAGGAGTACTGACAAACTTACTTTCACATTCACATACTGTAGTATTTGAGGCACATCATTCACAACAAAAACAGAAGTTAAACATAAATTATACACCTTTTAACAAGGAAGAACACAATTAAAACAAAAATGTCTATTGTTGTGCAAAATGATCAGAGTGGACCTGGTGTTGCAGAAGTTGGTTCGTGAACTGAATGGTTAAAAGGAAATAGCTGTTCTTGAACCTACTGGTGTGAGACTTTAGGCTTCTGTACCTCCTGCTTGATAGCAATTATGAAAAGATGGCATGGCCCGGATAGTGGGATGTTCTGCCTTGTTGAGGCACCTCATATAGATACTATCAATGGTGGCGAGGGATGGGTCCTTGATGTATTGGGCTGAGTCTACTGCTCTCTTCAGCTTCTTATGTTCCAACATATTAGAATTGCTGTTGCACATCATGATGCAAACAGTTAGGATACTTTCAGTAGTACATCTGCAGAACGTGTTAGTGTTCAGTGACAATCTTCTTATCTTCTAATAAACTAGAGACACTAGTGTGCATGTTTTTGTGATTGTGTCGATGTGATAGGCCCAGGACCAGCCGTTCAATATGTTACTGCCTGGGAATCTAAAGCTGCTGGCTCTGTCCACATGAGACCTCTAATGTGGATTAGAACATGCTCACTCTCCTTTCTCTTCCTGACAGGTCAGTTGAAGCATTTTGCAAAATAATAGTGAGTTCTTTGTTTCCACTACATCTGTAACAATCTCCTAGAGTGTCTAGATTTTCCGCTGGCACTGCAGCCTTATGACTGGAGACTTCATGTGCATTTGAACCTTGCATTTGCAAAATTTTTAATAGTTCTTGATTCCACCTCTATAAGTATTGTGATTTCTCATGCAAGAAAGAGAGTAGAGATAACCCAAGAAATTATAGACCAGTGAGTCTTACTTCAGATCCTGAGAGGCAGGATTTATGGGCATTTGGAGGGACATAAGCTGATTAGAGATAGTCAGCATGGTTTTGTCAAGAGCAGGTCGTGCCTTATGAGCCTGATTGAATTTTTTGGGGATGTAACAAAATGCGTTGATGAAGATAGAGATGTAGTGTATATGGATTTCTGCAAGGCGTTTGATAAGGTTCCCCATGCAAGGCTCATTTAGAAAGTAAGGAGGTATGGGATCCAAGGAGATATTGCTTTGTGGATCCAGAATTGGCTTGCCCACAGAGGGCAATAGGTGGTTGTAGATGGTTCGTATTCTACATGGAGGTCAGCGACCAATGGTGTTCCGCAGGGATCTGTCCAGAGACCACTCCTCTTTGTGATATTTATAAATGACCTGGATGAAGAAGTAGAAGGGTGGTTTCGTAAGTTTGCTGATGACACAAAGGTTGGGGGCATTGTGGATAGTCTGGGGGGCTGACTGAGGTTACAACAGCACATCGATAAGATGCAGAACTGGGCCGAGAAGTGGCAGATGGAGTTCGACCCAGGTAAGTGTGAAGTGGTTCATTTTGGTAGGACAAATTTGAAGACAGAATATAGTATTAATGGTAAGACTGTTGGCAGTGTGGAGGATCAGAGAGATCTTGGGGTTTGTGTTCATAGGACGCTCAAAGCTGCTGCACAGGTTGACAGTGTTGTTAAATATAGTGTGTTGGCATTCATCATCCTTGAGATTGAGTTCAAGAGCCGTGAGGTAATGTTACAGCTATATAAGACCTTAGTCAGACCTCACTTGGGGTACTGTGTTCAGTTCTGGTCACCTCACTACAGGAAGGATGTGGATACTATAGAAAAAGTGCAGAGGAGATTTACAAGGATGTTGCCTTGATTAGAGAGTGTGCCTTCTGAGAATAGGTTGAGTGAACTTGGTCTTTTCTCCTTGGAGTGACGGAGGATGAGAAGTGACCTGATAGAGGTGTATAAGATGATGAAAGGCATTGATTGTGTGGATAGTCAGAGGCTTTTTCCCAAGGTTGAAATGGCTAACACAAGAGGGCATAGTTTAAAAGTGCTTTGAGTAGGTACAGGGGGGATGTCAGGGGTATGTTTTTCACACAGAGTGGTGGGTGTGTGGGATGCACTGCCAGCGACAGTGGTGGATACAATAGGGTCTTTTAAGGGCCTCTTTGATAGGTACATGGAGCTTAGAAAAATAAAGGGCTGTATGGTAGGATAATTCTAGACAGTTTCTAGAGGCCTCCCTCACATTAGCGAGGCTCGACATAGACTGGGAGACCACTCCGCTGTACAACTGTGCTCTGTCCACCAGAAAAAACAGGATCTCCCACTGGCCATCCACCTCAATTTCACTTCCCATTCCCACCCCGACACGCCAGTCAATGGTCCCCTCTACTGCCGCGACCAGGCCACGCCTGGAGAGAGGAGCAACTTTGCTTTGATTTGTTACGGCATGCAAGCCATGAACCAAGCTGACACGTTTGTAACACAACCACTCTCGCTAAAGATTGGAGTCAAACGAAGTTAAGTCATTCAGAGTTATACAAGAAAGTACATATGCTGTTGTGCTTCTTTGATCACCACACCTACATGGAGACACCCGAGGAATTGATGTGTACGCCAAAGAACTTGGAGGTGTTAATGATCTCTACAATAGCTCTGTTGATGAGGACCGGACTGAGTCCACATCAACAAACCCCTCTCCCGGTTCCTCACGTCAAGAAGCACTTTCTTCTTCTTGAAGGAAAGGCTTAGTTCATGGTTCTGAGACCATAACACATGGCTCATGGTCTTTTTCCTCTACTGCGACTCATCAGTGTTGTTGATCCTGTTATCAGCAAACTTGAATATGCAGCTGGCTCTGTTCCTGGCTACTAGAGTAGAGCAATGACCCAAGTCCTTGCTGAATCTTTCAGAATCCTGCATCTAATGACCTCCATGAGCCTGAACCCAAACTTCAGCTCATGACGACTACAGCTAATGTCACACAAGTTTCAATGATATGCAAGTACAATCTGAGTTTAACATACTCAAAAGCTAAACTTCAAGTCTGTGAATTTGCTCACTGACGTACATAGAAGATAGGCCGTATATTCAGCATCAAAGAGAGAAATATCCTTCACGAATTTGAGTGAGAAAGATCTGTGTGCTTTGTCGTTCCAGTTGCTCACATTTTCATTGTTTGGCCAGATCCTTGTAGAGCCCAGCCTGAGACTGGAAAATGGAAGGAGGTGCTGCCATCTAATTTGTGTAGAAGAGAGCCTCCTGTTATATGCCAATTTGTGGAGGTCTTTGTACTCTGATAACAAAAAAGGTAGGGATCAAAGCCAAATTAATTCTGGCTGGTGTCCATGTTAATGATACATGATATAATCTGTAGTGCGACTCTCTCCTGTATCAAACTCCATGGGGTAACAGTGTCAAGGTTTCCACTGTTTAAATTATGATGTTAATCCCGCACTTAAAGTAATTACTACTACTTTGCATCATCTACCCAATATAAAAAGCAATGTTAACAGCATTGCCCAGTTGATTAAAATACTTATTAAGGCATTTGGTAAATCTCATTTAAATAAGATAGATTATTATTGTTGTTCTTTCTTTTTATCCTATCATGCTATTAGTGGATTAGTGTTTTCCACAGACTAACTTTGATGCTGCATTTTCCTTTAAGAATGTGTGATGTTGATTATTTTTTATGTTTAAGCAGCTTAATGAAGGTTGTACAGTATGGCTGAGGGTGGCAGGTGGAAACTGTGGAGAATATTCAGTCCGGATATTGACACCACTTTCCTAGAACTGTGGCTCGGACGACTACAGATCATAATCAATGTCCAAGGCCAGATGAAGTTCACTACTTCTATGTTTTAGCTCCGTTTGTAATGTAAACAACAAAAGCCCTGGTAGTAAACATTGCTGTTAAGCATTTTGACATTTAAACATTTGAAAATTGTTGAACAGTTAAAAAATAAGGCACATGTATCTGAATCGGTAAGTTTTAGAAGGATAAAGACCAAATGTAGGCAAACAGGAGTAACTTAGAGAGGAATCTTGGTCGGCATGGACTAGTTGAGTCAAAGGGCTTATTTCCTTGCTGTATACATTAAATTACTGTCAATAAAACAAAGGTGCAAATACCGTATATAGTGAGATGAAGAACAATGAAGAAAGAACTTACTGTTTTTTTATTGAGGATTGATGACCCTATTCTGATGAATAGGGTTTCTTTCCTGTACCTGCCCATGCCTGTAGTGAAGCTGAGGGGCCAGATGTGAAATGCATCCTATTGTTAATCCAGCTTTGCATGTTGAGGCACATTGACTCTCGGTGGGAAGAAATTCTTTCATTGCCTACCCATTTTGGAAAGGTTTAGATTTTAGGGCATGGGGATCTGAAGAGATAACCCAAAATATAGCCCAAAAACACACTGGGCTATATTAAGTGGACCATTTGGTTGATTCTTATTACCTGAGACAGTCTCTCAATCAAGGGTGATGCACATCCAATATTGTTTTCTGAGTCCTATGGTGTCCACTGTGTGCTGTGACAGTGGTGTTAGGTCTAACGGGAAACTGCCCAGTTACTGTTCTACCTGTCCTGAGATTCAGGTGGGCCCTAGCACAAATTCTGCCCTGTGATCTCAGAACATTGTCTTTTAAAAATTCTTGCCCATGTTTCCAACCTCCAGGGCCGCATCGCTCTCTGTCCTTATCATAGATCCATCCCAGAACTCGGCTTCTCCAGTTATAATCTCTTGTACATCACTGAATTTAGTCCAATATACAAAGTACCAGAGGAACTTGGCTGGTACATAAAGTTGGAGGGAAGGGGTGGGGTAGAACTGGCAAATGGTTGGTGGATCCAGGTGAGGGGGGCTGATAAGCAACTGGGGGAGGGGTTATGAGAGTGAGAATGACATCAGAAGCCGGGAGGTGATCAGTGGAAGTGACAGACTGCTGAAGATGGTGGAATCTAATAGGAGAGGCTGGTGGAGCACAGAATACAGAGAGGGAGGTTGGGAGTGGGACCGGAGGGAGGAGTGATTGAGTGATACGCAGATGGAGATGGAGAGAATGAGAGAGAAAAAAGACGTAGGACGATAGAGCCAGCAGCATCAGGAAGGAAGAGAAAAGAAACTGAGGAAATGGGTCAGGGGATTTACAATTGCTGGATGTTTGAGAAGTTGCTATTCATGCTGCCGGGATGGAGACTGCCCAGGTAGAATATGAGCTGCTGTTCCTCTAACTTGGCTGAATTTAGACCTTCCACTATGGCCAACCCTGCTTTCAACTGCCAATGCCCCAGACTCTGGAATTCTCTCCCATAGTCTGTTCACTTTTTAAAAAATTAGAACTTATTTGTGCAAAATACTGTTCAAAAAAATGCCTTAACACATCTTCCAATGGCAAGGACACTGTACGAATTCAAAGTGGTCTTGATCAAATTGCTACACGGATGTAAAGAGTTTTTTGAAGTGGGAAAAAAAACTGTGCCTGGGTTCTAAAGAAGGCTGAATGACCTGAAAAGTTAAGCCTACCTTGCACTCACCACAGGAGACTCATGACCTGCTGAGAATTTACGGCACTTTCTGTCATTATTTCCGATTTATAGCAACATTTCACTTCTTGTTTAATTCTGCTGCTATTGGTCGTTTCAGGAGTTCATGTGATTCATCTCTTTTGTGTCTACCTCTTCTCAATGAGCCAAAACTCCATGGTGATAAGTTCCAGTTTATGGCACATAACCTCAAAGAAATCTGAGAAAAGGTCTCCGAGAATTGCAAAATGACTCATTATATTCAACTCAGGGAACAGAATAACGTGCCAGTGCTCAGCACTTTATGATGATCTCATCTACTAATTTATTTAATTCTTTGTAAAAATTCACGCTTCGAATAATTTTGAATTAATGGTCCATTTTCTTTTCCATCTTTAAGCCAGTCTAGAGCCAAGGTGTTTTTACTGCTCTTGTCCCATTGCTCCAACTGGGCCCTGATCCCATTGATCATGGGCTGTCCCTGACTTTGCGATAGTCTTGGAGCACAGCAGCAAGACCAGGCTCTGAGGAAGTTCTCAGCCCCTGCATTCCTAATGGAAACCTGTACTGCAGCAACAACCCTTTCTATTTGCATAGTGCCTTCAAACCACTAATTGGTTATTGGATATTATTGTCACATGCACTGAGATACAAAGTAAAGCTCTTGTTTGCATGCAATCCAGACAGATCACAGGAGAAAGTGGTTGAGCCAGGTACAAAAAGAACCTTTAAAAGGAAGGCTTATTTCCATGTTTAAAAGGGAGCTTGATGAATAGAAAAGGGTTGGAATTATGGGTCAAACATGGGACTAGCTTGAATGAGCATCTTGTTCGGTAAGGACCAAATGGCCTTCAGCAAGGCCATTCTTTCTGTGCTAAATGACTTTATGACGCACTATATATTTCAAGGTAGAGCAAAAGGGAAAACAAAATGCAGAATATCGAGTTATCAAGAAAATGTAGTGCAAGTAGACAAATAAGGTGCTGACATGGTAGTAGATTGGGAGATCGACAGTTGATCTTTACTGCATGAGAAGTCTGATCACAATTTTGATAACGGCGGGGTAGAAGCTGTCCATGACCTGGTGATATGTGTTCTCAAGCTTCTATGTATTCTGCCCAATGGGGGGAGAGGGAGAAGAAAGAATGAATGATAACAAGCATTATCAAAACAAAACAAAACTGTTTACATACACCGTTATCTGTTGTCTGCCTAAGACCATAAGAAACTGTAATGAGCTGTAGCTACAGGTCAGCACAGCCTTGGAAATAAGCCTTCCTTCCGTGGATTCAGCCTGCTCTTCATGCTGCATTGGTAAAGCAGCCAAGATATTCAAAGATCCCTCTCACCCCAGACATGGGCCAGAACGGTAGTGTAGTGGTTAGCACAATGCTTTACAGCACCAGTGACCCAGGTTCAATTCCTGCTGCTGCCTGTAAGATGTTTGTACGTTCTCCCAGTGACTGCGTGTATTTCCTCCGGGTGCTCCGGTTTTCCTGCAGGTGCTCCGGATCGCGTGGGTTTCCTCTAGGTGCTCCAGAGGCTAGTGTAACGGTTATGAATCTAAAGTGGGATTCATGGTGGGTTGCAGTAAATTGGTGGCTGATAGTTGGTGGGTTGTTGAAAAACCTGCTTCTGTGCCTAATTACTATAATTAGGGGTGTATGGGGTGTCAGAGAGGGGTAGCACCTCTGGTGGGGGAACATGTCGTGTCCTTTTCAAGGCAGTTAGCCCACCTTTGGTCTCCAACTGCCACTCAGCTCTCACCTGTGGCTCCCCGTAGCTGTCTGCATGCGGCAGCGGCCACACCCCGGGCAACGGCTTTGACAAGCCGGCTAAACCAGGTGAGGGTAGCTGACGGGTCTCAAACCCTCGGTGAGATAGGGAGTTGTCTATCCCAGCATGTGAAGACAGACTCCGGTGGATTGAGCGGACGAGACCAATGGAAGATCCAACGGTCAAGAAGGCAGTCTCTGCAAGTGTCGTGGAACATGTAGAGGAGGACAAGACACAGAAGACATCCTGGTCATCCACTGCGCCTAGTCCCATCTCCAGTCGTCTCGACTCTTGTCTTCCCACTGGATCCAGATGGGAATTGGGAAGAGAGAGTGAGGCTGATGTTGTGCAACTCTCCCTCACTTAAGTCCAAATCATGCACCAGTCTCGACACCATCATCATCATAATGGTGTTGAGGTCTTCATCAACGATGACGATGGATGAACAACTATAATTAGAGGACATAGGTTTAAAAGTGATCTGAGGGGTAAAGTTTTTGCAAAGAGTAGTCAGTATCTGGAATGAACTGCCAGAGGATGTAATAGAGCAAGGAGAAGTAACAACATTTCAGAAGTATCTGAACAAATTCGTCTATAGAGGGATATGGAATTAATGTAGCAAGTGGGATTAGTATAGATTGGCTTGGTTATTCGTATAGAGTTGATTGTTGGTACAGCATAGAAACAGGCCCTTTAGCTCAACAATACAATTTTTCTATGAATTTTCCAATGGGCAATATATAACCAAGCTGTATAATGTTACAAAATATAATTTGCATTCTTTTTGTTTGCCGTGAGGTGTATAATAGTTAGGGAAATTGCAGGAGTTGCAATAATTTGGTTAATTCCGATCGCAGCTCGCAGCGGCCACTCCGGTGCTGATGTCTGTTATTTGTCAAGTAGGGTGCCGTGCACAATCCTGATTTGATGGAGACGGACATGAGAGCACGTAGGAACATCTGGTAAAACTTCTGAAATGACTGCTTCGCTGCTGCTGCTACTGTGTGGTCCAGAATCTCCGGAGGAGAAAGCCCTATGTCCTCAGCTTTGCCTGTTGCTCGGAGGCTGGGGCGAGGTCGAAGCGCTTGGCAGAAGATGGTGCTTGGAGAGGCTGTGTCAGAGGGCTGGTCGGAGGCTCGAAGTTTTCAGATGGACTCAGGGTCCGCTGCAATCAGGTGCTTCTAACGGTGCTGCATCAGCAAGTTGGTGGCGCTTGGAGGTTCATGGCCGGGAGAGTTCCTCTCTTCTGCTGCCTGCGTGAGATGATGAGTCTATCGGGACTTTGAGACTCTTTTTTTTACTGTGCCCATGGTCTGCTCTTTATCAAATTATGGTATTGCTTTGCACTGTTGTAACTATATGTTATAATTATGTGGTTTTGTAAGTTTTAGTCTTGGTTTATCCTGTGTTTTCTTGTGATATCATTCTGGAGGAACGTTGTATCATTTTTTAATGCATGCATTTCTAAATGACAATAAACGAGGACTGAGTGTCCTCATAATCTAATCTAATCTAATTCTTTATCAATCCCTAGCCAATAAATCCCTCTTACACATCAGCACTCTCTTCCTGCAGTCAATATAAAGGAGAGACCAAAGAAGAAGGACGTTCTTCTATAATGTCTCCACCACCTCTGGACGTCCCAGAACCTTTGGAGGTATTAACAATAAGTTCAAGTAGTCATGGCACTGGTAGTGAAAACCACAAACTAGCTCCAGTGTCCTGCAGGTTTGAAGTAAGGAACTCATTGGTGGTCAGATGCCAGCAAATCTGGCCTCGTTCTCTGCCGCTGAACTCAGCACTGAGACTTGGGCTGGTCGGAACAAAAAAATAGAACAGTGCAGCTGAAGAACAGACACTTCAGCCCGTGATATCTGTGCCAACTTTGTTGACAATCCAAACTAATCCCATCTCTCTGCACATGGCAATCAACATAGGCTCAAGGATGCCTGCTTAGCTTACTGCTCTACTCACACGATTGTGTGGCTAGGCACAGCTCAAGTGCCATCCGCAATTTTACTGATGACACACCTGTGGCTGGCAGAACTTCTGGCGGTGAAAAGAAGGTATACGGGAGTGAGACAGCTCAGCTGATTGAGTGGTGTCACAAGAACAACTTTTTGTACTCAGTGCCAGCAAGACAAAGAAACTCATTGTGGACCTCAGAAAGGGGAAGTCAGGAGAATACACACCAGTCATCATTGAGGAGTCTGAAGTGGAAAGGTGAGCAGTTTCAAGTCCTAGCTGTCAGCACCCCAGACGATGTATCCTGTGTTCAGCATACTGATGCAATCACGAAGAAGACTACCAACTGCTATATTCATTGTGAGTTTGAGGAGATTTGGTATATCACCAAAGACGCTAGCAAATTTCTACAGCTATGCAGTGGAGAAAGTATTGACTGGGTGCATCACTGTCTGGTATGGGGTGCTAATGTACAGGATGAAAAAAACATTCGAGGATTGTAGACTGAGCCAGCTCCATCATAGCACAAGCCTCACCACCACCAACCATCATCTGCCATCAGATTTCCGAATGGCCCACGAACCCACGAACACTGCCTCGCTATTTTGCTCTTTTTTTGCACTATCTATTTATTTTTAAACATATTCCTTACTTTAACATAGCAATTCTTAATATATTGCAGTGCACTGCTGCCTCAAAGCAACAAATTTCACAGTATATGTCAATGATAATAAAATCTCTGATTCTGACTCATGGTCTCTATCCCACCAGTCCCTGCCTGTTCCTTCATCTACACTCTTACTGTCTTGGTAAAGCAGCCAGCATAAGCAACAACCCCATCCAACACAGACACTCTCAACCCTCCCATTGGGCAGAGGATACAAAAGCCTTTAAAGAACATGCCATCAGACTAAAAGACATCTTCAAGCCTGCTATTATAATGCTATTGAGTCATCCCCTTGTACAATAATCAGAATCAGAATCAGGTTTAATATCACCGTCATATGTCGTGAAATTTGTTGTCTTTTGTGGCAGCAGTGCAATGCAAGTTTACAGCTTTCTGCAGCTCATTTCAATCCTGTGCAGTAGCCCATTCCCTTACAAGACAGGGTACATCTGTAGAGATTTGTGAGAGTCTTTGGATACATACCAAATCTTCTCAAGCTTCTGATAATATACTGTATAGCTGCTGCCATGCTTTCTTTGTAGCTGCATTGATACTTTGAGTCCAGGCTAAATCCTCAGAGATATTGACAGGAACTTGAAGTTGCTCACTCTTTCCACTTCTGATCTCTTGATGCGGACTAGTATATGTTCCCTCATTTTACCCTTTCTGAAGTCTACAAGCAATTTTTTGATCCTACTGACGTTGAGTGTAAAGTTGTTGTTGCGATACCACTTAACTAGCTGATATATCTCTCTCCTGTATGCCCTCTCGTTCACCATCTGAAATTCTGTCACCAATAGTTCTATCGTCAGCAAATCTAAAGATGGCGTTTGAGCTGTGTCTAGCCACACAGTCATGGGTGTAGAGAGAGTAGAGCAGTGGGCTAAGCACACAACCCTGATTGTCAGTGAGGTGGAGGTGTTATTTCCAATCTGCACAGATTGTGGTCTTCTGCTTAGGAAGCTGAGGATCCAGTTGCAGAAGGAGGTACAGAGGCGCAGGTTTTGGAGCTTTTTGATCAGAGTTGTAGGAATGATTGTGTTAAACGCAAAGCTATAGTCAATAAACAGCATCCTGACATAGGTATTAGTATTGTCCAGGTGATCCAAGGCCACTTGAAGAGCCAATGAGATTGCATCCACCATGACCTATTGTGGCGACAGGCAAATTGCAGTGGGTTCAGGTCCTTGCTGAGACAGGAGTTAACTCTAGCCATAACCAAGATGGATTCTTGATCTCACCATTACCTCGTCATGGCCTTGTACCCTAATGTCTGCCTGCACTTTCTCTGTAACAGTAATGAAGAAATGACCAGTTCTGATACAGAGAGAAAGAATGAGTTTCATACTGAGTTCATGAACATGGAACACACATCAAAGCTGCTGGTGAACACAGCAGGCCAGGCAGCATCTCTAGGAAGAGGTACAGTCAACGTTTCGGGCCGAAACCCTCTGTCAGGACTAACTGAAGGAAGAGCTAGTAAGATATTTGAAAGCTCCCACTTTTCAAATCTCTTACTAGCTCTTCCTTCAGTTAGTCCTGACAAAGGGTCTTGGCCCGAAATGTCAACTGTACCTCTTCCTAGAGATGCTGCCTGGCCTGCTGCATTCACCAGCAACTTTGATGTGTGTTGCTTGAATTTCCAGCATCTGCAGGATTCCTCGTGTTCATGAACATGGAAGATGTGGTGTTTTTCCTCAAGCTTCCGCTGGGTTCAATTGTAACATTGCAGGAAACCTTTGACAGATAGATCAGAGTGGTAATGGAATGGTGAATCTAAGTGTCAGATAGCTGGAAACTTCGTGCAAAGTAACCTCCCAATCTCTGTTTTATTTCCACTATATCTATGGTTCAGCTGGTGAGGGGATCAGGTCAGGGTTATTTCTGTGTGCAGAAGAAATGTTGTTTAGAAGTTGAGAGCCACCCTGCATTAATTGCATGCTCTATTAACTCTGGGAAGGTTTAACATTCAAAAAAAAATTCTTCCAAAAAAATTCTTCAAAATTGAACCGTCCCATAATAGTACCTGACAAGGGAATTTGTTTGCCTGAAATTTATTTTCCCATAAGCCTATCATTGAAGTTGGTCTAATTATTGAAAAATAATTGAACACTGCAGGTTCATCCCAAGAGAGTCATAGAGTCATGGAGAAGCAGGCCCTTCAGCCCATCCAGTCTGTGCCAAACTTTTATTCCATCTAGTCCCATCGACCTGCACCTGGCCTATAGCTCTCCATACCCCTCAATAAAGTTTTTCAATGTAAATGGAGTACATTGAATACAATCTTATGCATGACTGCATTTAACCTCTAGAGAGTGTACCTCAGATGTACTCGTTCGATGTTATCATCAACTAAGAAATGGGCATAGGTAGAGTCTTTCTCCAAGGGAAAGGGGCCTAAAACCAAAGGATATAGGTTTAAAGTGAGAGGGGAAAGATTTAAATGAATGTGGGGGCAACTTCTTCATGCAGAAAGTGATGTGTTTATGGAACAAGCTGTTAGAGAAGTAGGTGAGGCAGATACAATAAAGATTTTTAATTTAAAAAATGTGGATAAGTATATGGAGGCGAATGTTTTAGGGAGATATGGTCAAGTGTGGGAAAATAGGATTAGCTTAGGTGAGCCTTTAGTCAGCATAGATGAGTTGGGCTGAAGGGCCTGTTTCTGTGCTGTTTTGCTCTCTGGCTCTGTAATACACATTTTTATGGATTGTTTACAATGGTAAACACAATCCTGCGTTTCTATAAACCCAGAGTACAGTGTTGATATATTTTCATATAATTACCTGTGTGTTTAATCTCTATTTTGAGAACCCGTGCAAGCTTTATAAACGAAAGAGAAACCTTTTGCTGTTGCTGTTCTGGTAAGAGAAGCCTGTGTCGCTAATGGTGCCACCTTCTTAAATTGCTTATGACAAGGTGCTAAGGGCAATCACCATGGCACTGGAGGACCCAGCTGTTCCCACCAGCCCTCATTTCTCAATGACTATTCTCCTTTATCAATGCACTGTGCTACAGAACGAGCCTCCTCTTGACTTTACAACTGGCAGATTGCAAGTTAAAAACCCACGTTTGCCAGCTGAATAAGACAACAATCTTCTGTCATCCTGAGGAAAGTTATCTTTCTCTCTTTCACAATCTCAGTTTTGTTGCTAAGTGAATATTGTAGTCACATACCATTATTGGGAAATTGCCAGTGGTTTATGCATTATAATCCCACACACATAAGCAAGATTTAAATTCAAAGTGAAATCTGTAATATTTCCGATCTGTTTCTTCAGGTAAAAACGAGTGAATGAAGTCTGAATCTATTCAGATTCATGATCAGGAAAGTATAGGTAGAGTGAACATCACAACAGCAAGCTGCATTTATATTGTAGTGTAGCACAGCAGCGCAGTTCGTAGAGCTGCTGTCTCATTGCTCCAGCAACCCAGGATCAATCCTGACCTTGACTGCTATCTTAAACATGAGGAATTCTGTAGATGCTACAGTATTCTCCTCCATAAATGTTACCTAACCTGCTGAGTTCCTCCAGTACTTCGTGTGTTGGTTGGATGATATCTGCTTGGAATTTACATGGTAACATTCTTCTTCTGATTGCTCTGGTTTCCTTCCACATCCTAAAGATCTCCAGTGGTTTAATAGCCACTGTAAATTACCCACAGTGTGGAGGATAGTGGTAGAACTAGAGGTAGCTGATGGAAATATGGGGAAAACAAATCGGGATTAGGAAAGGATTAGTGTAACTCGGAGCATGAGAGTTCGCTCTGACTGAAGGACTTGTTTCACAGGAAAATATCAAACACAAATTAATGTCAGCCCAGATAAGTTTAGAAAAAAGTACTTGCAAATGCTGGACCTTACTTTTCCCTGTTTCAGTTGTCTTCTCCAAACACACAAACCTCAAAGATTCTTGCACTTTTGGAATCAATCTTCTTTTACAACTATAATGTCTATTGTGTCACATTGTTCTTGTCCCTTAGGTCTTAAAGGAATGAATATTTACTGAAGAGTGTCGGCCTTTTAGGACTTAGATTAGGAAGGGTCTGTTTTGTAGATGGGAGCAAATCTTTGCTTAGACAAAGAAATCAGCCACTTACAAGAAGAAATCTCTTTACTGGGAAGCTCATATGTCTTTGGAATTCTCTAGTTAAGAGGCAAATTTGTTGAGTATATTCAAGACAGGTCAATAGACTGTTATACTTTTGGATCTGAGGCACAGGATCAATTACAGTCTTTTCCAATGTCAGTGCAGGCTCGAAGGGTTGAATAACCTACCCTTCTGCTCTTTATACTTTTAAATATATGGCTCAGATATCAGGTATAACAAGGAGCTGTTTGCAATAGCGAGGAGGAACTAGAGGAAATGCCGTGATGGAGATACTCAGGGTTCATTCCAAACTTATATCACCTTCTCTCCAATCTAATCCCTGAGTTAGTGGAGAGGGTCTAAGAGTCACAAGCCCTTTACTCCATCTCATCCATGGTTATGTTTTTTGCATATCTACATTAATCCCATTCATCTCTGCCCATATTATGACAGTGTCCTTCTATGCCTTGCATTTTATGTGTCTGCCTAAATGCTTCAAACATAATCATTGTAGATATGTTGCCGGGACTCGAGAAACTCGGTTACAGAGAAAGGTTGAACAGGTTAGGATTTTATTCCCTGGAGCGGAGAAGAATGAGGGGAGACTTGATAGAGGTATATAAAATTATGATGGGTATAGATAGAGTGAATGCAAGCAGGCTTTTTCCACTGAGGCAAGGGGAGAAAAAAAAACAGAGGACATGGGTTAAGGGTGAGGGGGGAAAAGTTTAAAGGGAACATTAGAGGGGGCTTCTTCACACAGAGAGTGGTGGGAGTATGGAATGAGCTGCCAGACGAGGTGGTAAATGTGGGTTCTTTTTTAACATTTAAGAATAAATTGGACAGATACATGGATGGGAGGTGTATGGAGGGATATGGTCTGTGTGCAGGTCAGTGGGACTAGGCAGAAAATGGTTCGGCACAGCCAAGAAGGGCAAAAAGGCCTGTTTCTGTGCTGTAGTTTCTATGGTTCTATTCAACAACCTTTACTGGCAGCATTTTCTTGATATCAACCCCTCTGTGTAAAAATACATCCCCTGTGTAAAATTACTTTCCTCTCACCTTAAATATGTACCCTCTTGTCTTTGATGCCCAGATCATGAGAACAATATTTTGCCTAATTACTCTGATTTTGCTTCTCATGAACTAAGATACTTCTACCAGGTCATTCCTCTACCACCTTCACTTCAAAACCAGGTGATACGTGTATGTGTGGCCTCCGTCGGTCATGGTCGAACATGGGTACTGCGCCTCTGGTAGTCACTGGGAGTGGCCTCTCCAGGGCGCAAGCCAGGGCAGAGAAGATATGGAGATCTGCCTGTTGCCCATGCAGTGGGACCCCCCTATCCATGCTGATGACAGGTCCAAAGGAACGACGAATGTCGATAGCGTTTGGTGCCAGCAGCATTGCAGGAGTTGCCGTGCCGGTGCTGGGTACAGCAGTCAGCCGTCTTCGGGACACTGACTCCGGATTTTTCCTTGGGGTTTACTCTCAAAGCCTTTCCCATGAGCGGGTATAGCCGCAAGGCAGCGGAGGTTTGAAATCGGAGTTTTCCCTCTCCTAGATGAGCTACCATCCGTGGTTAACGAGCCTGGATCAACTAGTTTTAATGTGCCAGTGGCCCACCTTTGCCCCTTCTCCGGTCAGTGAGATCAGCTCCAATGGGCATAAGAATTATGCCACACGTGAAGGCCAGGAGTTGGACTTGGTTGTCAGAGGCTGTTTGAGATGCACGCCGTGAAGAGCATTTGTTTAGCAGTGGGAACTCGTCCCCACTATCACCCTTCGTCTATGACTACCTTTGGAGCCCAGGTTATATGATTATCACTGATTATAATGACATGAAAGTTGTTGTTCTGTGTATTGTGCAAAGACACAAAAGTGACTATAAATGACAAAAGAAAATGCAAAGAAAGGGAATGATTTAAATTTATGGTTCATGGACTATTCCGAATACTGATGGCAGATGGTAAGAAGCTGTTCCTAATGAGTGTGGGTCTTCGTTCTTTGCAATCTCTCCACATAATTAAACACCTCCACTCTAGGCAACATCCTAGTGAGTCTCCATGCACTCCTTCCAGTGCAACTGCATCCTTCCTATGGCATGGAGACCAGAATTGCACACGATACTCAAAGTGTTGAGAGGTTTAAGAATTATAGGCCATCACATAACTGAACTAATCGCATCAATCTTGGATTCCAAACCCTGTTCTTCACAAGCTGGCAACCTACCTAATCTCTGCCAAGCAAGAATAAATACCTTGAGTCTGTTTGTGACTTCCAATTTATCAAGCTTATTTTCTTACCTTCCAACATTTGAAGTAGAAACGATTGTTCTGTTTTCACCTGAGGTACTCTGGTATAGGGAAAAAGGAATCTGTTCCCAAGAATTGAGCAGAATTCTCCAGCCTTTAAATATTGATGGTGAAAGATTGACAACAAGAGCACAGAATTTTAAGCATGGCATGGCTTAAGGACTCCATAGAGTGCAGGTTCTGCAGAGCATAATGGAGAAAGAATTTATATAAGGAAGGAGTATAAACCATGCATTACTTAGCATGCTCAAGACCACAAAAAATTGTAGAGATTTGTGGCCACCGTGCAAACGAGCTTTCCTTCCAAGGATACGGTCTACATTTCCTGTTGCTGCAAGAAAGCAGCCAGCATAATCAAAAACACCTACCACCTCGGTCATTCTCTCTTCACCCCACTTCCATCAGGCAGAAGATACCAACCCTTGAGAACATTTACTACCACACTCAAGGAGAGCTTATATCCTGCTATTGGATGGACCTCTTGTGCAATAACAATGAGGTCTTAACTTCACATCTACTTCATCATGGCCCTTGCACCTTATGATCTTTCTGTCCTGTTCTTTCTCGGTAACTATAACACTCAATTCTGCATTACGTTATTGCTTTTCCCTTGTACTACCTTGATGTACATATTTGGAAATGATCTGAATGGATGGCATGAAAAGTTCAAAGTTCAAGTTTCAAAAAAATTATTATTGAAGTACATATATGTACAAACGTATATCACCTTACACAACCCTGTGATTAATTTTATTGCAGGCGTTCACAATAAACACAAGAAACACAATAGAATCAATGAAGGATTGTACCCAACAGGATAGACAAACAGTCAATGTGCAAAAAACAACAAACTGTGCAATCTTTTGACAGTCAAAGGGAGCATAAAAGGCAGTGAGCTCATCTGGAAGCAAAACATTGTTGTACTTATGATGTTTGGTTTCACTTTGTAGGAGGTGATAGGATTTAAGTCCTGCCACAGATATCGAGCATTCTTCAGTGATTCAAGTTTGGTCTTGAATTGCCACTTTGCATGTGAGATGGCTTTCCGGAGCTTGTACCTGCACCTCTTATATATTACTTGGTCCACTGATCTACGCCCCAGCAGATTGCGGATCTTTTGGTTCATCCAGGGCTTCTGGTTAGGGAAGATTTATTTACAAGTATTTTTATAAAATGTCCATGACAAACATGGTGTCATCTACCCTGCCGGGTCCTTCCCTATTTCCCCACCAGGTCCTCCCCTATTGCCAGGCTACACCCTCTCTCCCCTTTCACTGCCAGCCCTGCCTCTCCTCCATCCTCCAATGCTACCCATAACTCTAACCTCAACATCCCTCTCTCCTCAAGCCTCTCTCCTTCATTCTCCAACCCTACCTTTTTGTCTGTGTGACTAGAGGACGCAGCGTCAGAATAGAGGGGCATCCTTTTAGAACGGAGATGAGGAGGATTTTTTTTAGCCAGAAAGTGGTGAATCTGTGGAAATCATTGCCACAACCAGCTGCGGAGGCCAAATCTTTAAGTATATTTAATGCAGAGGTTGATAGATTCTTGATTTGTCAGGGCAGGAAGGAATACTGGGTGAAGGCAGAAGAATGGGGCTGAGAGGTAAAATAGATCAGCCATGATGAAATGGCCTAATTTTGCTCCTATGTCTTATGGTATTACTCTGGATTTCCTGCATCTGCAGAATCTCTTGTATTACTGATCTGAAACAGTTTTTTTTCATTTCAACCTCCCATATTCCCATTGGTTCCTTCCAGATGCTACTGCCCTCACTGTTCTGTCTATGCACAACTACCTATCGATTAAATAAAAACACGCACGGGGGAGATGGCTTTAACTGGTGTATTCATATTGCAGTGAGAGAGGGAGAAAACAATGCGCACGTGTAGACAAGAAAACACATGCAGACAACAGATCAATATGTAGTGTTAAGGGAGGGAGCAGGGGTTATTGCTCTAAAAGAAATAGATCCATACATTACACTTCCTCTCCCTCTAGATTAATGCAACATAAAACTGTATATGTACAAAGCATTAAATTTCCCTTTCATAAACCCATATTCTAAATAAACATGCTTTCACAATAACAGTCCATAACTAACTTCACAGTTCTAAAGATTCAGTCTCTTGGGGGGTGTTCTGTTTCTTTCAGGATAGTTCTTCTGGACCTGTGGAGTGGCATCATGTTTGGCAGATGTCTTATCTAAGACAACGTTCTCGGTTTCCGGTGTCACGTTGCTGTCAGTGACATCACTACTGAGAGGTAAGTCCGGTGACGGTAATGCATCCATCTTGCTGGATGCAGTCGGCTCAGGTGTGTTCTTTGGTTGAGCATGCAGTATCTGCTCCATATAACGTCCCCATGTCTGACCTCTAACATCCACTGTGTACATCAGTGGTCCAGTTCTTGTAGCTCTCCTACCGGGTGAACACTTGTGCTGTAGAGAAACGTCCTCCTTCTCCATTGCTTTAATGGACTTCTTGAAGGTTTGGATAAACCTTACAGCTAACCCTTTCATTGATGGGTGGTGACGAGCCGACTTGAAATGTCCAATGCCATTTTTCTTCCTGAATGGTTGGAATTCTTCTGATGTGTATTGTGGTCTGTTGTCACTCACAATTTGTTCTGGCAAGCCATTTCTCATGAAGATAGTCCTCAGAGCGGAGACAGCGACAGCGATGTGGAACACTTCTGCTGGGTCACAATATGAAGACTTTTCTTCTTCAGTTGCCAACAGTGGAAGACGTGACAAGCCATCAATGTTGCTGTGTTGCTGTGTTTCCAAATTGCTGGAGCTGATGAGATGCCAAAGACGAGAGGATTATACTGGAACAGTCCCTTGTGTGTGTTAATAGTGTGTGGTACTTCTTGCTTGTCTACTCAATCTCCATTTGCAGATAGGCTTGTGACAAGTCAATCTTTGAAAATCTCTCCCCGCCTGCCAAAGATGCAAAATTATATTCAATTCATAGCAGGGGATACTACACAGTATGCAGCACTGGGTTGATGCTCACTTTAATATCCCCACATATGCGAACAGCTTCAGCCTTTCCTTTCTTGATCAACAGGACAATGGGGATGGCCCAGTCACTCCACTCTGCTTTGGAGAGAATTCCAGGTGCCTCCAAGCTCCACAATTCAGCATGCAATTTATGATGTAGTGCATGAGACACTGGATGCACTTTATGGAATCTTGGTGTTGCTGTTTCATCAAGTCAATTCTGGCCTTCATGTCTTTGAGTTTACCAATCCCCTTCTCAAACACCTTTTCATTAGCATTATGCAGCTGGGCCATTCTCTGGTTAGTGCCACCATTTGGACCAACGTTATCTTTTGATGTCACACTGAGAACTTTGATTAAGTGCCTGTCTAGTTGGATTTTTCTCGCCCACTCACATCTGAAAAGTGCTGGCCCTCCACTGTTCAATACATAGAGCTCTAAATGTTCTGTTTGGCCTCCATATGTCACCCCCACTTTCAGTTTGCCTTTGGGAGACACTCTTTTGCCTGTTTACGTCTCTAATTGTATCTTTTTATTTATGGGAGGTTAAAATAAAAAAAACAGTTTCAGGTCAGTAATACAAGAGATTCTGCAGATGCAGGAAATCCAGAGTAATACCATAAGACATAGCAACATCACTGAGATCTTCTCTAATTGTACAATCTGTTGTAGTCAGCTGTTGCAATTTTGGACAAAGCTGACCTTGTGTTCAATTCCATTTTCAGTTTTACACTGGACACATCATTGAGATCCCGATGATTTTGTGATCTGCTTCAGTTATACTATGCAGTTCTGGGCATAACAGTTCACCTTTGTCAAACTCTATGTTGTCTGATTCTGTTTCGCATTTGGTTACTTTGTACATTTGCTTAGTTTTGTGTTTGAGACTTTTGACCAGGTTGTGCTTTTTGTTTGCCTTACACATTCTCTTTGTGACCCTCTCTGTGACACTCTCTGCAGACTTTTGCTTTGAACCAACAGTCATTTGGAAATAGGAGGATTTGCCACATCGATACCATTTTTGGCTTTTTGCACCATTCGGGGACATTTTGTGCATTTCACATTCTAACCTCTTTTTCTGTAGTTCTGCTGCACCCTTTGCTCCAGCCTTTAACAATCTTGCAATGATCAATGCCCTTTGTAGGGTTGGGTCTCTTTTGGACAGTAGCCTCTTTTGAATGCTTTGCCTATACATACCACATACAAGCCTGACCCTTAATGCATAATGAAGTTCATCTCTAAGTCACAGTACTGGAAAGGTTTGTGCAGTTCTGCAATGCATTCAGAAAGGCTTTCATCTTTTGACTAGCTCCTTTTGTATCTAAATACCTCAGCTATTACCAGTGGTTTAGGGCTCATGTGATTTTGTAAAATTATAACAACTTTATCGAACGTCTTGCTTGTTAGCTTTGCAGGAATTACTGAATTGTGTAAGAGCCTGTATGTTCTTGGGCCCATTAAGCTAAGAAGTGTCAGAGTTTTCTTTTGCTCCTCCATGTTCTTGGTACAATACAGTTCAACCCTCTTGACATACGACTCCCAGCCTTCATTGGTGCTATCAATTTTGTCAGTTTTCCCGACTGAAGCCATTGCCACGTTATTTTCACTTTAAGTTCAGCGCGTCTTTCAGTGTTATTCATGCATCTGTTGTCTGCGATGGCCTCTCATGCTGTTTAATTCTCGCTGTTTCGTCCCGTAACTGTCAGTGCAGTTCGTGATATTCTCTGACATTCAGGTTCCTTCTCATTGTCAATTTGTTGTGTCTATGTACAAATACATATAGGTTAAATAAAAACATGCTCATGGATGATGGCATTAACTGGTGTATTCACATTGCAGCGAGACAGAGAGAGAGAGAGAGGGAGAGAACAATGCACATGCATAGAAAAGAGATCAATACTGGGGGGGGGTGTGGGGGGGTCATCGTTCTAAAAGAAATATATCCATACATGACATTCACCAACCTTGGGAAGTGGAAGAAAAATGGAACACTCATGAAATACCTTTGTAGTCATAGAGAGAATGTGCAGACTCCACATAGATAGCACCAGAAGTTAGCATTGAACTGCAGGTTGCTTGAGTTGTGAGGAAGCAGCTCTATTACTCTCCTTGGCTGGTTACACCTTTTGGGATGCCCGCTGGTTCTGGTCCAGTGAGGGTGTACCTGCCGCTGGCGCTCATTGGCCAAGCACAGCCAGTGATTCAGCTGCCAATCAGTACTGGACGGACTGTTTGCTGGGAGGGAAGGTTGTCTCTTCACTGGACAATCACAGAAGTATTGCCAGGCAAGCAAGAGATTCTCAACATTTGTGGGTAGCTGTGCCCCGATTTGATGTGGTAAGCTTGCCAGAGATGTTGTAATAGGCACTGTTTGGCTCCAGTAAGAGAATTCATGTGTCAGACTGATTCTTAGCTAACTCCGGGTTTGTGCGGTGAGTGAAATCTGGACCTTTTATCTCATTCATATCTTGATCATACAGGTGGAAGAGACAGACCTGTGGTTACCTTGGACTTTGTTTATGTTGAATAGCAGCACAACTGACAGATAGCCTGTCGGGTGAAGTTGTATTACTGTCCTCAACCTGGGAAAAGTCCACTGCTGGCACTTATAAATAACAGAGCTACTGAGAGATATAGCATAAATGATCTAAACTTTGGACAAATTATTAGCTTCCAAGAACCTTTTTAAAGCTTCTATACTTCTTGCTGCCTCAGTAAAGCAGCCAATATTATTAAGGACCCACCCCACCCACCACAGATAATCTCTGTTTTCCCCTCCCATTGGGCGGATTATACAGAAACTTGAAAGTATGGACCACCAGACTCAAGGACATCTTCTATCCTGCTGCTATCAGACTCTTGATTAAATGGCTTGAACGATAGATTGAAAATTTGGCTGAGTGGTGTAATAACAACAACCTCTCATTCAATGTCAGTAAGACCAAGAAACTGATTGTAGACTTCAGGAAACCACAGGGCCATGAGCCAGTAATCATCACTGGATCAGAGGTGGAGAGGGTCGGTAACTTTAAATTCCTGGGTGTCACTATCTCAAGGGCCTGTCCTGGATCCATCATATAAAGATAAATGCAAAGAAAGCATGATGGCACCTTGTTTACTGTTGTTTTACAGTTGCAGTATGATGGCAACCTTTAAAAGGCAGTTGGACAGGTAGATAAGATTACAGTTGCAGTAATTGTTTACAGTTACTGTTCTATAGATTTGCTAAATATGCCCATAGAATAAGAATCTCTGTGTTGTATGTGGTGACATGTATATACTTTGACAATAAATTTTACTTTGAACACTGAACTTTGAACTTTGATAGGATGGACTCCTGACCTCGCAATCTACCTCATTATGATCGTGCAGTTTATTGTTTACCTGCACTGTGCTTTCTCTGTAGCTGTTAAACTTTACTCTGCAAGTTTTAACCTTTTCCTACCTCAAAGCTCTGTGTATGACCAGTATGCAAGACAATCGTTTCACTGTATCCTGGTACATGTGACAATAATAAACCAAAAATAAAGGGAGAGAGGGAGACAGAGAGACTTAGAGAGGGGATTCCACAGCCTTGTTAATTGACCTAGTGTATCATATAATGCTGAAATGGATTTCTACCCCATGTGTTTTCACATCAACCCTGTTTGTGCAAAGCACATGGATTTGTGTCAACACTTCAGTTTCCAATATGGCATGTGTCCCCATGTGTCATGCACTCTTAAAGCAGTTCACAAGAAATAAGGCATTGGGAAGACATAAAAGGTTTGATTATAGTTGCTGTGGCATCATTCAACATACTGGTCCACACTGACCAAGATGCCCTTCAGAGCTGGTTCCATTTGCCAACATTTAGCCTATAACCTTCTAATCCTATCCATCTGCCTTTTAAATATTGCTACAGTACCTGTCCCAACCACATGCTTCCTCTGGCAGTTCATTCAACATACTTAATAATCTATGTGTAAAAAAAAAAGTTGCCCCTCAAGTTCCCAGTAAATCTCTCAGCTCGTACCTTAAACATATGCCCACTTGCTCTTAACTCCCCAACATTGTGTAAAAGAGAGTGCATTCACTTTATTTATGCTGCTCATGACTTTATACACTTCTCGAGAAAGAGGAAATAGTTGATGCAAGTACAATAACAACTTTTAAAAGGCAGTTGGACAGATACATGGATAGGAAAGGTTTAGAAGGCTTGGGCCAAATACTAGCAAATGATACTAGTTTGGATGGGTATCTTGGTTGGCATGAGCTGATTGAACCCAAGGGCTTGCCTTTAAGTTTATGACTATAAAACTAGAGTGGAAGCAAATATACTCAATCCAAATAAAGGAGTCAGTCGAGTTTTCCTTTATTAGAATTTTGTAATGGGATCATTGACATTCAGAAGACAGACTTCTTCAAAATGTTGCATCTGAAAAATACCATCTACAACATAAAAGCACTGGAAGTGAATGCCTGGTGTTGGAAGGTAATTCTCTAGAATGGGAATTGAACCCAAAACTCGGAGAAGAGCTCACTACCCAGTAAGCAATGGCTGAAATGTGAATGTTCCACTGAAGTGGCTCGGTTGCACTGTGCAATCCTGTGGGAGAGAAGCAGGGTAGTTTGGCTGAATTACATTAAAATCCTCCGAGTAACTGTTGTGATTTAACCTTTCCAAATCTATAACTGTTAAAGCATAATAATATTGGAATAAAGAATCAGCAAAAAAAAAGTCTATGAAAAGCAAAATGTTTCAAACGTAATTATTTGCATCCATCATTTTAAATAGTCTCTTACTGCTGAGAAATGTTTGTTAAGACAAGATTAACAATACTTCATTTTAAGGTCACACAAATAAGTGTTTACTAACAATATAATTAAAATGCAGGAAAACTATCTATTAATATGTTTGGAACATGGTATTATAAACAATAACAGCATAACAAGTGACATCCATGCTAAAATAACTCTTACCGTCTCCCTTGCCAGCTTACAAAGGTAACATGTTAATAATCATAATAAAATAACACTATAGTAGTGAGAAGATAACTAAGTATACAGGATAATTTTCCATCATTTTCAGCTCTTTGTCACTTCCACCTATTCAAGATTCAAGATTTTTTAATGTCAGTTCCCGTACACAAGTGTAAAGGAGAATGAAATAACTGTTACTCCGGATCCTATGCAGCAGAAAAAACAACACAAAAAGATAAAGAACACAATAATAATTTTAAAAAGGAAAACAACTAAATACTTTGTTAATCACTCTTTTTCTGGCAAATGATGATCGCAAGCAATAGTCTGAAACCTCCCTTTGGACTTGGAGGCAATTTGATATGGCAGAATCGAGGTGAAGCGAGGCAGTGGGCCCATCACTGAGAGAGAGGAAGACCCAAGGTTCGATCGATTGAAGTATTGTGCCGAATTGGAAAGTTTGGGTCCAGGCCGAATCGAGGCAGCAAGGTACAGGCACCAGAGCATATTGATTGTTGATGGTTGGATGAAGATTTAAGCAGCCAGTCGAATCGGAACGGTTGGGTACAGCCCAAATCAAGGTGGCGGGGTCCAGCCTCTAGAACATACCAAGGCAGCTGAACTTTATGTTTGGTTATTGTTTACGTGATTTTTTTTGCGCATTGGGTGTTCGATAGTCTTTTTTAATGAGTTCTCTTGGGTTTCTTTATTTTGTGGTCTCTTGTCAAAAGACAAATCTCAAGTTGTATAATGTACACATACTTTGATAATAAATATACGTTGAACTTTAGACTTTGAAAAAAGACAAGATAACTTATATACATAGAATGATTGAATAAAGTGTCACTAGGCATGGGGGTGTCTGTACGTAAGGTGACTGATAAAAATTAGTGGTGGATGGGGGTGTGGAGGGGTGGGTGGGTTAGTGGTTGGAGATATTGATCAGCTTATTGCTTGAGGAAAGTAACTGTTTTTGAGTTTTAAGTCCAGTGGTCTTGGCATGGATGTTACGTAGACTTTTCCCTGATGGAGTGGGACAAAGAGTCCATGAGTTGGGTCAGTGGAATCCTTCGTGATGTTACTGGTCCTTTTCCAGCACCTTTCTGTAAATATGTCCTTGATGGCAGGTAGGCTGATGCAGGGATACATTGGGCAATTTTGACTACCGGTTGTAGAGCCTTCCAGTCCACCGCAGTGCATTTTCTGTACCAAGCAGCGATGGACCTTGTTAGGATGCTCCCTACTGTGCATCTGTAGAATGACATGAGTATAGATGTACAAAGTCCAGCACTTCTCACCCCCTCAGAAAGGAAAGTTGTTGGTGACCTTTCTTGATTGTGTAGAATGTGTTCTGGGACCATGCAAGGTTGTACAAAATGTGAATCCAGGAGATTAAAACCATCACAGTTTCCACTGCTGTGCCGCTGGTGTAAAGAGGGATGTGAGTGGAGCAAGTTCTCCTGAAGTCAAAAACCACCTCCTTTGTCTTGTTGACACTGAGGAAGAGGTTATTTACCTGGCACCAGGCCTCAATCTCTTTCTCCTGCTCACTCATCTTTCTTCGTGATGAGCCACATCACTGCCGTGTCATCGGTGAACTTGACAATGTGATTACTCAGGTGTATGGCTGTGCGAGCAGGGTGTAGAGAATGGGCTCAGCACACAGCCCTGGGGGCACCCGTGCTGAGGATGATGGGGATGGAGGAGGGGTTGTGCATCCTAACAACCTGAAGTCTGTTGGTTAGGAGGTCCAACCCTCAGTTGCACAGTGGTGTATTTGGACTGAGTAGTAGGAGATCGTTCACCAAAGACTGTGTGACAATAGTGTTGAATGGTGAACTGAAATCCAGAAACAGCATTGTGACCTAAGTGTCCTTATTTTCTAGGTGTTTCAGGGCCAGGTGCATGACAGCTGACTGTAACCATACTGGTGAGCATCCAATGTAGTAGGAATGAAAGCATTGATATGTTCCGTTATCAGCCATTCAAAGCATTTCATGATGCTTAGCATCAGTGCCACTGACCAGTAGTCATTTAGTTCTGAATTTGTAGGGTTCTTTGGTACAGGGATGATGGTGGCTGATTTGAAGCATGTGGGGACAGCAGCCTGGATGAGTGAAGTGTTGAAGAAGTCTGGAAAGACAACAGTGAGTTGGTATGCAGACTCCCTGAGCACTCGGCCTGGGATGTTGTCTGGCCTAGTCTACTTACAGGCTTGACTCTCTGCAAGGTCTTTCTCACATTGACTCTGCTACAGACAGTGGCTGCTCACGTGGAAGGGGGAAGCTTTCATGGCTGGCATTGTGTTGTATGCCCCGAGGTACGCATAGAAGTTGTTTAGAGCACCAAGGATGAGGGCATTGATTATACCATCAATGTTACTTTTCCTTGCATAGTCTGTAATGCCCTTGCTGCACAGCCACATACTCTGGTGATCATTATCGGACATTTTTTTGTGTGTAGGTGGTCTTTGCTCTCTAATTGCCTAAGTTAAGGTTCCTCCTGGTGGCTCCATGAGCAGACTTGAAGGCACGGTCCCCAGCTTTTAGTAGGGAATGCACCTTTTAGTTCTGCAGGGATTCTGATTGTGCTGTGAGGTGACCATTACTGAGGTATCAATGTCATCTACACATTCTTATTGTTGTAGCCAGTCACAGATGAGCCATATTATACAAGGTCTCTGTATTCTCCATTTGTGGCGGTGTCCTTGACCATCTGCCAGTCAGCCATTCAAAACAGTCTGGAGGCATAGAGATTGTCTTATTAGATCATACAGTGATGGTCTTCTTGACTGGTTTCTTCATTTTCAGCAGCAGTCAGTATGCTGGAATTAACGTCATGGCGATGAGATCATCTCTCAGCTTCGGACAACAGTCCTAATTCTCCCCCTTCTTCATCTGCCGATCAGAACCCACTCATATGGATCTGCGTATCATCTGTCAGCTCTTACTACATCTCTTCCCTCTACCTTTAAACTGACTATCACCCCCTCTTTCTTTCCAGTCCAGATGAAGGGATTTGACATGAAACGTTTGACTGTCCACTTCCTTCCATAGATGCTACCCGACACATTGTGTTGTGTTTTGAACAGGGTTAAATATTTGTTCCTAACCAATTGTCTTCAATTTTATGAAGAATTACAGAAAGTAATGAGGTACTTGTGGAGGTAACAATTACCAGTGCAGGGTCCTTACTAAGTACAACAAACACTTGATTAGCCATAGAAGCAACTTGTATTTGGAGAATACCTTTACTGCAGCAAGACAGTGTGTGGAATTTCACTGATTTATGACCAAATATACTGCAAGACCAAACCATTTTGAGAGGTTTTGTGCGAGGTGATGACATTTCAAATAAGTTCAAGGGAACTCCCGTTATGATCCGGTCTGTGTAGTCTGCATTCTGGTTCACGGTCTAGTCCATCAATCTGTATTCCAGGTTTTCCGGTTTCCCCTTGTTCTGTTGTGTTCCTTAATTGAGGCACATGATTCTCATTTTGGGCTGGCTACATAAATATCTCCTGGGTTCAGCTTCAGTGGCTGGACTGTTCCCTTCCCTTCCCTTCCCTTCCCTCTGAAGCCTTGCCTGCAACCTTGGCCTGAAGACTTGCCTGCAACCTCGCCTGTATCGCTGTCAAGTCCTACTGCCGGAGCAAGACTGGAGCCTTGCTGTGTCTAGATAAGGAACTGTCTTTCGTTGTTTGGAACTGTCTCTTTGTGTCCTCACCTTCGTTAGGTAGGTGGGGCTGTTTGCTGCTACCTAGTGTTGGAACCGTCTCTGTGTCTACGCCTTAGCTAGACCAAGGCTCGGAGCATCCAGTCCTCGTCCAAGGCTCCGAGGTTCCAGTTTTGCCAAGACCAAGACCCTGTGTTCCAGTTCTGCCAAGACCAAGTCAAGGCTTCGTGTTCTCGTCCAGTCCTGTAGCCACGCCATGTCCTGTAGTCATGTCTTGTCCTCGCCTAGATCCGGGGTCCGAGCCAGAGTCAAGACCCAGGTTCCAGGAACCTGTCCAGTCTCTGGCTTGGAGTCCTAGCCCAGGTTCCTAGTTCCTAGTTCCTTGTCCTGGTTCCGCTTCCCTAGTCAAGTCCTAGCCCAGGCCCTGTATCCCAGTCTCGTCTAGGGCCCGTCTCAATGTCCAGCGTCATTTCTTCCTCACTTCCCTTGCTTTCTTGACACACCTAGTTCTGCTCCTAGTACTTCAGTGTCTGTGTCTTGCATTTGGGTCGGCTCCCAGCACCCCCCCATGACAACTCCTCCTAGTTTTATTTTGGGTCAATAATGACTCCTCCATCTATATCAGGAAAGCTGATAATCTCATCATCAGAATCAGAATCAGTATCAAAATCAGATCAGGCAGCAGTACAGTGCAGACATAACAAATTACTATAAGTTCCAATTCAGAAAAAATAAGTAGTGAAAAAGAAGGATAGAGATGTTTGTGTCAACAGTTCATGGACAATTCAGAAATCTGATGGCAAAGGGAAATCAATTGTTCCTAAAGCGTTGAGTGTGGCTCATCATGAGGAATGCATCATCATTGTATTCCTGTTTAGGAGAGATTTTTCTGAACAGTGCCATCTCTATTTTAGCTCATATCAAAACTTTTCACTGCAGTTACTTTCCTGATCTACTCCTGGTTGGAATTGTGACCTCTACCATCAAGAAGGACAAGAGCATTAGTCCCAGTGAACACTGTCAACTATAGCAGTTTCTTTATTGGAATTCCATCTTCACCAGCACTGCAACAGTTCTGGAAGGTGGCTCACCATACCAAGGGCAATTAAAGATGAGGAATAAATTCTGGCCTTCCCAGCAATATCTACACCCTATTAAAAGAATGAAATGATACAATTTGCATTCTCACTTCATTCAGTTGGAAACAAATGATCAGAATTCAGTGTAGGAACACAAGAAATAACAGATTTCACAACTGGTAACCTTTGTTTTCTTGCGCATCACCCTCCTGCTTGCGTCCATCTTCATCACCAACCTGGCTCGATCTGCCATGTGTTTGTCTGCCTCTATCTGTCGTCCACTTGTCTCCGTCTCCCAACTTTGAAGCTCCTCCTGGTCTACTGCTCATCATCCTCTCAGTCCACCTGTCTGGCCCCTGCCACACCTTTCCCCCTCTCCCCATTATAATGATTACCTTCCCTCCCGACTCTCAGTCCTTATGCAGTGATTCAACTCAAAGCGTTGATAATTCCTTTTCCCCCACATATGCTGCTCGACCCATTGAGTTCCTCCAACAGAATGCTTGTTGCTCCAGCTTTCAGCACCTGCTGTCTCCTATGTCTGGATAAAGAACCATAGTTTCAATGTTACATCTCTAAGTATCTCCAGCTCCATTACTGATACCACTGTCCAGGGGTAGGCAACCTTAAGCACAAATGATTTTCTAGCATGCGTTATTCATTAATTTGAGGCAAAACATAACTAGATGTATTTGAATGGATAATTCCCATATTTCAAGTTTTTAATGGCGACCCTGGAAGCCCTTGCTGCCACTGCCTCTGAGCCAAATGTTTGGATTAGAATAAGACACTGGAAATGATTCATTTGCACAACAAGAGACAATAATTGGTTTGAATAGCAGAAGTTATTTCTCTTTGATGTATTCTTTATAATCAGATAATACAAATCAGAAACTCTTTGGACATTTGCCAGTACACCTGGTGTTCTTAAGCTGTTGATTTTAACCAACTGGATAGTTTATGAGTCCTGAATCTGTTTCCTAGAATACAGAGCACTTTGAAGGGCAGTAAGGAACTAATAGGGGCTGAACAACAGGAATTCTGCAGATGCTGGAAATTCAAGCAACACACATCAAAGTTGCTGGTGAACGCAACAGGCCAGGCAGCATTTGTCTTCTCATCCTACCTGATTCTTAACACTGAGTAAGAAGGCTGGGGGGAGGGAGTCGTGGGGTTCAAGCCCCTTCCTGATGATTCTCAGTTACAATCCAGTGCTGCATTATTGGAGGGATGGTGCTGAGGGAGTGCTGCACTGCAGAAGGAGTAGTGTGAGATGTACTGCACTGTTGTAGGGATAGTGTTATGAGAACGCTGCATTTCAAGAGACAGTACTGAGAGGGTGCTAAACTGTTGAAGGGACCATACAATGGGAGTGATATGTTGTCACCAGGACAGTACTGAAGGAGCTCTGCACTGTCAGGGGACAATTCTGCAGGTTTGCTACGCTACTCTGTCCCAGAGACAATACTAAGGAAGTGCAGCACAGTCAGAGATACAGTTATTTAGGAGTGCTACGCTATTGGAATGGCAGTGCTGAAGGTGTTTTGCACTTCTGAAGGATTAGTATAGAGGAAATGCTTCACTGTCAGGGGATGCTTTGATGGACTGCTACATTGTAATAGAAGTTGTGCTCCAGACAAGACAGGTCTGTGCGGATACAAAAATTCCAAGGCCAGAAATTGTGAGATCTCTTCATGTCCAGACCAACATTTATTTCCCAAGACACAGTCATTATGGGTACTTTCCTGTTCCTGAAACCATGCTATATACAAACTGGCTATCAAGATTCCAAAGTTAGAGTATGGATCACACTTCAAAATGCACTCTAATGTGGACTGATACTCCAGTGAAGTATTGAGAGAGATACTGTACATTTTAGATGAAATATTAAACCAAGATCCACTCTGGATATATTCAAATGATCTGCTGATACAATATTGAAGGGAATAGAATGTTTATCCCAGGAATCCTAAGAATATATGAAATGGCAGCAGGATTAGGCTATTTGGCATCTTAAACTTGCTCCACATTCAATAAAATCTTGTGTCCACCTACCAGACCCTTTAACCTTGGATTCCCCTTAAGTGCTTCAACTTGTCTACCTCAGGACTGAACATTTTAATGACTTAGCCTCTATAGTGCACTGGATTAGAGAATTCTAAATATTCACAACACACAGACTAGAAATTCTCCACATTTTCATATTATTGTTCAACCTTGTCCCAAAATCAAGATTCCTCAGTGAAAAAAAAACGATCCTTCCACCTTGGAGCCTCTCAATCCTCCCCACAACTTATTTGTTTCAATTTGATTGCTTGCCATTCATCTGAACCCTAAAGAATATTGGCTCAACCTCTTCAATCATTCATCATGTATCAACCCGGTTATCTCAGTTATCAGCTGATTCTTTCAACGGGCTTCAATGCAAAAATTTCCTTCCCTAAATAAGGAAACTGAATCAGTACAAAACATTCTAGTTGTAGGCTCACCAAAGCCAATATTTATCCTTCCACCAGGATGATCAGATCATTATCAACCAATTTCTGATTGTGGTTACTTGCTGTGCATGAATTAGCTGTACATTTCTCACCTTTATTTAGTTTTAGAAGAATGCAGAGTGACCTTATTGAAGCATATGAGACTTTAGGAGGGCTTGACAAGGTACTGGGAAGATGTAGCCCTTGTTGGAGTAATCTCGAATGAGGGTCATGGTTTTGCAATAAGGGATCACCCATTCAAAATGCAAATAAAAATTATCTCTTAGTTTGGATTGAAGGCATTTTTTTTTTTCGTTTTGTTCTAGAACTAAATTAATACACATTAACTCTGTCCCTCTTTCCTTGGACTTTGCCTGACTGGCTGAGTGTTTCCAATTTTATTTGAAGTGCAAGCAATAATCAAAGATTATTGCCCTTCCTCAGAGGGTCTTGAATCCTTGGTATTGTCTTACTTCAGAGGGTTGAGTCAGAGTCATTGTATGTTCACATCTAGGATAGATTTCTGTCTGTCATATAGTCAAGCATTATGGGAAACAGGCAGGAAAGTGTCCTAATCAGAAGCACAGAGGAATGGCTAGTAGAACCAGCACCTGAGACCCAAGCTCAGTCTATACCTGAGGTAGGTGATATCTGTGTAGAGTGTGCACATTCTTCCTGTGACCACATTTGTTTCTGCTGGATGCTCAGGTTTCCTCCCACAATCCAAAGACATAAAGATTGCCAGGTAACTTGCCTCTAGAGTACAGCAGAGCAGTAATATCTGGGGTGGGGAGGTGACGAGAATGTGGAAAGATTAAAACATGTGATGAACATAAGATTAACATAGGCGGCACAGGTAGACAGGATGGTGACGTGTTTGGCACTCCTCACTCTATTAGTCAAGGCATTGAGTACAAGAGTTACAATATTCTATTACAACTGTACAAGTTAGTTCATAGACCACATGGAGTACCATGTGTAGTTCTATAAGAAGGATGTCACTATATTGAAAAGACTGCAGAAAATAATTCCATTGATGTTATGACTGGAGTGCTTGTGCTGTAAGGAGAGGATGGATCAGCTTGGACCTTTTTCTCTGGAATAGACAATAGACAATAGGTGCAGGAGTAGGCCATTCAGCCCTTCGAGCCAGCACCAACATTCACAGTGATCATGGCTGATCATCCACAATCAGTACCCTTTTCCTGCCTTCTCCCTATATCCCTTCACTCCGCTATCTTTAAGAGCTCTATCTAACTCTTTCTGGAAAGAATCCAGAGAATTGGCCTCCACTGCCTTCTGAGGCAGAGCATTCCACAGAACCACAACCCTCTGTGTGAAAAAGTTTTTCCTTAACTCCATTCTAAATGGTCTACCCCTTATTCTTAAACTGTGGCTTCCGGTTCTGGACTCCCCCAACATCGGGAGCATGTTTCCTGCGTCTAACTTGTCCAATCCCCCAATAATCTTATATGTTTCAATCAGATCCCCTCTCATCCTTCTAAATTCCAGTGTATACAAGCCCAGTTGCTGCAGTCTTTCAACATATGACAGTCCCGCCATCCCGTGAACACTGGAGATTGAGGGCTGACCTTATAGAGATTAATATAATTACTATAAAGGTGTACATAAGATGGATGGTCACAGTCTTTTTCCCAGGGTAAGAGAGCCTAAAACTAGAGGACACAAAGGGAGAGGAGAAAGATTTAAAAGGGAGCTGCGGGCAACATTTTGAGACAGAACGTGGTGGGTATGTGGAACAAGTTGCTATTGGAAGTGGCAGAGGTGGGTACAATTGGCCTTGCGGGAGAAGCCCGAGAGTGTTTTTAGGCTGTTGCCTCTCTGACTGGAGGCCTGTGACTAGTGGAGTGCCGCAGGGATCAATGCTGGGTCTGTGGTTGATAATCATCTACATGTACGATTTGAGTGATAATGTGGTAAACTGGATCAGCAAATTTGCAGATGATGACACCAAGACTGGGGGTATAGAGGACAGCGAGGAAGGCTATCATGGCTTGCAGCGGAATCTGGACCAACTGGAAAAATGGCTGAAAAGTGGCAGATGGAATTTAATGCAGACAAGTGAGAGGTGTTGCACTTCGGTAGGATCAAGCCGATGCTGCTTGACACTCCGAGTTCCTCTTGCAGACTGTTTATTGCGCCATTGTTGAAGCACCTTTCTATTAGGACTTCTACCACATCACTGATAAAATTAAGCCCACCAGTGAGCACATACATTAAGCACTTGTTAGGGGATGTGGATAGTACTGAGCAAAAGTCTTAGGTATATATATATATATATGTGTGTGTGTGTATATATAGCCAGGGTGCCTAAGACCTTTGCATAGTCCTGTACTAATCAACATGGAGCAGAGAGCAAGTGTGTAAAGCTGGTGGGAGCAAAAGTGGTTGGGAATAGCAAGGGTAGAGAGCTGCGGGAGGGGTGTGGGACAGAGAGCAGAGAAGGGGGAAGGAGTTGGTGCCGGTGCAAACGCACCCAGGTCTGAGACACCAAGCAAGGTCATTTGATTGCAAACGATTGGTTTATTGATCATTACAGAATACCCTCTCTCTTCCCCTTTTCCCAACCACGATTCCCCTCTCCCTGACCCCCTTTCCACTCTCAATCCACAATAGAAACCCATATCAGAATCAGGTTCATATGTCATGAAATTTGTTTTTTTGTGGCATCAGTACAGTACAATACGTAGGATTACAACGGTACTGAGCAAAAGTCTCAGGCACCCTAACTGTATATATGTGCCTAAGACTTTTGCACAGTACTGTATATGTACAGGGGATGGAATGATTGCTCTCAGAAGTCAGAGGAAAGGAAGAGCTTATAAGTCTAGAGGCAGAGGAACTATTGGTCCTTGACACTCTCCTTCGATCTGCCATCTCCTCACCTCTAAGCTGTGAGTGTCCTATAATAGAGGTGATAGTGAAGGAACAGCAGCCTGGCACAGTCACAGAGCAGAGACAACACTGGTATAATCCACTAATGCCTGCTTCCCATTACAGCCCCTCAGCGAGACACTCAGTGACAGATTGTGGACTCAATTACTCTTGTGTCAGGTGATTATCCCTGGTCTTAATGTAATCTTCCATTCACACATACCATATTTCAATTACGACTGCACTGGAACATGCTGTGTATTCAAATCACCCATCACCTTATCAGTACTGAACAATGTCAACAGTAAAACACACCAGCTGAAAGCAATTATACATGTGTTGAGAACCGATTGTGATTACTCTCGGTGGTATTTTGTGATGAGCTGGGGAATGTGCTGAAAATTTAATTTAATGACAATATGCTTGCTGTATAATCCATAACGCCTCACGAATTCAGTGTGGAGCTATTAATACTGATGCAAGCATATTACCAGTGAACTGAAAAGTTGGGTTTTAGAGAGCTGAATTTCTCTGCAGGGAGTAATATTCCAAGCGGCAGCTTCTGAAGCATGCTGAAGGTGGTCTTCCTTCATCCTCTGGCTTTCCCTCTCTCCCGTCCTTCCTGCCATCTCTCTCTCTCTCTCTCTCTGATTCTCTCTCTGGCTCTCTACTATATGGAAATGCCTGTAGCTAGCTGCGCGTCAGACAAATTAAAAGGAAAAATTGAAGTAGGGTTTGGGGGAAGGCAGAAAGCGATGATGGCTATTTAAGAACTAAAATCAATAGTGGCGTAAAATTGATTTAGTACTTGTCATAAAATATATGGAAGTGCTGGAAAATGGAGGAAATTGAGTCATGCTTTAATCTGCACAGGAGCCACACTGTTCTGATGAAGTAATCTGAGCAGGAACTAATATATAATCCAAAGACAGACACTTAATTGTCACATTAAAGACTCTTTTTACGGCCTACTGCACTATAGGGTAACGTTCATTAATCATCTGGATAAGAGGAATTGAAATCAAATCACAATTAAAATCTGTTCGATATTGTCTGTTATATGTTTTGCAAGTATTAATTTTTTTTCCCTATTGATTTTTCTTTGCTTCCTGCATTTGCAGGCATGCAGAATTTTTGAAAGGCTACTTAGGCTGACTAAACTTTTTGGAGTTATTAATCCATTGGTTTCCACAGATTAAGATATCCAGCAGGTTGTTCCTGGCCTCTCAGTGACCAGCTTCCCTTTAATCCGAGGGCAACAATTTGAAGCAAATTGTTACTTGAGCGTTCCAGCACACTCCTGGTTAGAAAGCGGCTCAGCAGTTAGGACTGCTGCCTCACACTTCAACAACCAGGGTTCAATCCTGACCTCTGCTGTTGTCTGCATAGAGTTTGCACAGTCACCCTGTAACCATGTGGTTTTCCTCCTAGCGCCCTGGCTTGTTCCCGAATGTCACATACATGCTGGTAGGTTAATTGGTTACTGTAAATCGACCTGTACATAAGTGAGTAGTAATTGGTCGATTATTGTCACATGTACCGAGTGAAAAGTTTTATTTGCATGCCTCCCAGACAGTTCATTCTATCCATTACTACGCTAAGGTTGTACAAACAGAAAACAAATAAGTAAATTGGTAAATTGGTGCTGAAGAAGGGTCTTAGCTTGAAACATTGACTGTTTATTCATTCCCATAGATGCTGCCTGGCCCTCTGAGTTCCTCCAGCATTTTGTGTGTGTTGCTGTGGATTTCCAGCATCTGTAGAATCCTGCTGAAGGGTCTCGGCCTGAGAAGTTGGCTGTACTTTTTTCCATAGATGCTGCTTGGCCTGCAGAGTTCCTCTAGCATTTTGTGTGTGTTGTCTGTAGAATCTCTTGTGTTTATAAATTGGTTTATGGACAACTGGTTGTCACATGAACCAACGGACAGTGGAAAAAGTTTGTTTTGCATGTCTTTCACATGGATCATTTCATCATATCAGTGCATTGAGGTAGTAAAAGAGAAAAGCAATAGCAGAAGGCAGAAAATGTTGCTATAGTTACAGAGGAAGTGCAGTACAGACAGACAATAAGGTGCGAGAGCCAAGACGAGAACATTCAATAGTCTTATAGTGGTGGGATAGATATTGTCCATGAGCCTGGTGGTAATTGCTCTCAGGTTTTCGTACCTTCAGAGACGAGAAAAGAGGATGTGGGAGAGCAAAACAAAATGAACAATGTTCTGTAGTGTTACAGATACAGAGAAAGTGCAGTGCAGATAGACAATAGGGTAGAAGTAAAGTTGGGGGAAATTGATATGAGAGAATGTTGTGGGGAATTGAGATTGATGTAATTACTTTATGAACAAGAGTAGACTCAATGGGTCAAGTGGACTTCTCTGATGTGAGGAAATATGGAAATATGAAACATGCAACATCATTCAATTTACTCTCTATAAACCTGAGATCTCTGAAATGTTGCTATGCACATTATGGACCAAGTTCCATTTACTCATTATACCCTGAGAGCTAATTTACTGTGTTCTTGGCCAAGGTATACCTTGATTTTAGAACTCTCATCATTTTTCTTTCAAGCCCCTCCATTTTCTAGTCCCTCCCTATCTCTGTTTCCTCCAAAATCACAATTCATCTGCAATTAGGCTTCTTGATCAACTCAGAACTTACATGCACCACAAATGGTGGAGATTGCGGGGTTTTCAACTCAAACATTCTACCCCTAACTTTCTTGTAAAACAGTCCTTACAACCTAACCCTGTGACTAAGCTTTTGATGAACTCCTTTAGTTTGTGGCCCACTTGTCAAATTTTGTTTCTCCTGCCGACTACCTTAAGGTGTTCTGAGCATGAAGTTTGAGAACAAGCAAAATAGTTCCCCAAATGGCCATCAGGCTTTCTCCATCTTCCAACAAGATCAGGGTTTTATTTTCTAGTCCTGTCTTTCCCTAGTACCTGGGTCAATCCTATTGAAAACCTGTTAACTCCTCAAAAGGCGCTACGTAACTGAAATTCTTTTTTAATTGCGGTTTTGTGGCATGGAATTTTGGTCAATTTGAAGATGTTATATACATGTACAGCATTGTATATAATGAGACTTTAACTCTGTTTCTCTCTCCACTGATGCTGCCTGACCTGCTGAGTATTTCCTACGTGTTATCTTTTTATTTCAGATTTTGAGCATCTGCAGTTTTCTTTTGCCTTTTGAATAAAGTTGTATTTGTATTCATCTGTACTTACTTTCATGTAAAGTTATATAACGGGCACTAACAATAATATCTTTTCAATTGTATTGTATTCATTGTGATACAGAAAGGAAAAAGGAAGTTCTGTTTGAGTTAGTTAAATGATGTGATGGACAGGGTGCAGAGGAACTGCTTCCTCTACAGATCATCGGCATCTAACACTCAACATTAGAGCCAGGCTCAACAGGGCTGAGGGGTGATGTCAGGAAGTACTTCTGCACAAAAATGGTGATTGGTAATTAATTTATTATCATGATACATACTGAGATACAATGAAACTTAGATTTTCATGCCAGCTGTACAGATCAGTGCCCTGAGGGAATAGAAAGGTAAAAACAATAAAATTTTGCAGAATGGTGTTACAGGTAAAGAGAATGTGCAGTGCTGGTAGACAAATAAAATGCAAGGGCCATGACAAAGACAGACTGAGAGCTCAATAGTTCATATTTATCTTACAAAAGGTCCACCCAAGAGTCTTACAACAGCAGAAAAGAAATTGTCCTTGAGCCTGGTCGTGCATTTTATCTTCTGCCTAATGGGAAAGGGGAGATGTGATAGTGTTAGAGGTGGGAGGGGTCTTTAATAATTCTCCTCCTCACAAAGATATTGAAGCCAGAGGTCAATTTTGAACATATAAAATTTGGTATTGGTGCCTTTTTTATGTAAGGGTGTTGAGGAATAGAATACTGAGGTGAAGTTAAGATAAAGGTGACCCAAGCTCCAATTGAATAATGGAATTGCAGGAGCAGAGCTGAACAGCTTCCTGTGGTATGTGTCATTCTATTCTGTTTTCATTTGGTATAATGATGATATTATTGTCAGAATCAGCTTCCTGCTGAATCTTGGCCTCCTCTATGGTTGGATAGTCAGACAGTCCATGTTGCCCAGAGGTTGGTCTGGAACTCCTACCTTTGAATAATGTTCTCCACCACGCCAAAACCCCTGAGCAGACAGCATTTATTTCACATTTTCACTGCTTGCAGACCCAAGTGTTCAACAAACACAAAACCTGCTGCTGTTTCCGATGGTCCAAACATTTTTCTCCTGGAATTTGCAATGGTGTTCCAATCTTAATTTCCTAGTAAACACCAGAGCTTGACATGAGACATGTTATTTGCATATGCATCTGTGTGTGTGTGTGTATGCTATTTCTGTGTGCGTGTGTATGCTATTTCTGTGTGTGTGTGTGTCTTTGTATATATATATATATATACATGCACATGTGTGTCTGTGTGAGAATGTGCCCAATTTAGGGTTCTTACATAATTACACAGTTCATCTCAGCAACAGAGCCTCTCTTCTAAGGTTGTGTAGATGTTTGCTTGGCTCAAAACCCATTTAACATTCTGAATATGAATTTACCCCACAATCTAGAATCTTCTATCCTCCCAAGGATACTGGACCATGGGTAGGGTGAGGAACTCAGGGCGTTAATAATCTCTGGCACCTAGTTTACTTTCATAGACTCATAGAGTCACACAGCACGCAAACTGGTTCTTCAGCTCAGCTGGTCCATGCTGATCTAGATTCCTGTCTAAGCCAATCCCATTTGACTACATTTTATTATCCCTCTGAACATTTCTTGTCCAAGTGCCTTTTAAATGTTGTTAATGTGGCTGCCCCAACCATTTTCTCTGCAGCTCGTTCTATGCATTGTCCACCTTCTGGTGAAAAAGTTGCACCTCATGTTCCTATTGAAACTCCACTCTCAACCTAAACCTATATCTCCCAGTTCTTCATTTCCCTACCCAGCGAAAAGACTATTCACATTCACCCTAGCTATACCCCTCATGATATTACGCACTTCTCCCGCTCCTATGCTCCAATGAATAAAGTTCAAAGCTGGTTGCCCTTTCTCTATAACTTAATCCCTTGAGTCCTGGCAACATCCTTGTAAACCGTGGATTTAAAATTCTAATGCATGTTCACTAACCTCTTCATGACTATATCACTTGATTCCCTTAATACCTAAAAATCTATCAGTCTCTGTCTTGAATATACTGTATCCCCAACACCCTTTAACGCAAAGAATTCAAAAACTTCACCATCAATGGACATATAAATTTCTTCTCCTCTCTGTCCTCTTATTCTAAGACTGAGACCTTTGGTTCCATACACTCCATTCAGGGGAAGCATCATCCCCGTCAAGCCCTGTAAGAATTTTGAAGCTATTCAGTACATTCTCAAATGTACATGACACTATATAAAAGTATCACTATTGCTATTGTCCGGAGGGCAAAGGTTTTTAGACTGCCTATCACTTAATGCAGGTGCGGAAGCTATTATCAGCTGCAGGGTTTAGATACTGCAGGTCAGTGTCTTTGTTTCTACTGCTATCTCATTTTATACCTATTAAGTGTGTTTCGTGGCATGTTCCTAAGTGTCCCATTTTCACTCTAGTGAAAAAGCTGCTTCAAAGATTTAGGGTAAAGTTACATTCTTGATATGCATTATTCTTTATTATTTGCTCAGTAAAAGATGCCTTGACCAGTTATCGAAAGTGGCTGAGTTTGGTGGGGTTGGATGAACGGGGAATTAACAGGAAGTTGTCGCAATATCAGCGTCAGTTTGTAAGAATGAAACAAAATCATCTTCAGCTTGAGCAAGTGTGTCATTTCCAGTGTACCATCACTAATTCTGCTTTGGTACCTTGTGCATCTGTCATCTGTATTGCTGCACCTTGGCAGCTGAAGTCACTCAGACTGAGGAGTCAAACTGCACCACACACTCCTTCTGTGTTAGCATTATGTTCTCATTGCCTAAACATTTACTGTATCAAAGTAAATAACAGGGGGAATAAAAGTGTCGATTTCAGCATTTCTTTTAACTAGGGAAAACAGTTCTGATTGTTACAGGCTCCTGCTTACAGTGCAAGAGTTCAAAGTTCAGCTACTACTACCAGGCCCCATTACGATTTGGTACCATGTTTTCCCTCACAAAGGTAAATTACAATTACAAATTTTGTTTGACTTACCCTGGAAAGTATGCAGGAAACCAGCTGAACAATTGTGTGCTGCAATGCACAGATATCCTAGCCAATAACACAATTAAGATTTAAAATTACTTTGTGTTGTACTCTTGACTTTACAATTTTTTTAAAAAAAGAATCATTCAAGCACATTATTGCCTTGAGTGTTATGCAAACGTGTCTTGGATATGGCATAAAATGGGTCTCAAATACCATTCATTTCACAGATTCACAAACTGAGTTGCTTCTGAGGAAAAACACAGCAAAGCAGAAATACATGTATCTGTGGGTATTGAGTGTTGAAAGAATAATGAGAATTATGTGGTAACAATATGTTGGCCTGCATTCTGCGGTCTGTGTCTCTCTGTCATCATTCATTTTCAGTGGGCAAGGGGGAGCAATTGCTGGGCATCAAATCATCATCAAATAAACCAGCCCTGACACCAGCTAAAAAGGGAGATGGATGGTCAGCTTGTTCCTTGTGGAAATATTCACCAAAGCCACGGTCTCCCCAGCATCATTCCGCACTCCCATGAGACCGAACTGTTGGCCATTTTTTTTATTGAAAATGTGCGGTCACCCATAATACTTCAGAGGTCATCACTCGATGGAAAATTTTCATAAGCAGGGTGCTGGAGGTTAGCCTGGGCTGGTGAAGCTCTTTCTATGTCTTTTGTTGCTAGGTGTTTCATTTTAGGTCGGGATCTTGCTAAAACTTCCAACATTTTATTGCTTCACTGCAACATGATATATTTGCCACATCAGGAGGATAATTCACATTTATGTACCAACTAATACCCTATAGGTTTCCTGGAGAAATCTCTGAGGTGGAGAAGAAGGTCAAGTTGTATCCAAATGATGATTAAGTGACATCTTTCAGAAACAATTATCAGAACTGGGAGCTTCTGGGATTAGAACAGATTTGTGTCGTTCTACCTGATTTCAGAGAGGTTGTTAGTACACAAAATTCACTAGCTCCTCACCCTGTTCACGCAATAACATAATAGCACTCTGTTTCAGTAACATGTCTTATTCTTTGGAATTTAAAGCACAAATGAACATTAGTAATAAAGTGCAGGAGCAATGCTGAATATGATCCCTCTGCATCAATTCATTGTCCTGGCTTTTCTCTTGTTATTTAAGAGAAGAAAATGGGGTTTGTGGAAATCTTTCTTGTGTTGTGTGGCTCTTTTATCTAAATTTACTGACTGTGAGGCAGAGGAGTAAATTGTGAGCTGTATGCAGTTGTGCAGCTGTGAATAAAAATCACTTGTCTCAAATGTTTATAATCAGAAGAAAAATTCAAATCTATCTACTATTGTAATTGTCAGAAATTTAATAGCATTTGCAAACCATTTCTTTGAAAAGGCAAATATAAAATTAATATTTTACTTTTTTAAAAAAAACAATTGCTATTAAATTTCAAGGAATTCTGACAGTAAACAATTTTCAGATAGTAACCATAATCAGTTCAGTGTTAGTTTATTAACCCTTTAGGGCATAGAAGCCCTGAATGGAAAATTAAGGAAATTTGTTTTTAAGAGCTGGCCAGTCTTAGAGTTTCTCTACAAGTCTGTATTGATAACCTTAAACTTGTGCTAATAAGCCTGATATAACTCAGGCAGAAAACCTCTACCTCAACTGTTCCATACTGAGAGACCACAATGAGAGCTCCACTAGCGCTGTTAGGAGCTTGAGCAAATTAAAACATGTTACCCTGTTTTATATTTCTCCATGCTGCCTGGTAACATGTTGGACTATTCACCGAATCTCGTCCATGGAACTTCCAAGGTCCGCACGATCTAAAGCACAATCTTTAAACCCCCCCCCCATATGAGGACATGCTTGTTAATGACTTAAACAAGTGCCAGATATCCTTTCATGTGCAAATCAGTTCTGCATTCAAAACTGGAATGAATTTAAACCGAGACAGGTATTTAAATGCTCCTGAAACCAGCAGTGTCACTTTAAAGCGGTGTACTTGGTAAAATGCAGAGAAATACCTGCATCTGTACTGCCTTGCTCTATAAATACGGAGTTCTGGTGCACCTCCTGCACATGACATCTAGCCAATAAATTCAGATGACAGTCATGAAACGCTCCTATAATCAGTGACATGGGATGATTTTCCGCTCCTGACAAGCCCTTGTATTGAGTATGATAACAGTTACTCTGTCTTCATCCACCGCTAGAGTATAATATCAATCCATCTGATGACCCAGCAAACGAAGCCCAACACTTCTGTATCAATCTTCATAGAGTGGTGCCTTTTGTCTGAAATGAGATCATTCAATCATTTTGCTGCATGCATTCGTGTTCAAACCTTTTTTCTTTCTCTCCCCTCTTTATTCCTCAATTCACCATCTCTCTCACACACCCCTATCTGCCACTTTTTCCAACCAGTCCTCGCAAAAAAAAACTTGGGCTAGCTGTCTAGCTCTCATAAAATCTGTGCTGAATCATAATTGTGCTGCATCCTAACATGCAGCCGGTGCGATGTGACGTGCGCCATGTGCTGACATCCTACCGGACAAATCTTTATTCCTTGCTCTCTCTCTTAATAATAAATATCAAAAGGCTGATTTTGCCCTGTCACCATTTTTTTTTGTGTACAGCTTCCAAACCACTGCAATTAAATTAAGCTCATAAAATGCACAGCCATGGCTCTCCTGGACAAGCAGATCCATTTAAAATTGCATGTGCGTTGGCTGCCGCTGTCCTCGTGAAATATTGTTCAATCAACAGCCAAAGTTTTCCTTGTCAGTTTTGATATATCCGATAATAACTGCAGGTTGTTTTGCAATGTCCAATGTTCTGGCTAGATGGGCTTTTCATATTCTTTATTGTTTTTTTTCTGACAAAATGTTACCCAGACTTTTTTTTCTGCAGTTTTGTAAAATGAAAACAAGAGCCTAAACAAAATACATCTAACCCTTTGTGAGCCAGCTTATACTGTGAATGAGTGTTATGAAGGGCTAATAAACGCTTTTTGGTGGGGTGCATTATGCCATTTGCAGTTGATGATTATTGATACTCACATAGAAGCATTGCAGGCCTTTATAAAATGAACATTTATATCACAAGCAGGAACAACTTGTTATGTTGGCCCTGGTAGCAGTGGTTTAAGTTGCTGGACTGGTATCCTGTAACCTAAATTCTTGATCCCTGTTTCAATCCTATCACAGTCCCAGGGAAATTAAATTTGATGCATTAAAATAATTCTGAAACTTAAGGGAGGAATCATATCAGTACTGGTGAAAGATATCTCAAAAAGCTAATTCATTCACTAATAGCTGTCAATGGAAGGAAATCGGCTTATAACCATCAAATGGTTGAATTTTAATTGTTCTATGAGTCGAATCAAAGGAGCATTTAGTGATGGATATCAAGTATCCATATCCCATCAATAAAGAGGAAATTTGTGGATAGATCTATCACCTGGATATTTTATCTTGATACCCAACAATCACTTTGAGATTTATTCTCTGGAAGAGCACTGCTGTGAGTTCAGGCCACCAGCCACCCTTTCCTGTACTCCACTGATAGACATCTCATGGCTTCCCTTGGTACACTGTGGCTGGGGAAAACACCAAGCAAGGTTAAACCTGGGAATGGGAAGTGGAAGCAAGGTAAGTGGAGCTATGCTTATTATGTATTTATGCTAATTTCAACATTTTACTTTATTTTAATTGCTTTATATTGAATAACCTTTTTAATATTAAAATATTTCAATATTTCTACATCTTGAGTGTCAAAAATATTACGGGATTTCTTCATTGAAGAGGATGGCCATGTTGACATTGTAGTGAAGGTGATTGTATGTGAAATATTGGATGGGAGAACAGAGAAAAAGGGGAAGTTATAAGGTCTTAGCCTCTCTAAAAGTGGGCAAATTACCAGGCTCAGTTGATATAACACCCAGGTTCTTACAGGGAAGAAGTTGTAGATCATCTGACCATATTTTGTTTAAATTATTCTTACCTTTGAGAGTGCTGCCAGATAATAGTAGGATTGCTACTCTTGCTTAGAGGAGATGATTTGCAATATTACAAGTCAGCTAGAAAGGTGTTGGAACTAGTTCTAAAGCCTGTCATAGACAAGAGTAGTCAACATGGATTTGGAAAGAGATCTTGTTTGTCTTATTTGATTTAATATTTTTGAGGTGATGGGAGTAACATAGAGGATCAATTTGATGCAATCTCCAGAAGCTTCAGCAATGTGAAATAATTAAAGCCTGGGGGGTGGGAATGAAGGAAATTATAGATGATGCACAAAGTTAACATACAGTTGAGGGAGAGAGAGAGAGGAGGGAATGTTTAGATAAAGGAAGTTAGAGATGCACTAATGATTTGGGTAGAAGATTAGATTAGTTTAACTTATTTTCATATCACCAGGGTGCAATGAAATTCCTGGTTCGCCTGAAGTTCACAAAGTAAACAGTATACATTGTAGTTATTAATATTAAGGACTCTATCATTCATTCAATATGAGATAGCAAACAAGAGGTCTGATAATTTAGAGATAGTTGAGGGATCAAAGGAGTTGATGCTGAGTATTATCAAAATACAGATGAAAACTTTGCAAATCATGACATTTGGCAGCTAATTTTCTTATAGCGAGGTCTCAGCATTAACAATGTAGCTTTTGCTATGAGCGTTATACAAATGCTACAATATCAGCTTTCCATTGGGATCTACCTCCGATATCCGGTTGCATTGATTCTGTGATCAAAGTTGAATTTTGGTGTTTCACTGGGAGTGAGGGATCGATATTAGTCAAGACAAAAGGGAGGATGCCCCAGTCCCATGACATCTTCCTATCTATCTGAGACAGCAAATGGGGTTTTGATTCAGCATCCTCGCCCCAGACAGTGCAGCTAGTGCAATTGAACATGTCTTATAGTAAGTTTACAAACCTGAGGGTATAACCTGTACACTGTGTTAACAACGTAGGCTGTCTCATCACCTATAGAGTGTGTCAGATTAAGAGTATCATTTAATTTTGCAGGTGTATACGCATGACATTGAAATCATGTCATTGACAGCAGCATGACAATATAACTTTCTATATTAACTAGGATACATTCTGATTCCAATAAATTCTGATTGATTATAAGATTGCATGCTATCAATTAATTTGAGCATCAATTGACATTTATGATTTGCTGTAGGACATAGGCTGACAAGTTTGTCCAACATTTCTTTCTGCATTGCTTGGAGGGTTGCTCACTCAACTAGTATCACAGTTACACATTAAAGTAGCTGGCATGGTTTAAATATGTGAAATGACAGAGGTGACCAAGCAGGGATAGATCAAACGCTGCATCAAATCAGTCTCCCACCTTAATGCCTAACTAATTCGTTAAAATGTATATGTTCACCTCAATGTGCTGAGACAGGCTAAGGGAATAAGACCTCACGTGGATCTGTGCTAGCTTTCTCATGAAGTGTTCAATATTTCAGACAGAGGCCCTACAGCTTAACTTCCAGGTCTATTTGTTGAGAGTGGCAGAAGGAAAGGGTCTGTCATACCCTCGTCTGTGCCAGTGCAGAGAACATAGAACAACACAGCACAAGACCTGGCCCTTCGGCTCACAATGTCTGCACTGAATAGGATGTTGAATTAAACTAAATCTGTTCTGCCTTCATATGATCCTCTACCTTCTACATATTCATGTGTAATTCTAACAGCCTTTTAAACACCATTGTCATACCTACTTCTACCCCTGCCCCTGGCAGCCATTCCAGATATTTACCACTGTGTGTGTGTGTAAAAACAAAAATAAACTGGCCCTGTACATCTCCTTTATAACTTACCCTCTTTTACTTAAATTCAGGTCCATTAGAATTCAATATTTCAACCCTGGCAAAAATATTCTGACTGTCTACCTTATCTATGCTTCTCATAATTTTACAAATTTCTATTAGGTTTCCCCTTGGCCTCTGGCGTTCCAGAGAAAACAATCAGGAACAGAATTAGAATTAGATTTATTATCAGTGACATATGTCTTGAAATTTGTTGGTTTGCAGCAGCAGTACAGTGCAAGACATAAAAATCACTACAAGTAACAAAATAAATAAATTGTGCAAAAGATGATTAACGAGGTAGTTTTCACAGGTTCATCGATCGTTCAGGAATCTGATGGCAGAGGGGAAGAAGCTGATCTTAAAATGTTGAGTGTGGTTCTTTAGGCTCCTGTACCTCCTCCCTGACAGGAGGAACAAGAAGAGGACATCAGCGATGGAGGGGGTCGTGGCTGCGATGCAACTGGCTGTGACTACTACCCTCTGTAGCCTCTTGCAACCCTGTGCATTAGAGCCTTCCTAACAGGCTTTCCATGCCAAGCAATCCAAATTTGTCCAACGTCTCCTCATGCCCTCTATTCCAGACAATATCCTAGTGAACTGCTTCTGCATGCTTTCCAAACCCTTATTGAACGCAGTGTTATCTTTCTCATGTGGAGATCTTGTGGTCCAGCTCCTATCTGAAGGCTCTGGCACAAACATTACTCTTCCTGAAAGTGGCTGGAGCAAGTTGAGTTCCAGGTTTGAATGCCACCCTTCATCTTTATTTAAGGGAGGTTCATTTTAGATGTTATTCAATGAGGTTGTACCAGGGGAGGGTTGTGATCACGTATTCCTTGTTAGGGTCTGTTTATCCCATTCTCAAGCAGTTGAAAGTTTGAGCTGCTGCTTGTATATTAAGTGGTCATATTTCCCTTTCACCTTGCCATTGGATCTTGAAGAGTCCCTGCAGCCCAGGTTCCATTCCATTCGTCCCCAATGACGATATTGATAAAGGCAGGGTGGTGCGACCCAGATATTTTCCTCAAATTCATAAGATGGATTAGGGCGAAGTTCAGGAAGTTTTTGGCAGTGGCTCACTGCTGACTTGCACAGCTCAACAGCTGCCGGGCGGGATAGCGTTCTCAGGAGACATGGAGTAGGGGATCAGCTTGAACGTTCTGATGCCAGCTCACAAAGTTGGGTTCAGCTGCAAGTCAATGAGTTTTATAAGCCCAACATACTGGAACACTATTAAACCTAAAATGCAGGCTTTCCAGGGTCTGTACATTAAGATACAGTTCCTAGAATTGCTCTTAGTGCACCGGGGAGGTTTTACCAATACTTTATATAACTATTGCATAACTTCTAATCCCTTGAATTCTTGCTTTCTGCAAATAAAGGTCAGCATTCCATTAGCCTCTGTGATTATTTCTGTACCTCTCAATGACTTTTTAATGATCTATGTCCATAGACTCATGAGTCTCTTTGGACCTTCACTGCTTCCAGCTTTGCACAGCTTTGTACCATTTAGAGAGTATGCTGCTCTTAGCTTATTATGCCCTGTGAACTCATTATTCACTGAAAACATACGGAACAGATACATCATGCTGAAGGGCTCAGAGTATAATGACTTTGTGTAAATCATGTTATGATAATAGTGCACTTTCCATAATGGCTCATAATCCAATAACTCACACATAACTAATTAACATAAGCATAATGTGACAGAGGCAACTTTGTAGCATGTGCTCAAGTTTGAATTAGTAATATTTGCTGCTTCTTAAAGATATCTGCGTCAATTTCAGAGTTGCGTGAGCTAAAATGTATGGTTAATGTTCCAGTGAGGAACTGGGGAAATGCCACATTATTAGACATGCCCCATTGTTAGATCTGGGATGATGATTAGGTTCCATCTGCTTTCACAGGAAAAGCAAGGGAGTTACACTGAGTTGTCTGGCCTCAATCAAAACCATTGAAAACATATTATCTGATCGCGTAGGAGTACAAACTAACTGCCATTTTTTTCGCATTACTACAACTACTCCCCCTTGAAGGCATTTAATTGGCTAGCCAGTGCTCTTTAACTTCCTGATTGTTCAGCTATAGAGGTCACTGAGATAGCACCATAACCCGTGGGGTTCATCCTTGTAGGACAGAGCTTCTTTTCAACAATAAGATTTAGAGAGTGGGAACTCAAGAGAAATTGCTGCATGCCATTCATCTGCTGAAATATATGACTCCTGTAAATTTGGAGTCAGTATTGATTGCAGTTTGGGAATGCAGTGGGAGTTATAATGCACATCCACACACCTGCATCCTCAAAAATGCACCAGGTACAACATTGGTAAGGGTGCGGGCAGGAAGGGGACAGGGAGTGATAAGGGAGAAATGTTCATACTGCAGTTTTCAAATTTGAAGGAAATGTGTGATAGGAAGGAAGGAGGGTGTGACAATGAGATCCCTCCACTGCTAGGCATAGTCTCAACAATGGGTATCCCAGTAATGCCCAGCACCATCTCCTTCATGGTGCATAGGACTTGCAGGCATACATTTTCCTGCCTGCTGGTTTCTACTGAGCGTGCTTTTCCTGCAAAGGGGAGTGAAGTTGGCCATCAGGTGTGGTGCAATGTGTCTGACGTTGTTGTCTACCAGGCAATATGCTCAAGTGACGGGGCGTGGGTTTATGCCTTGCAGCAGCGAATATGAGGGTAAAGTAAGGAAAATAAGAGTTGGGTGTTCTGATGGGAATAGTTGGTTCCAGGATGTTGCTGCATTCAGCAGTATCAGAGTCGAGAGGTGTCACAGCTTCATAGAGTAGGTGTCCCAACCGGTCTATGCTGACCAAGATGCCCATCCAAGCCAGCTTCATTTGCCTGTGTTTGTCCCAAATATTTTCTATCCAGGTACCTATTCAAATGTCTTTTAAATATTGTTAATGTACAGTAAGCCCTCTGGTAGCTCATTCCATATCTGCACAGTGTCTGTGCAGAATTTGACCTTCAAGTTCCGATTAAATTTTCCTCCTCTCACCGTGAGCTTATGCCCTCTAGTTCTTGGTTCCCTCAACCCTGGAAAAGACTGTCTGCACTCACCTTACCTATGTTCCTCATGATGTTATATATCTCTACCATATTCCACTTTATCCACCTCTCCCACATATGTCGGGAGATGGTGTTTGAAGGTGCATTCAGTGACATCTTGTCTGGGTTGATTAAATATCTTGCTGATCAATCTCCAAATCCTTGGGGCATTAACTTCCATTTTTAGCTGCTTTTGGACATGTTCATCCATATTCCTTGTCCTCTATTAAAACATCCCATGTGGCAAATTCTGGAGGCCAATCTCTTTAGCACAGATGTACTATTCTTCATTGCTGTCCCAAACGGGCCCTGCCTAATACAGCCAATTGAGTGTGGCAGTAGGTGCAGCAAGTAGAACTGCTGCCCTAGGCCCTACAGCCCTAGCGATCTGGGTTCAATCACACGGGTGCTGCTGGGTGGAGGCCATGCATTTAAAATGAAAGAGGGTGCGTGGGGCAAGCTTTTTACACAGAGAATGGCGGGTGTCAGAAGAGCACTGCCAAAAGATGGTAGTGTTTAGGCTCTTAGATAGGCACATGAATGTTCAGAGCATGGAGAGATAGGGACACTGTGTAGGCAATAGGGATTAGTTTAGTTAGGCCCTTAATCAATCAGTATACATTAGTCACTCATTGTGGTTACCTTTGCCTCTTTTGCTCTTCTTTGGCACTTTTAATTTATTTATATTTTATATTTCTTATTGAAACCTGTAGTTTTTAACTTTTTTTGTTTTATATATTGCACTATACTGCTGCCACAAAACAGCACATTTCATGTCATATGTCAGCAAAAATAAACCTGATTCTGGTTCTATTTCAGGGCCTCTCCATTTTGACGGCCTTCCTCCATGCACAGTCATGCAGCTAGTTAGGTTTGTACAGTATCGAGGTGATAATATTTTCTAAATTAAAAGGGCATTTTTAATGGAAGCTTCTCAGCTGAATTTGTCTTGATGTGCCTGGTATATCATTAATTAGATATTAATAAACCAGAGATTCAAACAGTAAAGGGCAGCTATCTTTAATGGGCTGCTTGTGTGTTTGAAATGCTAATCATATTAACTTCTGATGGATGATACATTAGGGTGGACACAATTTAATAAAACTGGGCACTCTAACAGGGAATGCCTTACAGTATAAATGATTAATGCATTTAGCAAAAAGAATAGTGACAGAGGACAAAAAAGAGTCATTACACTGCACTTCAACACATGTATACATCACATGTTAATAGGCTACAAGTCTGTGTGCCTTATAATGTCTTTGAAAGGTTATCTGTTTTTAATGACTGCTCTGCAGAATGGAATAATGAGGAATATATGTTCACTGTGTAAAGATCTGCTGCCTGTTTAACACATAGATTAAGGCACGGTTACAGACTTAAGAGGGAGAATCTGTCTTTTTTTTAGAATGGGTACAAAATTGGGCGCTGTTGTACTGTTTTTGGGTACAGGGGACTGGAATAAAATTTGATGGGTGCACCTGCAGCTGCATGGACTCCACAAGAAATAATGTAATCCACGTCCCTATCTAGGAGTCACTTGGATGTCCCTAGTGTGCCTGCCTCTGCTACCATCCCTAGGGGTGCTCTCCACACACCCACCACTCTCTGGGTAAAAAAAATACTTATATTGTCACAGATGGCTGAGGAGGCCAAGTCGTTGGGTATACTTAAAGTGGAAATTGAAAAGTTCTTGAATAGTAAGGGAATCAAAGGTTATGGAGAGAAGACAGGAGAACGGGGTTGAAAGGGAAAAGAAATCAACCATGATCGAATGGTGGAGCAGACTAGATGGGCTGAATGGCCTAATTCTGCTTCTATGTATTATGGTCTTAAAAGTGGAACTAGGCCATATTGCTCCTCATGTCCGCTCCATTCAATAAAAAATTCCATGCAATAACTCCAAATGCCTTGATTCTCTTAATAGCCAAACACATAGTGATCTCTGGAAAAGGTCATATGGGAGATAAAGAAAGTAGGAGGTGTAGCCAATGATAGGCAGGGGCATGTAGATGAAAAGAACAATAATGTCAGTCACATTGTCACCTTGTAATGTTGATAACAACTGTAACGTGCTGGAGTTACACAGAAAATGCTGGAAGAACTCAATGGGTCAGCTAGCATCTGTGGAGGGAAATAGACAATCAATGTTTCTCTGTACTCATGTTCTCTCCTTGATTTTCATCTGGACAAACAAAGCAGAAAGCTAATATTAAAATGGTGGAGGGAGGGCTGGAGAAAGAGCTGGTAAGGGATAGGTAGATCCAGGTGAGGAGGGGTGATTGGCAGATAGAATAGTGGAGAATAAAATTAAGCAATAGAGGCTGGGAAGTGATAGGAGGATATAACAAAGGGCTACAGATGATGGAATCTGATAGGAGAGGAGATAGGGTGGACAGCTGGGAAAAGTGGGGTAGTGGACCCAGTGGGAGGAGTGAGTGGATGATGGGCAAAGGGAAAGGGTGGAGGAAGGTAAAGGAATTGATGGGGGATGACGTGAATGTCTAAAGAACAGTCTATATCAGGAGAGAGAAAATGGGACAGAGAGAGAGAGCAGTTTAGTGGAAGCTGGAGAATTCAATGTTCATACCAACACACAGATATATGATTGTTGAACATTCTGGAGTTCAACAGTCAACTTTAAACCCTCTTGACATCATGCAAGGCCTTACACTCATCAAGCTTCCTTCTCACCTCCCATTCCATCCCATTACCCCAAATGCTATTTAAAGAAACCATCAACTATTTAGAGGTTAAATCCCGCTTGAGTACTTATCACGATGTTATGAGTGTTGGGCATTTTACAATGCAAGAATGCTGATGGACCAATCACTGATTTCCAAGGGTTCTCTGAATAAATAAATTGCTAACAAACATGGAACTATTCCTTTCGGCATACATATAGAGAATTCACAGAGGCTATGAAGAACAGAACAAGTTTATGGAAGTGGGAAGAGTAATAGAAATTATAGAAAGATTGAGCTGGAACAAGACAGCAAGAACCACAGCCCCATTTCCCCAATTACAAGCAGATCCATACTCCATGTAGTCTGTTACTTGGACACAATGTGAAGATGTAGGTGACTTAAATTAAAGCACACAAACCATATGTACAGGAGAAAACATGCCATACTTTGGACATGTGGGTGCATTTATGGCTATGGACCAAGACAGTATTTCATGTCCATAGTATGAACACATTCCTTCTGAGCAAACCAATGTAGAGCTGCTCCAGTGATTGATGACTGCAAAGCAGTAACTTTCAGAGATCCGTGCGTATTTGTGTGTGTGTGTGTGTGTGTGTGTGTGTGTTGGGGGTTGCTTAATTGTTAATAGAAGTTTGTATACATGCAGAATGTTTATATGAATGTGGGCATTTATGTGTATGTTCGTCTCTGTGTGTCTCCATATTTGTCTCCACAATTTTCACCATCTCCAAAGGAATCCTACCACTAAACATACCTTTACCTCCCCCCACCCCCCGGCCCCACCGTTTTCTACAGGGATCACTACCGCTGCAATTCCCTTGTCCACTTGTCCCTCCCCACTAATCTCCTTCCCGGCACGTAACCCTGCAAGTGGCCTAAGTGCTACAACTGCCCCTGCACCTCTGTCCCCACCTCCATTCGGGGCCCCAGGAAGTCCTTCACAGTGAAGCATGTCTTCACCTGTGAATCTGCTGGGATTGACTATTGTGTCCAGTGCTTCCTTTGCGGCCTCCTCTTCATTAGCAAGACCTTCCTTAAATTGAGGGACCGCTTTCTTGATCACCTCCGCTTTATCCGCCAAAAGCGAAACTTGCCGGTGACCGAACATTTTAATTCCAATTCCCATTCCCGTTCCGACATGTCAGTCTGTGGCCCCTTCTTGTGCCAGGATGAGGCCATCCTCAGAGTGGAGGAGGAACAGCTTGAATTCCATATGGGAAGCCTCCTACCCGATGGCTTGAATATCAGTTTTTCTTTCCAGTAAAAAAAAATCCCCCCCTTCCCCTCTTCTTCTATTCCCCTCTCTGACCTTTTACTTCTTTTCACCTGCTGATCACTTATGCCTAGGTTCCCTCTTGCTTCCCTTTCTTCTGTGGGCCACTCCGAACAGATTCCTTCCTCTCCAGCCCTTTACCTTTCCTATCCACTTGGCTCCACCTACCACCTTCCGGCTAGCCTCCTTCCCCTCCCCCAGCCTTTTTATTCTGGCATCTTCCCCCTTCCTTCTCATTCTGAAGAAAGGCCTCAGCCCAATATGTTGACTGTTTATTAATTTCCATTGATGCTGCCTGACCTGTTGAGTTCCTCCAGCATTTTATGTGTGTTGCTTTGGATTTCCAGCATCTGCAGACTTTCTCATGTTTATATATTGTAGTTAGACAGCTTTATAGAAATTATTCTGTAATACACACACACACACACACACACACAGACACACACACATCACATGTCTGAGGGGCTGTAGGAGGTGGAGGGTCATGGTGTTGTTCAGTAAATTAATGGTAAAAGCAGCAAAGCAAACCAATCCCAGCTGAATAGTGATCTCTGAGGACTGGAGTTGATTTTCAGGCACTAGATTTCTGCACTTGAAATACAACAATACCATGAAATGATTAATGTGAATTAAAGAGATGTTCAAAGCAGATGAAAACGATCAGCAAAACTATACACCACAAACTGCAGGATATTTAACTTGATGTTCTGACATTGGGCCAGCAGAAATCTTGGTTAAAGTAGGCTCAACTCAGATAAACTGGAGCACCATGGGTCTGCAAATCCTAAAAACTCTGCAGATACTGAAAAACAGAAATTAAAAAACAGTCAGGAAGCGCTGGAAATACTCAGTAAATCAAGCACCATCTGTTTAGAGAGAGAGAAAAACAATTAACTTTTCACATCAGAGATCCATTGGTCAAAACACAATTGCTATATCTGGATTTTTTTTTACATATGACAAAGTGCAGAGTAAATCTTTGGAGGGCTTTATCCAGGATTTGCCTCCAGTTCTCCCTTCCACTTTCTGACATCATTCCCCAGTCTCCTGACACCCCCCCCCCACCACCCTCAGTTGCTCCCCTCTCCTGGATCCACCTATCACCTTCGAGCTCCTTCCCTCCACCATTTTAGTACTGGCTATCTCCCCTCTTAACTTCCAGTCCAGGAGATGGGTCTCAAACTGAAATGTCAACTGTCCATTTCCCTCCACAGATGCTCTAGTGTCCTGTGTGATAACTCCAGTTTGTTGTCCTTCATATTCTCTTGCCTCCTCTATTTGAGGCAAGAAAAAGCTTTTATCAAACTTTTGAATGGGGTACTCATATATAATGCATTATGCTGTATAATTGCCCACTGGGGAACCTAGTCATGGAAAATCTTGACTATCTGATTGGATGATTGAATCTTACAGCAAACCAATTTTATTTTTAAATGAAGTTCTCTAGACGTTTATGGTAAATATAGATGGACTATACAATTTAAAATAAAGATAGGCTATGCAGTTTAATGAAATCAACCTCCTCATTGCGCTTTATTCTTGTCTGACAGCTAATTTGTCATATATATCATCATGTACTGCTTTTGTCAAACTACGAAAATGATTGGGAATAAAAATTCCATGTGAAATCACTTAGCATGAAGAGGATTGCTCTGAAATGTTCCACTGGTTACATTCCAGGCGTCTTGTGTTATTGTTTCTTAGCTGTGAAATAAAGTAACAGGTACTTAACATACCAAAAACAATTTGTACAGACATTATTTCACCAATTCAAACTGTGCATGCCTCACTGAGAACTCCTTTATCTAACGGTGCCTAATACATTCTCATGCTGTGTGCTCTGATGACTTCATTTTACAGTTGAAAAGATCACCTGCGACATGGGGAGCTGGGAAATGGGACTCTGGTAATTTTAGTTCGGGAAAATGTACTTTAGGTGCAAAGCAGAAAGAATAATCACGAAGCAATGAGAATTAAACAGTGCTAGTAGTTTAACTTTGGGCATACATTCTAATAAATATCAGTGATTATGAATTCAGTTTTAAAGCCACTGAGCCTATTCAGCTGTGGAAGACTTTTTTTTTGCTATTATAATCTTAGATAAATGATGGCAGACAATTTAGAGTTAGACTTTTCCTTAGATAAACTGGTTTAATGTTTGAGGCTGAACACTCCCCAATAGAGCTTTTCAGTTTTCACCAACCTAGCTTCAACTGCATTGCAACGAAAATGACATTTCAACTTGATCAGCTTTTAATGATACTTTTAGTCTAAACCTTGACTCTGCTCTTTATAGTAGAAGTTCTTGTATTGCAATGTGTACAGTTTCGATCACTGAAACAATCCTCAGTCTGAAATAAACTTATTGAAAATATTTTATGTGTTCTGTTGGAAGTCAAAGAAGAGGTGATGATGTCGATGAATTTGGGGTTAAATTTAATTTCAGGCAGGTGGGATTCCACATGTTAATAGTGAAACACATTGCTAATTTTTCAATGTCATAAATGAACTTATGAACAAGTAGAATTTTACTTGAGTGTTAGGGGCAGCTGGTAAATTTTATGAATTGACCAGTAGTTAAACAGCATCAATATTGAACAAAATGTTTACTATGTCTTCGCATTTCATTTGTTATGATATTGAGGGAGGCCATTTGGCTCATTGAATTTATGCTGGCCTCCAGAGCAATCCCTTTTCCCACATTTATTTGCAACCTTCAGTACTATCCCTCACATGCCTGTAACCCAGATTCTCCTGTTACCTACCTGCCTAATGACCAATTAACCTACCAACAACCATGCCTTTGGAAAATGGTAAAAAAACACTTACCCAGGAGAATTTATAGTGACCAATTAACCAACCGATCAGCATGTAATTTGGAAGTAAGATGAAATCCATCTGCTCTGAGAAAGAAAGTGCAAACTCCAAGCATGCAACGCTGGAGTCAGGATGGAACCCAGGTCTCTGAAGCTGTAGGGCACCAAAACCACCTGCTGTACCCACTGTGGAATCTTCTGACATTTCAGGTCAATAACCTTTCATTGATTCAGATGTTCTGATAGAAGGATGCAGACCTAAAATGTTAAAGTCACTATATCAATACAAATTGTGGCTGATTTCCCTGTCAGTGTACCTGCAATGTTACTTTGAAATTATGGCAGCAGTCATTGAATTTTTGGCCAGTTACAGAAAGCACATTTTTTTTATTTGAGGAGAAACATAATAAATAATAGATAGTCAACTACAATATATTTTAGAGAAATCACATTCATTAAAGGAAATTTGTTGAGCCTAGCCTCACTTTTATCTCCTCCTCCATGTTACATGCGTGAATGGTTAATTGGATTTGAGTTTACCTCACAAACTCCCAGAAAATTGAAATCCTACAAAGGTGCAATGGTCATCTTCAGCTCCAGAATGCTAGTCATTTCAACTTCCTTCCTCTTTTCCACATTGACCTGCCTGTCGTCAGTCTCCTCCACTGACAGGGTGAGGTCAAATACCTCAAATACTGCCTTGATAGTCTACAACTCCACAGAGTTGACAATGAATTCTCCAACTTCATGTAACCTACTGCCCCTCTGCTGATTTTTCTCTTCTAATTATTCCAGCTCCTCTCACACAGCACCTTCTTTCAAACTCTTATCATCCTGTCTCCCAGTTTCTTTCTCCCCTCCCTACCCCACCTGCTTCCACCTATCATCACCCTCACATTCTGCCCAGTCAGTCCCCATCCACTTCCCTTCACCCACTGTTCCCATTTTACACAATATTCCTCCCTTATCTGTTTCCACTCACACCTCTTTTCCAAACAGATTCCATAATTTTCAGCCCTCAGCTTACCTCCAACAATCGCCTCTTGGCTTCTGTCACGATCTCCACCCCACCTTCCCCCACTAGCCTCACCTTCATTTGCCTTTCACTTGTCCACTCTCGCCTCACCCATCCCCCTCACCTTTTTATACTGGCAATCTCTCCTCTACACTCTCAGTCCTGATGCAGGATCTGGACCTGAAACATCAAATATCCCTTTGTCTCCACAGATGCTGCCTGTCCCACCAACAGCTCATAGTTTTTTTGCTAGAAATAATACATATGTGAAGAAATTAGCTGTGTGTTCACTGACAACAGTCAATGGCCCCTGGTTTTTATCTTCCCATAACAACACAGAAATAAACCATTCAGCCCACCCTATACATACCAATCCCAGGGTGAAATCTCATTACTCTTATTTTCGTCTTACTTTCAATGTAGAGCTAGCACTCATTCCCCTGCATAGAAAACCCAATAACTCCTCTTTGATCCACTTTACCATTAACTTTACGAGATTAGTGGTAAAGTGAGAGTTACAAGGATGCAGCCAGACTTGAGGGACTTGGAGAGAGGTTGCGTGGAATGAGACTTTTTTCAGTAGAACGTAGGAGAACGAGTGGTGATCTTATAGTGGTGTATAAAATTATGATGGGCATAGACAGGATGAATACACACCGACGATTTTCCCAGGCTTGGGGAATCAAGAACTACAGGGAAAGGTTTTTATGTGAAGGGAAGAGATTTAATAGGAACCTGAGGAGCATATTTATAATCCAGAGGCTGGTCCGTATATGAAATGATCTGCCTGAAGAAGTGATTGAGGCAGGTACAAAAAAACCTTCTGAAATACATTTGGACAGGTACAGGGATAGGAAAAGTCTAGAGGGATATGGTTCAAATGTGGGCAATTAGGACTAGCTTAGATGGGAATCTTGGTTGGCATTGACCAGTTGGGCCCAAAGGTCTGTTTTCATAATATATGACTCTATGTCTTTATAACCTATATAAAGTGGTGATTTATGACAGCCAGTTAACCTCAAGCACCTCTTTGGGATGCAAGAGAAAGCTGGAGTAACATGGAGAGAACATACAAACTCCATGCAGACAATTCCGGAGATCAGGATCGAACCTGGGTCGCTGGGGCAGGGAGGCAGCTGCAATGATTGCTGCATCACCACGCCACTTACCATTTATTCCAAAGACTTTTATTGAATTCTCACAACCATTTAGCCATGGCAATGAAGATAACTTTCTCGCCCCAGGGAGTGTTGTTGAAGTGTGAATGAATTCTGTTAAATTAAAAAATGACAACAGGGAACTCATATTTAAGATTTTATCTCAGTAATGTGATTGTCATCCTTTTAATGTGTGAGTGCAGTTCAGGTTAATCTCCTGGTTTCATTTAGTTTACACAGTTATGCTTGAGCTTTCTCAGTGGCTCTGTAGGAATGAGAGAGAGGGTTAGGATTACAGCCTTTATAGTTTTAAGGAAAGAAGCTCATACTAAGAGTAGAGCAGATTTTTTAAAAGTAATTCTTGAAATGTGGCCATTGTTGACAAGGTTGGAATTTAGTCCTCATCTCTATGTGCCCTTGAGAAGTAAACTGAATCACAGTACTCATTAAGGTGTAGTTAGCAAAGTAACTCAAAAGATGATCCTCCTTCACTTGAAGTATCTCCAGTGATCTAACCACCACAACTTTTCAGGGTAGCGAATTCCAGATACTCACCACTCCCTCATCTGCCCCAGGATTATCCTGTACTATTTCTCCATCGACCTCAATTCTCAGAGTCTTTCAAACACTTATGTACCTCCTCTTTATCTGCAGTGACCTAGCTCCCACAACCTTCTGGGTAAAGAATTCCAGAGGTGCACCAACCTCTGTGAAAAGAAATTCCTTTGCACCTCAGTTTTAAATGACTGTTCCCTTACCTTTTTATGCCTCCTCGTTCAAATCTCTCTAACCTCCTTCTATGTTGTAAGAAAATGTGTTATGATATAAACTGTTTCAGTGTTGTTGTATAAGGAATATTGTTCAGGTCATAGGAAGAACATGTAAACTCCACACAGACAGCACTCAAGGTCAGGACTGAACCGGGTCTGTATCTGTGAGGAGAAACATTTTTATGGAAAAAAAGATCTTAAATAGCAGTTCAGATACAACATAATACCTTCCATGTTTAACTGTGATGGAAAATATTAACTAGGCACATTTCAGGCACTCTTTCCCTATAATTATACTTTATATTGCTGCTTAATTACTCTGGCACTTGCTGCAACTGGCAACATCGAAAATATACTGAAACATGTGGGTGGGTAGTAAACCCACCAAAATTTAGGTTAACGCTTGAAATCCTATTTGAAGTTTTGTTTCTAGTTTATGCTTACATAGGGAGTGTTCAAAAAGAACACTTCGTCCCCAATTCCTGTTGCCGCACTGATTTCTGGTGAATCAAATTGATTGTCAGACCTGGGAGCCGTTGACAGTCTCATCAGCTGGAGAGTGAGTCAGTCTTCAGAGTGATTGATACTGATGCTTTGCCTCCTGGACTGCATAGGCTGAGGCTGTTTTCCCTGGGGTGAAGGAGGCTGTGGGATGACCTTATAAAAGTTTATAATATCGTGAGAGGCATAGAGAGTCACAGCCCTTTTCCCAAAATATCAACAATCCATTTCCCTCCATAGATGTGCCTGACCTGCTGAGTTTCTCCAGCTTGCTCTGTGTTGGTCCAGGTTCCAGCATTTGCACTCTCCTGTGTTTCCTTGTTATTAAATGCTCTGCCCAGAAAAAAATATCTTTCCACTTACCTTGTCTAATTTTCATCCACTTTGATTAAATCTCTCCTCATTCTTCTAAATTTTAACAAAAACAACACCAGCCAGTCTGAAATTTCCCCGCAATTTCTGTTCGCCTGAGCAAATCACAGGTGATATTCTTTAAGCTGGTGGCCTTACAAGAAGTGTGTCAGAGAAGGACCAAGGAAGGTAGCCTACTATCTCTTAGCCCATTAAACTGTCCCATGATTCAATATCATCTGGGTTGATCTGTCCCAGGCCTCACCTCTTCTTCTGTGCTAATGACTTACAGCTCGCAATTCCTTGATCTTTCATAAAATTATTAACTTCCTCTTTAATTTCCCCCAGTGATCCAGCTTCCACAACACTCCATGTAGGCTCAGTGTCTGCTTTATTAGGTACTTCTTCTACCTAAAAAAGTGGCCACTGATTGTATGTTTGCAGTCTTCTGCTGCTGAAGCCCATCCATTTCAAGGTTTGACATGTTCTGCATTCAGAGATGATCTTCTGCACACCACTGTCGTAACACATGGGCCTTCCCATGGGCATTTTTCTCTGACCTCTCACATTAACAAGTGTTTCACGCATAAAACTGCTGTTCTCTGGATATTTCTCATTTTCACACCATTCTCTGTAATCTCAAGCGACTGTTGTGTGTGAAAATCCCCGGAGATCAGCAGTTTCCAAGATACTCAAACCACCCCTTCTGGCACCAATAATCAGTCCACGGTCAAAGTCACTTAGATCGCATTTCTTCCCCATTCTGATGTTTGGTCTGAACAAAAACTGAAGTTCTTGACCATGTCTGCATGCTTTTATGCATTGAGTTGCTGCCATACGATTGGCTGAATAAATATTTACATTAACAAGGTGCATAGGTGTACCTAATGAAGTGGCCACTGAGTTTATGTTATATAGAATTTATGTTAACTTAAGCTGACTTAAGCTAAAGTTTGCCATGTTTGTAATATACAGTCTTGCTGCTGCAAAAATTAGTTATACCTTGTGCATTTATGCTCATGACAATAAACTGAGAATTCCACACACTCACCACCAATTGCGTGATGAACTTGCTACATTTTAAGTGACTGTTCAACTAATCTTGTAACTATGTCTTTTCTCCCTAGTTTCTCCCACTCGTGGAAGTATCTCAACGTCAGGGTATATTTCAATTCTTTATCTCAGCGGGCCATCGAGACTGGATCACTAGGGGTACTTAGAGGCAGGAGAAATATTTTCAAAGGATCAGGGAATTGAGGGGTATGGGGAACTGGCACAGAAGAAGAGATGAATTCTGGAGATATTCTACTGACTTTGGCACTTCAGACCAAGTGTGAGTAAGTGAGATTGGTATAACTAAGTACAATAGCAGGCATGTACATCACGGGCCAAAGGGCCTGTTTCAGTGTTGTATGACATAATTGCTCTTTAATCAAAGTAAACATTTTATTCTTGCACAGCTTGCTGTAAGTGGCACAGGATCCTTCCATTACTCTGGGGGGTTGAACATGTCTGTGTAATGGGCAGCAAACAGTGGATGCAACCTAGAGTATCTGTCTCAAGTGTCTCTAAACTTTAAACCATCGTTACAAGTGTGTCCCACACAAAGCCTGCTGACAGAAAAACAAATTCAATCTTTTATTCCAAAATGCTTTCAAGCATTTATAGTGCATTGTAAAATGGCTAATTAAGTGTTACTCTCCAATGAACTTGGGGTACTTCCACCCTTAAAACTGATCAAATTATATAAGTCGCTAGCTGTTTACTAGAAGTAGAATTCCTGTTACTTTCTCTCCTGTACCACTTGCTATTCATCTCATTAAAGTTAGTAACTTAAAAATGCTAGATCTCAAGGGTAAATCAGTCTCAAAGCCTCTTACTGAATTACCATGGTGAAGTCCCATCTACTCTTTCAAGTGAATGTTGGGGGCATAGTTCCAAAGGATAGTTTGATAATGTTCTGTACTCAATCGTCATCATGTTTAAAAATCAGATGATCAGGTAGGTCATTTTCACTTAGCTGTGTGTTGGATCTTACTGTGCACTGATAGGTCTGCTGGTGTTTCTGTATCTCCCATTCTCCCTCACACACATACAAACACACATTCTCTCCTTCTCTCTTTCTCTCTCCCTCTCCATCGCCTCTCTTCCTCTTTCTCTCTCCCTCTCCATCCTCTCTTCCTCTTTCTCTCTCCTTCTCCATCCCCTCTTTCTTTTTCTCTACTCTCTCTTCCCTCATACATTTCTCTCTTTCTATCTCTTTCTCTCTCCTTCTCCCCTCTGACCTGTCCCTCTCTCATTTCTAGCATTGTCTCCCTCCCTCTCTCTCACTCTTCTCCTCTCTCTCACTTCCCCCTTCTTCTCCCATCTCTGTCTCTTTCCTCTCATCCCTTTCTCTCCTTCTATCGCTCTTTCTTTCTCTCTCTCTCTTCCCTCCCTCTCTCTCCCTCTCCCTCCTCCCCCTCTCTCTCTCTCTCTGCTCAGAAGCACTGAGCCCCTATGACATATTCACAGTTGTCTGAAGGATGATTGCTGCTGGAGGTGGAGCAATAATTGGTGTGAGATAATGTTATAGACAGCTGAAAAGTAGGAACCTAAGTGGGATCAGTGACATAGCTTCTTGTTTTCCAGTCTGTCAGCTTTTCCCTACGCTATGGATTTGTTGTCATCGGTTCTGAAGAACCCACTGACATATTTGTCACAAAATTAATTTTTCGCTCCTCACTTGATTGACTCCATTTGTCGGATGTAACTTACAAAGTCACAAAAAAATGATTTGCTGCACCACCCCTCTCCCGTTGAAATTCCCCTAACCCGTCACTTCGCAGTCTGATGTTTATGGACTATGAGCTTGATTAAGTTAACAATAAAGAGCTTATAGCAAAATATCTGCTGGAGGAGCTCAGCACTATTGAAGGCAAAGGGATGGACAATGCTTCGGTTCGAAACCCCGCATCTGGACTAAGAGTGCAGAGGGGAGGTAGCCAGTATAAAGAAGAAAGAGGGAGGGGTGAGAGAGGCTTGGGGGGGTGATACGTAGAACCAGATAAGTGAAGGATGATGGGCAGATGAAATCAGGTGGAGCAGGGGACAGGAAGATGAACAAAGGGGGAAGAAACCCAGGTGGCTAGCTCAGTGAGTGATGGGCAGACAGAACTAGGTGGGAGAGGGAAATGAGTCTTGGATGGGATGGAAAACATAAGAGGCAACGTGGGTGGAGAGATGGGAGTGAGTGGTCTGAAAATGGAAAATAGAATTTCTATATTATTGGGCTGTAGGTTACCCATATAGAATATGAAGTGCTGTTCTTCTAACTTGTGTTTGGCTTCACCTTAGATATGGAGAAGGTGAGGACAGACAATTTGGTGTGTGCTTATATTTTCTTCTAGACTTTTTAATACTTTGGGATGTCCTAAAGAGGCTTAGAGCCAATGAAATAATCCCTAAAGTTCAGTAATCACAGAGGAAACACAGTAACCAATCTGTGCACAACTTCCCAAAAGTAACAATATCTACATTATCTAAATTATAGTAATGATGTTTAAGGAATAAACATTGCCCAGAATGTCTTCTTTTCATCAAAATACTGATTCATCCAGAAGAGAGCATCTTTGTCAGTGATGCACTCCCTCGGAAATGCACATAAGCATCAAACCCGCTGTGTCGACCCGGTTAAAGAAGACATAGCAAGGAATTTTGTAACTAACTTTACCCACTGTAGCAGTTTGATAGGACAGAATACACTGTGTAATTACTTATACTGCATTTCAATCAAGATGGTTAAAAGTATTATTATTATATGCAGTTAATGAAAATATGAAAAAAGAGTTAAATTTAACTGAAGTACAATAAGAACTAAGGGACCAAAGCTACATTTTAGATTGATTTCTTGAGAGATCGCTGCAGATGCTCGAATAGCTGCTCGGTTATTTGCCTCAGTTGATCCGTAAGTTTCTGTTTTCCATGTCTTTGATCATAAAATTTCTCTTGACTCCATGAACCATCCAAGCTATTGAAGTTGCATCAATCTTTCAAACACATCATAGCACTGCTCATCTTACTGAATAAAATTATTCATTCTTAATGAGTTGTCTCATTAATGGGAGTCACAAAGTGACCACAGGTCAGAAGGGCGAGGCTTAAAAGGGGCTCAAGGGCCAAAGTTTTCCGTGCAGAGGGTAGTGAGTATACAGAACGAGTTGTCAGAGGAAGTGGTTGAGGCAGGTACAATTGTATCAAAGCATTTTAGTTATGTGTGGTACCTTTACTCATTGGTAATACCGTTACTTCAGAAAGGATAGATAGGGTACATGGATAAGAGGGGTTTGCAGGGATATGGTCTGGATGCAGGTAGATGGAACCAGGCAGATCAGGTCGGCATTGACTGGAAGGAATGAAGGACCTTTTTTCTGTGTTGTAGTACTCTCTGATTCTAATATTTGAAGCCCTGTAGATAATTACAGAGAAATTGCTGGGAAGGGTATAAAGTATGTTCACAATCCTAATGCAAGGCTCTCAGCCCGGAACTCTGAACAACTCCCTGCTCCCACAGATGCTGCCTGACCCATTGTGTTCCTCCAGCAGCTTGTTTTCTGCTCCAGATCCAAGCAACTGCAGCCTTTTAGCGGTATAGAGAAGTACAGTACAGAAAGAGATTGTTCATCCTGCTGAGCCATGCTGACCACCAACCACCCATTTACAGTAATCCTACATCAATTTTATTTTGTATTCCCAGCAACTTCTCCCAAGTTCTACCAAGTTCATTTGCCAGTTTAATTCTGCAGATTTCCAATCCCAAACAATAATTTCACTGACACTTGCATCCTCCCCAAGTCTTTGGGGCAGAGAGCTCTGGGTTACCATGATCCAACTCAGACTTCCTTTGTCGTTGATAGATATTCCCCAGCCTAAGTAATATAATATAAAGCTTCTTTGCTGCAATATTTGATGCCACACTCGCAACAGACATATTGAAAGGACTTCACTCAAGAAGTGAATTATGATATGAATGTTGCTATATAACTGCAGGTTCTAATTGTAGGTTTATTATTAAAAGACTAGACTTACACTACAATGATCATGTTGTTGAACACAATATACAAGAAAATAGGAGCAAGAGTAGGCCACGTGGCCACTCAAGCCTCCCCCACCCAATATAATCATGGTTGATTTCCCCCTAGATTCATCTCTTCTTCTGCACTTGTTCTCCATTGTCCTTAATTCCTTGATCTTCCTAAAAATTTTTGACCTCCGCTTTAAGTACTTTTGATGGATTAGTTTGGATGAGACAAGAAAGGAACAAAGAACAGTACAGCACTGGAAGACCATATGACCATAAGGCATACAAGCAGCATTAGGCCATTCAGCCCATTGAGTCTGCTCCACCATCTGATCATGACTGAATTATTTTCCTTCTCAACCCCTGTTTCCTGCCTTCTCCCCGATGCCCTTACTTATCAAGAATCTTCAAATTCTGCTTCAAATGCTACCGGACCTGGTGGCATCGAGATCCATCATCACCGAGGAGGACGTTAGAAGGGGCTTCCTGAAGATAAATCCAAGGAAGGCGACGGGCCCAGATGGTGTCCCAAGAGGGGTTCTCCGGGCCTGTGCAAGTGAGCTAGCTGGAGTGTTTGCTGACATCTTCAACTGATCCTTGCTTCAGACTAAGATCCCTCAAGTTTTAAGAAGGCAACGATAATCCCGGTGCCGAAGAAGAGCAAGGTGGCACGCCGGAATGACTATGGACCTGTGGCTCTGACATCAATTGCTATGAAGTGCTTCGAGAGATTGGTTATGGCACACATCAACCACAGCCTATTGGTCAACCTTGATGCTTTGCAATTCACCTACCGGAGCAACAGGTCAACGTCAGATGCCATCTCTCTGGCCCTACATTCCTCCTCAGAACATCTGGAGAATAAAGATGCATACGTAAGGCTCCTTTTCATTGACTACAGCTCAGCCTTTAATACCATCATTCCAAATAAACTGATTCCTAAGCTCCGGAACCTGGGCCTTAGCACTCAGATCTGCAGCTGGATCTTCAACTTCCTCACAGACAGGACCAAGGCTGTAAAAATAGGGGACAAGCTCTCCTCTACAATCACTCTGAGCACTGGTGCCCCACAAGGCTGTGTACTCAGCCCCCTGCTGTACTCACTGTACACCCATGATTGTGTAGCCAAGTTTCCATCAAACTGAATATATAAGTTTGCTGATGACACAACAATTGTAGACCGTATCTCGGGTAATGTTGAGTTTGAGTACAGAGAGGAAATTAAGAACCTGGTGGCATGGTGCGAAGACAATAACCTATCCCTCAACGTCAGCAAGACGAAGGAATTGGTTGTTGACTTCAGAAGGAGTAGTGGACTGCACGACCCAATTTACATCGGTGGTGCACAAGTGGAACAGGTCAAAAGTTTTAAGTTCCTCGGGGTCAATATCACAAATGACCTGACTTGGTCCAACCAAGCAGAGTTCACTGCCAAGAAGGCCCACCAGCGCCTTTACTCCCTGAGAAAACTAAAGAAATTTGGCCTGTCCCCTAAAACCCTCACTAATTTTTATAGATGCACCGTAGAAAGCATTCTTCTGGGGTGCATCACAACCTGGTATGGAAGTTGTCCTGTCCAAGACCGAAAGAAGCTGCAGAAGATCGTGAACACGGCGCAGCACATCACACAAACCAATCTTCGTCCGTAGACTCACATTACACCGCACGCTGTCGAAGCAGTGCTGCCAGGATAATCAAGGACACGACCCACCCAGCCAAAACACTTTTCATCCCTCTTCCCTCCGGGAGAAGGCTCAGGAGCTTGAAGACCCATAGGGCCAGATTTCAGAACAGCTCCTTTCTAACTGTGATAAGACTGCTGAACGGATCCTGACCCGGATCTGGGCCGTACCCTCCAAATATCCGGACCTGCCTCTCATTTTTTTGCACTACCTTACTTTCTATTTTTCTATTTTCTATTTATGATTTATAATTTAAATTTTTAATATTTACTAATTTTTTCTATTTTTAATATTTAATATTTGTAATCCAGGGAGTGGGAAGCGCAAAATCAAATATCGCTGTGATGATTGTATGTCCTAGTACTAATTGTTTGGCGACAATGAAGTATAAAGTATGAAGTATAAATATACACAATAACTTGGCCTGCACAGCTGTATGTGACAATGAACTCCACAGATTCACCACGCTCTCTCTAAATAAATTCTTCCTCATCTTTGTTCTCTCCGTTGTCCCCAGAAACCCCAGCCTTTGCTGTTCTGTCATTATCCCTGCTAGAGTCCCAATCCAATCAATTTTGGCCAGCTCTTCTCTCATGCCTCTATGATTTCCTTCACTCCACCACAATACTGATACATCTAACTTCATATTCTCTCTCTCAAACTAAAGGGTGAATTCTTTCATATTAGGATTATGGTCTCCTAATGGTTCCTTTACCTTAAACTCTCTAATCAAATCTGGCTCATTACACAACACCCTGTTTAAAATTGCCTGTCCCCTTGCAGGCTCAACCAGAAGCTGCTGTAAAAAGCCATCTCATAGGCATTCCTCAAATTCCTTCTCTTTGGATCCAGCACCAACCTGATTTTCCCAATCTATCTGCAAATTGAAATCCTCTGTGACTATTCTAACATTGCCCTTATTATATCCCTTTTCTTTTCCCATTGAAATTTATATCCTACATCCTGGCTACTGTCCAGTGGCCTATATATATCTCCCATCAGGGTCTTTTTTAGCCTGGAAGCTTTTTAACACTGCTTTCAAGGATTGTACATCTTCCGATCCTATGTCACCCCTTTCTAGGAATTTGATTTCATTTTTTTCCCAACAGAGCCACCACACCCACATACGAGGGGTGATTGATAAATTCGTGGCCTAGGGTAGAAGGAGTCAACTTTAGAAAATCTAGCACATTTATTTTTCAACATAGTCCCCTCCTATATGTACACTCTTAGTCCAGCAGTCGTGAGGCATGGAGCATACGGATCCTTTCTTTGTAGAAGTGGTCCACAGCAGGGTTGATTGATAAGTTCGTGGCCTAAGGTAGAAGGAGATGAGTTATACTGCTCTCGTTACATGCACGTGCAGTTCAACTCTTTGAGTGAAAATGCAGAAAGCTTGAATTTAATAACTGATGTCCTTCTACCTTAGGCCACGAACTTATCAATCACCCCTGCTGTGGACCACTGTCTGGAGGTCCAAGACGCTGACTTCTACAAAGAAGGGATCCGTATGCTCCACGACTGCTGGACTAAGTGTGTAAATGTAGGAAAAATAAATGTGCTAGGTTTTCTAAGATTGACTCCTTCTACCTTAGGCCACAAATTTATCAATCACCCCTCGTACCTACCTGCCTGTACTTTTGATAGAATGTTTATCCTTGGATGTTAAGCTGCCAACTATGATCTTCTTTTAATTAGGTCTCAGTGATGCCCACAACATCATACAGGCAAAACTTTAATTGCTCTACAAGATTATCTACTTTATTCTGTACACTGTGTCCATTCAAATATGACATCTCCAATTCTGTATTCATCACCCTTTTTAATTTTGTCCCCATATTACACTACAACTCATGACACCGACTGGAATTTTTCCCTATCATCTACCTGTCCTTCCTCACACTCACTACAGACTGCATCGACTTGTATACGAACTGCCTCATCTTCAGCCCTATCACTTTGATTCCCATCCCCCTGCCAGCTTAGTTTAAACCCTCTTCAACAGCTCTAGCAAACCAGCCTACAGGGATATTGGTCCCTCTTGGATTCAGGTGTAACCCATCCTTTCTGTACAGGTCATGCCTTCCCCAGAAGAGACCCCAATGATCCAGAAACCCTGCCCCCTGCACCACTTCCTGAGCCACTCATTCACCTGTACCATCATCCTATTCCTTCCCTGACTAGCATGTGGTACTGGAAGTAATCCAGAGATTACTACTTTGGAGGTCCTGTTCTTCAGCCTTCTCCCTAATTCTCTATACTCACAGTGCAGGACCGTTTCCTCCTATCTACCTATGTCATTGGTGCCAAAGTGCACCACGACCTCAGGCTGCTCATTCACCCACTTGAGAATCTTTTGCAGCTGCTCTGAATCATCCTGGATCATCGCACCTGGGAAGCAACACACCATCCTGGCTTCCCTTTCAAGGCCACAGAATCTCCTGTCCGTCCCCCTAACTATTGAATCTCCTATCACTTCCCCTCTGCGTGACTTTACCCTTCCCTGTTGAGCCTCAGAACCAGCCACAGTGACACTGGCCTGTCTGATGCTGCTGTGCTCTGATAGGTCATCCCCCTCAGTAGTATCCAAAGGGGTATACTTGTTGCTGAGCGGAATGGCCACAGGGGAACTCTGCACTGACTGCCTACTTCCCTTTCTTCTCCTGGTGGCCACCCGTCTACTATCTGAAGCCTGTAGTCCGGGTGTGACCACCTCTAACAAAAGACTCATCTATGAAGTTTTCAGTCTCCTGAATGGTTCTGAGTACATTCAGCTCCAGCTCAAGTTCCTTAACCTTGCCAATCAGAACCTGAAGCTGGGTGCCCTGCCTGCAGATGTAGTCATCAGGGAGACCATTAGTTACCCTGAAATCCTATATCTCAGAAGATGAGCATTCCACTGCCTGAACTACCATCCTGCCTACACATAATGCCTCCAACTTCTCAAATTTAAGCTCTAGCCTGCACCCGTTCTTGCCTAAGCCTGTTGATCCAAATCCTGACCACTCTAACACAAACTCTACATTTCACTACATCAACCTTTTAATTCCAAGGATCTTTTTGTAAACCTCCTCTGAACCCTCTCCTATGCCAGCACATCCTTTCTTAGAGATGGGGCCCAAACTGCTCATAATATTCCAAATATGGAATGGTCAATGCCTTATAAATCATCAGAGTTACATCCTTTATATTCTAGTCCTCTTAAAATGAATGCCAAGGTTGTGTTTGCCTCATTACCACCAACTCAAACTGCAAGTTAACCTTTAGAGAATCCTGCACTTGGATTCTCAAATCCCTTTGCACTATCAATTTCTGAATTTGTTCCTTGTTTAGAAAATAGACTACACCTTTATGTCTTCTATGAAAGTGCATGACCATTTGCTTCCCTACACTATATTCCATCTGCCACTTCTTTGCCCATTCTTCCAATCTGTCCAAGTCCTTCTGCAAAGTTCCTGCTTCCTCAACACTACTTGCCTGTCCACCTACCTTTGAATCATCCAGAAACTTGGCCACAAAGCCATCAATTCCATCATCTAGGTCATTAACATATGAGGTGAAAAGTAGTGGACTGCTGTGGAACACCACTAGTCAGTGTCAGCCAACTAGAAAAGACCCCTTCTATTCCGATTCTTTGCCTTCTCCCAGACAGCCAATCTTCTGTCCATGCTGGTATATTTCCTGTAATTACATGGGCTCTTACTGGAACAGGTCCTTCAGCCCAACAAATCTGTGATGAAAACGACGCCAATTTAAGTTTATATAGTCAGGCTGCACATGGTCTATATCCTTCCATTCTCTGACTTCGTGCATCCCTACTTTCTTAGAAGTTTGTGAAGAGTCAGCATGTCATTTAAAACTTTAACAAACTTCTATAGATGTGTGTTGGAAAGAACATTGACTGGTGGCATCAGGGCCTAGTCAGGAAACACCAGTTAGCTTGATCAAAAGAGCCTACAAAAAGCAGTGGATACAGCCCAGTCCATCCCGGGTAAAGCCTTTCCCACTACTGAGCACACCTACATGGAGTGTTGTCACAGGAATGCAACATCCATCATCAAGGACCTCTACCATCCAGGCCATGCTCTCTTCTCATTGCAAAGGTACAGGAGCCTCAGGACCCACATAAGTTCAGGAACAGTTATTACCCCTCAACCATCAGGCTGTTGAACCAAAGGAGATAACTTCAATCAGCTTCACTTGCCCATTTTTGAACTGTTCCCACAAACTATGGACTCACTTTCAATGGCCCTTCATCTCATGCTCTTGGTATTTATTTATTTGTTTATTTATCTATTCATTCATTCATTCATTTATTTATTTATGTATGTATGTATGTATGTATGTATGTATGTATGTATTTATCTTTTTTTTTCTTTCTTTTTGTATTTGCATAGTTTATTGTATTTTGGTTGTTTGTCTGTCCTGAGAGGGGTAGTCTTTCATTGATTCTATTGTGTTTCTTGTATTTGCTGTAAGTGCCCTCAAGAAAATGAACCACAGCTTTATATAGTGACATATAGGCACTTTTATAATAAATTTACTTTGAATTTTGAATGTTGAACTTTTGTCTAAAAACTTCTTAAGTGTTGCTATCATATCTGCTTCCACCACTTCCCCTAAATGCTTGTTCCAGGTACATATCACTCTTTATTTGTATCCCAGAATCAAACAGCACATCAGTGACTTCAGCCCCTGTGTCCGAGCTCCAAATTTGTTGGAAGTTTTGCATTTGTTGAGTTTGCGTTGTGCCTCTTGTCTTTTAGCAAGTATAGTTTGATGATAGTAGTAGAAGATAGTCCGGAGAGATTAATTAGATCGTTGGCCGCAAGACCATAAGACATGGGAGCAGAATTAGGTCATTCAGCCCTATGGGTCTGCTCCCCCATTCCATCATAGCTGATTAATTATCCCTCTCAACCCCATTCTCATGCCTTCTCCCTGTAACCTTTGAAGCCCTGATCAATCTCTAAGACAACCTATATTACAGATCACATTTAGCTAGGTTATGTTGTATTTCTGAAAGTATTGAAAATGAATTTAATACAAATAACACATTGCAGCAGGGTAAAACTTCTGATATCAATTATTAAACTGCTAAATAAAAATTCAGAATCAGATGTATTATCACTGAATTATAGGATATGAAATTTGTTGTTTTGTGACAGCCGTACAGTGTAAATACTGAAAATTACTATAAATTACAACAATAAATAATTAGTGCAAAACAAAAGGGAATAGTGAGGTCGTGTTCATGGGTGCATGGACCATTCAGACATCTGATGGCGGAGAGGAAGAAGCTGTTTCTGAACTACTGAGTGTGGGCCTTCAGGGCCCCCTACCTCCTCCCTGACATTGTGTGCAATAATTTTCCCTTAAAACAAGCATAGATGTTTCAAGCAGCCTACGGAAAGTTAATGAGGATAATGTGCAGGGTGGGCCTGAGAGTGTTCTGTAGCCTAAGAGGCTCTGGCAAGAAAGCTTTCTTGTGCTGCTATTACAATGATTCATATGCGCGCATTCGTTGCAGGGAGAAATTAAATTTACAGTTACAGAGTATTAATCAGCAAGCATCTGTCTTTCAGTTTGATTTTTTTTTGCAAAAACAGAACTATTTCTGTCACTTGTAAATAACTAGATGCTCTTACAGCTTCATTACAGATAGATTACTGCTCAAAAGATAAGCTTCTGCCTCTCAGCCTACATGTTAATGCCATCTGAAAGCACTACAAGTAAATACTTCAAAAAGCTGCTACTTTCGGGACATCTGTCTTCAATCAAAAAACAGCTGATCACTGCTTTATGATGGCATTCTTAATCTATGAGGGTTTCACTGGCTGTGCTGAGCAACATATATCAATCCAGCTTCTGTGGAAACCTGAGTTGGATTTTACAAGCTTGATCTAGTGAAGGAGCAAGTACTTACCATACTTTCTGCACTTGAGATATATTTAGTCCACTTGCCCCTCACTCTGGTGGCATCAGGGGATGTTGGGGTCATATTGTCTTTATGTAACCTGTTTCATTAAGGATCCAGAGCTAATAAAATATGGATGTTTTTCTTAAAATGAAAGATCTGTTGAGTGGCATTACTAGCTCTGGATGGTCTGAGTAATTTGTCTTCCAACTATTCCTAGAGACGGCAGTGTTAGAATCTGAATCTGAATCCGAGATTTTACGTGTGTGATTATGAGCTATCCTCACTCCCTACACCTATAGAGTCATTCAGCCATAGAGGAGAGACAGCACAGAAACAAACCCTTCCTTTACATAAATTCTATCCTAACCTACTCTCTTTTCCCTCTCCAATTCCCATCAGTTCCCCACAGATTCTACCTCACCTCTTGAGGCACTTTGCAGAGGCCAATTAACCTCCCAATCTGCATGCCTTTGGAGGTTTGGGAGAACTGGAATACCCGGAAGAAATCCACTCATCACAGGGAAAACATGCAAACTCCACAAAGATAGATCCCGAGGTCAGATTTACTCCTGGGTTGCTGAGCTATGAGGCAACAGATCCACAGAGCTGCCCTTGATGGAGAGATTATCTCCCCGTCATTGTGGAAGCATGTTCAATTCATGACACTTGAGTTGAAATAGATACTGTTAACAGTTTACTGAACAAATGGATTCTAGTTTTTGCAAGACTGCCTTGGTATGAACTAATTGATACAATAGTGTGATAGCACCCTTAAACCCTTTAACTAATTAATAAGCTATCAACATCACATCCAAGCCTGGTGTTAATACCCAATTTTAACAATCTGAGTAGCTGTTACCAACAATGTGGGTTTTGATGACGCACTTCAGAGAGTGTTAGGTTTACCATATAGCTATACGTCTGGAGTCTACAGTCTACAGCCAAGTCTGCAAAAAATGATGCCAGACTTCCTTCCTCAATGGACATCAGTTGACTAGATGAGACTTCAATGCTTAACATAAAGCTTCAAGTGCATTCCTTTGAAACTGATTTCAAACCTTAAGTTGTTGTGGAAATAGACTTGTGTTCCCTACCTAGACTGTAAGTAATGTGGCCAAACTTCCAAATATTAACCCAATGTACTGTAATTCATCAAAATGCAAATCTATGTCATATTTAGCAAAAGAGAGAGAGAGAGAGACTAATTATTCAAATGAATGCATTTTTACATTCTGTTTTGTGACCTGGCATAATAAGAGACCCATCAGCTTCATGTCAGCTCTCAACAGAGTAATCCCATTCCTCTGTTCTTATTCTCTCTCAAACACACCCACCAATTCTCCTTTGATACACTTTTGCCAACAACAATCAACACTGCTCATTTACAGTGGTCACTTTGCCTACCAGCTCATCTTGGTGATGTGGGAGGAGGTTAGGCGCCCAGAGAAATTGCATGTGGTCACTCGGGAGAATGTGCAAAAACCCCACACTGCCACACCCAGATCTCTGAGGAAGCAGCACTGCAAACTGAAAATGTGCTGGAAACACATAGCAAGTTGGACAGTATCTATGGAAACAGAAATGTGAGTTAATACTTCAAGTCAGAGATCCTTCAATAGATCCTTCAAGCTGGAAACCGAGATTTAAAAGGACAGTCTTAAGTGATGGTAAAAATTGGTGGGAGGGATGGTTAGGTCAAAGGATTTTGTTTGTATATCAAGCTTAGCTCATGGTGGAGTGGCGGAGCAGACTCAACGGGCTGAATGGCCTACTTCTGCTCCTTTGTCTTGTGATCTTGTGAAGTCATATGGGACAATAAAAGGGTGAATTCATAAACTCCATTCACAACTTGCAGCACCACTCTGTCACCCATAATGTTTTCTCACATTTTTTCATTAGTATTTCAATGGTAATAGATGTTAAGAATCTCTGAACACCAAGAATGATTAAAGACTATTTAAGAATCACTCACAGCTTTCACAGCTGGCAATGCTTGGGTAGGTGGTTCCTCAGTGGTGTTCCAGGAGCATTGTCACTACTTAAACCAACAAATTTGGACCTCCTCATCAAGACAAGGTATGCATGGGCTTAAGGAAAAAATAATTCCAGAACAGGGGAACAAAATGTTTTGACAGCAGAAGCAATTAGTAACTCGATGTAGATCCAACCCAATGGAAATCGAAGCCACACCATTACATTGGGAAGAAAAAAACTACCTGGATGTGATTTTAATTACCTATATTTTTCTGCCATTATCCTCTGTATCAGTCTAAGGTGACTTTGCAAGCAACACCATCTATCACTAGTCTCACTGAAGCTCTGAATATACTAATTGTACAATTCCTCAGGAGGCAGGAAGGAAATCATCAGTTCACCATCCTTCTGCACCTCCCACACCTAAGATGTCCTTTTAAATTTGGACATGGAAATCAGATACAGCCTCTTGTAGTTCAGGATGGTCCCAGAACTAATTGCATTGTAGAAGAAAAAAAAAGAACTCGAGTTATAGCAGCATTTCAATGTGCTCTACAGCAGCTGGAGTATGGTCACTGCAGTAGAATAGGAAACACAACAACCGATTTGTACAGAGGAAGCTCCCACACACAGCAATGTGAAAACTGATACTTTGCTATAGTAATGTAGACTGAGGGACAAATACTAACCAAGAATACAATACCCTGTTTTTGATAAAGTTACAGTCATAAAACTTTTACATTCACTTGAACAAACATTTTAGCATCAATTTAGATAGTTGTAGTCTTTTACCCAGAGTGGAAAGACAAGCCTTAGAGGACATAGCTTTAAGGTGAGTTGGGTAAGGTTTAAAGATTTATGAGGTGTGTTTTTGACACAGATGGATACGTAAGTGCCTGGATGTGCATTGAGGGAAGTGGTGGAAACAGACATAGCAGAGGCATTTACGATTCTCTTAGGCACGGGGACACGCGAAGAATGGAGAGACATGGACCATGTGCACGCAAAAGGGATTATCTTGAATGGATGTCATTCAACTAATTAGTTAATTATGGGCCAAAAACCCTGTTTCTGTGCTGTAATTTTCTATGTTCTATGTATACAGAGAGTGGTAGTAGGTGCTCAGAATGTGCTGCCAAGGAGGTTATAGGACTGAATAAAAAAAAGCAATTTTTAAGAGGCATTTTGATATGCAGGGAATGGAATGATATAGACCTTGTGCAGGCAGATGGGATTATTTGAAACAGGCATTGTTCTTGGTGCAGACATGATGGGCCAGAAGGCCTGTACTCGTGCTGTATGGTCTATAGAGAATCTTATTGGAATCAAGGGAGTCCGTGTGGTCCAGGCAGAGGGATATCCTGACGAGGATGGTAAGGTTATGAATGAGCTTGATAAGATAACTGTAGAATAGATGTTTCCAGATCTTTAAGGGTAACCACATGAGGGAGCAATCCTTTGATTTAAAAGTGCTCGATTTATAAGTTTTGTAATAGAACCATCGGCTCTTTGCAAAACATAACTTCGTTGTATGAAGCTACTTTTTACCGTATCAAATAGCACATGACCCTCTTTACATTGGAATACACGATACTGAAATACCCATAACGTGTTTACTCACCCTTTTTTCATGAACAAACTTTTGCTACTGAAATGATTTTCAGGAAGACAACTTCTTCATAAGATGAAGAACGGCTGTGGATGCAGTCTGTTAGGTTATGTAATGAGGGCTCATGAGAGGTTAAATGCAGTCATAAACCACTTGAGCTGCAGGGCCTATGTCCCCAGCTAAAGTATCGGCTGTGGATTCCCCCCCCCCCCCCGCCACAGATGCTGCTCGATCTGCTGAGTTCCTTCAGTGCTGTGTTTGCTGTTCCAGACTGCAGCATCTGCAGTCTCTTGCATCTCTATTCTCTATTGTCCAACTGGGGTGACTCGGGTCCGTTCCCTGTCTAACTGAGCAGGTGAATTTATTCATGAGAGCATGAATCTGTTGATCCCTCATCCTGTAGAACAGTGGTGTCTACACCCAGGAATGTGCAGATGGACCTGGAGCATTCAGAAAGGAGTAAGTAGCTTTACACAGGTTAATAAAAAACAGAATGTGGCTGACTATCTTTGAATCTTGGTAAATGGCAGCTTCAGCTTGGACTTAACCATGTGTTTCTGTTTGTAATTTAACTTAAAACCCACTATAACATAATGACCATTAAAAGGGACGACTTTGTTTTATTCTGCAGCAGCTGTGATCCATACAAAAGCCAAAAGCAGCTGATGCCAAAGTCTGCCATGTGGCTTCAGTGAGCTTAGTTTTTGTGGTAACATACATGTCACATATGATTCTCACTGTCAGCAGAGGCTAGAGAGCATTTCAGTAACAATATGCAATATACCTAAATTCAGATTTTAAGTTGATGGATAGACATTAGCATTTTAACCAGCAGATAGTATTGATACTGAAAGGAGCATGAAATTTGTTGAAAGAATTGTTAATATAGGAATACAATGTCCTTGTATTGACCAAGAAGGTTGTTGTGTCTGTGTGCTGATGCTGCTCAGTTTCTGAATGTTAAAGCAGTGGCAGGTGACATAAAGCTTAAGTGGGAATAGGATATTGCTGCCTCCTGCCTATTCCACCATTCAGCAATATCTTGTCTGATCTTTTACTCCAGTGCCACTTCCCTGCCCTAATCCCTTCCTAGTCAAGATGCAGTCAATGGATGCTTGATTCCTCCAATATCCATAAGTCTTTGCTTTGAGTGACTAAACCTTCACAGCTCTCTTACGTTAGTCTAGAATGACCTACTTTAAGACTGTTTCTCAATATTTCAGCTGGGGTAAACAGCTTCCGGTGTGCCTGAGTGAGGACTGGCATGTGCAGACCAACTGGATGGTGTATTCAAGAACATCTTCGACCTCTTGCTTCTGTAGTCCAAGGTTTCCATTATCTTCAAAAAAACATCTAGAGTGCTGGTGTTCAAGAAGAGCATGGTGATCTGCCTCAGCCACTGTCTGGTAACACTTACGTCCACCATAATGAAGTGCTTCAAAAGGGCGGTTATGGCACGAATCAACTCCAATCTCAGAAGTGACTTGGATCCTCTTCAGTATGCCTGTTGCCACAATAGGTCATCAGTAACTGTTATTTCACTGGCTCTCCACTCTGTTCTGGATTGTCTGGATAACAGAAATGAATGCACCAGGCTATTGTTCATCAACCTCATTTTGACCATGAAAGGTCTCAACCCGAATTGTCGATTGTGCATTTTTTTCCAAAGATACTGCCCAGTCTGCTGAGTTCCTCCAGCTCGTTGTGTGCGTTCCTTGCAACTTCCAGCATCTGCAGAATTATTTGTGTTTATACACAGTCTCTTGGGTCTCCATGAAACTTGAAGCACTGGCTTGAAATTTGTACCCAAATTTCTGGAATGCAAAAGTGCTATTGGTCTGTATTGTGCAGTCATTGGTTCTCTAGAGAATTGCTGCTTCCTTACTGGGAAGGTGTTACTGTAATCTCGATGAGATGGCCGTGGAAGGTAATTCATCTGACCTCTTGCTCTGCCCTGGAACTTGGGTTAAAGGGGGTTCAGTAAGCTATTGAGCTGAGTGTGAGGATGCAATTCACATTTAACCATTGCTCCACCACTAGCATTGTTCCCTTCATTGAAGGATGTCATTAACGTTCGTTAAAAAGATACTGTAGCTGTGCAACTTCTTCACTTTTTTTCTTTAACTATCTAAATATTTTTTCATTTTTATTAAATAACTTACACCGAAGGCTGTTGATATCTGAAATGTGCTGCCAGAGGATGTAATGGAATCAATTACTGTGTCTGGTTTAAACAGACAAGCACACAGTCCCAATCAGCATGGCGGTAATGGGCCGAAGGTTTTGTTTCTGTGCTTCACAGCATTATGACTAACTACAGTTTAGTGCATTCTAAATAAATATGATTTTAAAATATTTTCAACTATGTTACTATTATCTTTTCTGTAATTTCTAAATATTAATTTATTTATGTTTTTTGGTTTATTTTGTGTTATATGATGGGATATTTATGTTTGTAATTAATTAACTGCAGGTAACTGTGCTTTTAAATAAATGTGCAGTTGTTTAATGTCTCTTCAGTTTTTAATTGCCTTAATTATTTAATTCTTTTCAACTGCTTCCAAACATCTTTGATTATCAGAGACAATTGGAAAGAATGAAAAGTCCGCAGGTTTGCACTGCTCCGGGCCTAGTGACTTTGCTTTGTGGAACAATTGCTTTGGTGCGGTCCCAAGCTTCTTTGAGAGCCAAGGGGCCATTGAAGTTTGTGTGGCTTTGGGGCTAGCACAAGGGCTTTGGCACGAACTGTGAGGCACAGGCCGGATACAGTATAACTGAACCAGTATCTCAGAAACTCAATATTGAATTGTTGCAGATACTGCAGCAATCTCACGGTAGGTTTGTCTGCTCCAGATGTTCTTTTACACAGCCACTTGTCTGGTAACACTTTCTTCATAGAGACTTGCACAGACTGGAGAAAATCATCAGTCATTTTCTGAGTATTCCCCAAGGAATGCCCACTGCACAGTTGATCGAAACCAAACCACCAACGTGCCAATCACTTTCATTGCATGAATTAGTCATGTATATTAGAGAAGGAATTGAATGAAAAATTATTGAACAGAAGTATGGATTTTCGTAATCAAATCTTCATGACAGGAATAGCACAAATTGTGGTTTTTATAATTTGATTCAATGCAGTGGGAAAATAAATATTTTGATAATTACATTATTAAGCTAATTTTGCTCCTTTAAGGCCAGCAAACCTTTGGCAACAAATAAGGAGAGAATTCCTCTACGCTCTATTACTAGAATCAGTTAACACGTTCAATTCCATTTCAAGGGTACAGTAATTTAATGAAGTAGTTAATATTTTTCTTTTTAAACAGATTATAACTTTTGCATATTCAAGAAGTATATGTACCATTGTGCTAACATTAAATTTGGAGAGGCATTTAACATGAATGGTTATTTGGTAGGTAATTTCCAATTTTCAGATTTTAATAAAATTGAATTTCTGTCAATATTTCGTTAAATGGATTAATGAATATTGAAGAGTTTAAAACCTCAAGGATCTTTGGTAATGGGTGTGAGTACTGTTAAGTCGCTAATTACTGAAGTAAGATGGTGTGCCACACATGCACTGTAGCACAAGCTATGCTTCTGCATATTAAGCAGACAGGAATATACAGTAGGCATCGACGGGAAAATCCTTAATTCTGATCCACAAGGAAAGAAAGCTTGCTTTATTCCTCAAGGATAGATGGTCAGGATCACATATTAGTCTTAAAAGCAAAATTTTTAGAGTCAGTAATATAAAAGTGAAGAAAAATCAGTATTAGCAGTGACACTGATATCCTAATATTGTGATGCTGGAGAGCATCTAATTGTCTTTAATTTCAATTTTAATAACACAGTTGAGGAACTGTATATTTTTCCTATATTTGCTGCTCCAAAGCTTATTAATTTAGTCCCACACTTTAATTTCCCATTTTCTGGAATTTCTCTTCTAAAACTTTCCTCTGCTATCTTCTACTCTGTTTAGAAGCATCTTAAACCCAAGGTTAAATATTTTTTGTTATAACTCTGAGACACATATTAATTTTCTAAGCGTTCTCCTTTAAAAAAAAGTGAGTTAAGTTTTGAGAGACATTTTGTGCAGAGTAAAAATAATCAGAGAATTTTGGCCATTGTTTTAAAGCCAATGAGCAGCTATGACCTGTGAAATTAATTGAAGAAACAGAACTTCAGATTTTAGAAATCCAAAAATTTTTGAAACATTCAGCAGTTCTAGCAGCATCTGAGGAAAGAGAAATAGTTACCTTATCTGTTCTGAGACTCTTCAACATAAATTGCAAAAAGAAGGAACTTTGCTTCTCTCCATAGATGCTACCTGACCTGCCGTAACTTTAGTACTTTTTGTGTTTATTTCCTTTGTTGTATTAATAGTTAATATCAGTGCAGAATTAACCTCATCTCTATATACCTGTTTCACTCGTTAAAGGAAGCACACATAGTCCACATCTATAAATCCCTTAAAGTTGTCACGCAAGTTGATAGGTTTGTTGAGAAGGCATATGCATGTTGGCCTTCAATAGTCAGGGGACTGAGTTCAAGAGTCGCGAGGTAATGTTGCAGCTCTATAAAACGCTAGTTAGATCACACTTGGAGTAGTGTGTTCATTTCTGCTCACCTCATTATTGGAAGGATGTGGATGATTTAGAAAGGGTGCAGAGAATATTTACCAAGATTCTGTCTGCATTAGAGAGCATGACTCATGAGGATAAGTTGAGTGAACTAGGGCTTTTCTCTTTGGAGAGCAGGAGGATGAGAGGTGACTTGATAGAGGTGTACAAGATGATCAGAGGCAGAACCTGAATGTATAGCCAGAGAATTTTCCCCAGGACAAAAATGGATAATATGAAAGGGCATCATTTCAAAGTGATTGGAGGAAAGTTTGGTGGGATGTGAGGTAAGCTTTTTTTACACTGAGAGTGGTCAGTGTATGGAGAGTGATGTCAGGGGTGGAAGAGATAGATATATTAGGGACATTTATGAAACTCTTGGATAGGTACGTGGTTAACAGAAAAATGGAAGGCTATGTAGGATGGAACGGTTAGATTGATCTTGAAGTAGGTTAGAAGTTTGACACAACATCATGGGCTAAAGAACCTGGACTGGGCTATGATGTTCTGTGTTTTGTATTCTGTATTCTAATCCCACATCTCCAGGCCATGGCCATCATCTCCAGTTAGCTTCCTTGCTGTATGACCCTCTGGGGTGGGGCAGGGGGTAGATCTTGGAAGGAGACTGATATTGATGTATTATATTTTTGTTTATTTATTCAGAGATACAGTACTGAACAGGCCCTTTGAGCCATGCTATCCAGCAACCTCCAATTTAAACCAAGCCTAATCAAGTGACAATCTATAATTACCTACTAACCGGTACGTCTTTGGGAGGAAATAGAATGGAAACACACACATATACACACACACACACACACACGAAGGAACATACAAGCTTGCTTACAGAGGATACTGGAATTGATGTCCTGAGCTATAATAGCATTCCACTAACCGCTACACCACCTTGACACCTCCATGGGGACTTTAGGAGTGGGACATAATATAACATAATATTTGGGATGTGCGTGTTCACGATACTCAGGCCAGGGATTTGAGGGAATGTAGTGGTGGGAGTGAGGATGTTAGGGCCTGAAGGGATCATGGAAATCGAGAGCAATGAGGATGAAGGGACTTATGCTGGTCAAGGCCTGATAAATCCAAGGTAAATGATCAACTTAACTGACAGGTTCAGCTCATTTTAGGGAATGTCCATCAATGGACAATTTCCCTGAAGCATGTAGAACAGGGTACAGTTAACAACTTCCTCCACTGCCTTGGGGGTGCGATGATGACCCAGACTTGAGTGCGAACATTTGGTATGATATAAAACAACACAGGAATGGGGATCTGAAGAAAAGTTTGGTTGGAATCGAGAACAGATTTCCTGAGTGCAGAAGGTAGGTACTCACTGCCTCAGCAAAGCAGCTGACCCTTCCCATTTTCCCATATGTTCTCAAATCAAAGACCCACCCCATTCCCATATTCTCCCCACTCTCATCAGGAAGAAGGTACAAAAACCTGAAGGCTTGTACCACTAGACTCAAGGACCTCTTCATTCTTGCTATTATAATGTTATCGGATCATCCCCTTGATGGACACCAGGTCAAAGGACAGCTTCCATCCCACTGTTATAAAACTACTGAGTGGACTCTTAAAATCACAATTTCTCTCTTAATGGCCTTGCCTCTTATTTCCTGCCTGTACTGCACCTTCTCTGTAACCATATTCTGCATTCTGTTATTGCTTTTCTCTTGTACAGTCTCTATACAATGATCTGATGAAATGATCTACATGGACGGTATACAAAACCAAAATTTTCACACTACCTTGGGACATGTGGCAATCATAAATCAACTCACCAAATTTACCAGTTGCACTCACAACATTTAACAAATGTCAGGATGAGCCCAGGCAAGGACCAGCTGCTGCTGAATGAAATCAGGATAGATAGGCATTTGATGATTGGCATGGGTATTGAAGGTGCTGTATGATACTGTGGCTCTGAAAGTTTGTTAACCTGCTTAACAGTGGATAGAAAATCAAATTCTTTTTGCATACTGCTGAATGCTAAAGCAAGATTCCAATCAAGTTTCTGATCCTCCTTTATATGTTCACCATGCCCCCTTTATAGATTTGAGCTTGCGCCATCAAAAATGTTCACTCCACATTTGCACCTCTTTATAGTTAGTGGAACTACATCTTTCCTGGCAAAGCTCAAACAGACCACCGCTGAGATTAACTCAGACTGCCAAACACCTCTGGGTTGATTCCACCAGCTTTGAGATCCTGTCGCCAAGGTGGAATGTAACTTGTTGATTTTCATTCAAAGTTCATACAAAACACACACTCGTACAGAATTCTTAAGGGGTGTGGCGGGTTGGATGGAAGGTTCCCTGGTTAAGGAATTTAGGAGGCACAGTTTCAGAATAAGGAGAGTGAGATCAAAAGAAACTTTCTTCAAGCATAGAATGGTGAAACTTTGCAGTTCCCTGTCCTACAGATCTGCAGGGGCTCAATAAAGACAGTGTTTGATAGATTTATGGATGTTAAAAGAATCAAGGGATATGGGGATCAAGCAGGGAAATAGTATTGAGATAGATCAGTCATAGAATCACTGAGTCACAGAGCACAGAAACAGGCCTTTTGACTCAACTTGTTCATGTCAACCATCTATATTAGTCCCATTTGCCTTTGTTTGATCCATAATCTGATAAAGCTTTCCTAACCCTGCACTTGTGCAAATATCTTTAAAATGTTGTATTGTACCTGCCTCAACCACTTCCTCTGACAACTCATTCCATAAACCTACCATCCCCTGTGTGTAAATTTGCCCCTTCAGTTCCTATTAAGTCTTTCCCTCTGACTTTAAAGCAATGACCTCAAGTTTATTTCATTTATTTACTTAGCAATATAGCGCAGTGTAGGCCCTTCTGGTCCTCCAAACAACACCATCCCAGCAAACCTCCAACCCGATTAACCCTTAACCTAATCAAGGGACAATTTACAATGATCAATTAACCTACCCAGTATGTCTTTGGACCATGGGAGGAAACTGGAGCGCCCGGGGAAAACCTACACATTCCACGGGGAGGACATACAGAGACTCCTTACAGAACAGTGCCAGAATTGAACTCTAAACTTCCAGATGCCCCAAGCTGTAATAGCATTGAACTAACCACAATGCCCAGTTCTTGATTCACCAACTCTGGGTTGTGGAGGGAAGAAGACTCTGTGTATTCACTCTTTCTATGCCCCTTGCAATTTTATACACCTCTAAAAAGCCACCCCTCAGTCTTATGTGCTTCAAGGAATAAAGTCTAGCCTCTCTCTATCACCCAGTTCCTCGAGTCCTGGTAGCATCTACGTAATCTTCTCTGCACTCTTTCCAACTTTTCAAACTTCCTTTAGCAGGGTGAGCAAACTGAACACATAATTTCCAGTTGAAAGGTCGCAACTTGAAATGGAGACTATCCATTATCCTCCATAGATGCTGCCTGGCTTGCTAAGTTCCACCAGTGCTTTGTGTATTGCTCCAGATTCCAGCATCTGCAGTACCTTGCATCTCCACAAGGTTCCAAATGTGGCCTCACAAACATCTCTTATAACCGCACCAGATCCCAACTTCTGTCCTCAGTGATATCTTAACTGATGAAGGCCAGGGTGTGAACACATTTCTTCACTACCCTGTCAATCTGTAGTATCACTTTCAGGGAACAATGTACTTGTATTCCAAGGTCTGTCTGTTCTGCAATGCTCCCCAGGGTCCTAATGTTTATGGTGAAAATCCTACCCTGGTGTCATTCCCCAAAATCCAACACTGTGCACTTATCTGAATTAAACTCCATTTGCCATTCCTCAACGCACTTTCCCAGGTCACCAAGATCCCACTATAATTCCCAATAACCTTCTCTCCCTGTCCCCGATACCTCTTATCTTGATGTCATCTGCAAATCGTGATATTCATAAATAATGAGGAACTAAATTACTTTGTCCTGTTCCCTTTCTATGTTATTAATTCAAATATTTCAATCTTTTTTTTTCTGTTATTTCCTCTCTCCACATTCCATCATTGTTTTTAAGAAGCTTGTAGGTCTGGTCACTAATGAGGCCATTTTGTTTTAGGCAAACAAGGTAGTAAACCTCATGGAAAGCTCACCACAATTCAATGCAATTTAGAAACTGGATTGAATAAATATTTAAATCAAAGTTGAGTTTACTGATGTTTTAGCTGCCGTGTCTGGGAGAATGGTCTGTTAGTTTCTGTGCGAGGGTGAGATTCTGGGGGTTTGGGGTTTGATGTTTTAGCTGCCTTTCCGAGTGGGTGATCTGTCAGTTTTTGAGCAATGGAGAGGTTGGAAGGGTTAGGGGTTTGGTGTTTTAGCTGCTGTGTCCTGGTGAGCAGTTAGTTTTTGTGCAAGGGAGAGTTTGGGGGTTTGGGGTTTGTGAAATTTGTTTCCTTTTCTTTTCCATGCGGAGGAGGGACTCAATGACTTAGATTAGATTAGATTATGAGGACCCACAGTCCTCTCTTATTGTCATTTAGTAATGCATGCATTAAGAAATGATACAATGCTTTTCCAGAAAAATATCACGAAAACACATGACAAACCGACTTAAAAACTAACAAAAACCACATAATTATAACATATAGTTACAACAGTGCAAAGCAATACCGTAATTTGATAAGAACAGACTATGGCACGGTAAAAGTCTCAAAGTCTCTTGAAAGTCCCATCATCTCACGCAGACGGTGAACCTCCAGCGCCGCCAACTAGCTGATGCAGCATACTGGAAGCTTCTGACCACAGTCCGACTCCGAGTCCGTCGGAAAACTCTGAGGCTCCGACCAGCTCTCCAACACCGAGCACCGAGCACCATCTCTGCTGAGTGTTTCGACCCCGGCCCTGGTGACAGGCAATAGGCAAAGCCGAGGATTTAGGGCCTTCGTCTCCGGAGATTCTCGATCGCACAGTAGCAGTGGCAGCGAAGCAGGCATTTCAGAAGTTACTCCAGGTGTTCCTCCGTGCTTCTCACAGCTGTCTCCATCAAATCCGGATTGTGCATGGCCCCATACGATATTCATTCGGAACGGCTGCACACGCTGTGTCGCGCCACCATCTTCTTCTCCCTCCTCCTCCAACTTCCATGGTTTTTCTGTATTTTACAGCTATCTGGAAAAGATGAATCTCAAAGTTGTGTTCTGCATACATATTCTGATAATAAAATGAACCTTTGAACCTTATAAAGCACACTCTGTTGTATACAGATGTAAGTGTAGACAGGTGACGATGCAGATCCTGGAACTTCTGATACCCATTTGTTGGCCCTACGAGTATTTAGTTTCTACTTTCTATTGCTGCCATGGACCATTGGCTAATAGCTGAGCTGTGGATGTCACCAGCATTTATTGACCATCCCTAATCACCCTTGAGTTAACTGCTTGCTCAAGAGTAAGTGTAACGTTGTTCCAGAGGCACTTGTAGGTTATAGCAGGTAAAGACATCATATTTCCATTCTGAAGGAGCATAGATGTACCAGATGGATCTTCACAGCATTCAGTAGTTTCATGGGAACTATTACTGGGACTAGCCTTAATAATCTGGATTTATTTCCTTTACTGAGTTTACACTCCCCACGGCAATGTGGCAGGCTTTGGACTCAGATCCATAATCTTAGATCTCAAGTTAACCACTAGGCTATCTCCATTACACTCCTTTTTTTGCAAGTGTTGGTTACCCCAGTGGGACTGGTATAAAAGTCCTATTAAAATTGAAAATGATCAGTTATTTTTTGCCTTGATTTATGAAGAACAAATTATAACTTCAAATATATTAAGTACATTTTATATTCGGCACACAATTCAACTGGAAGCAAAAATACCTCCATGGAATCTTTCACAAACTCAGAATGTTTTTGGTTATCGCAACCAGTGAAGTAGTTTTGAAATGTTGCCACGTGGAAAATGTGCTCAGTTAAGTTGTACACAGAAAGATCCCACAAGCTTCATGTGTGATAATGACTGGACAATCTTATTAACATCTTGGTTGAGAGCTAAAGATTGATCAGAATTCTGGGTTAATGGTCCTGCTTGTCTTTGGTCTGGCACTAGTGGATCTTAGTGTAACACCTAACTCAAAAGGCCAGCATTTGCAACAAAGCAGCACTCCCTCAGTACTGAATGTTGCTCTTTGTAGAACTAAAGAAAGTAGCTCAACACTTGCACTTATGCAAAGACATGTTACTAATATGAGCAACGCACACGAAGTGCTGGAGAAACACAGAAAGTCAGGCAGCAACTTCGTTGGGGAATAAACACTGCCCAGCAGAGTGAGAAGAAAGATACTGAGCCAGTGTGGCAGATGGATGCCCTACAACAGAAATAACTTACTTAAATAAAAACAGAGAAGGTAAGGTCCCTGAATTGCTGAGTATTTCCAGCACCTTGGTCTTTATTTCAGCTTTCCATCATCTGCATTTACCTTTCAGAAAGCACATTGTACAAGTAGAAACTTTGACATAATACTTGTACAAAATAGAAAAGATAACTATGTTCCAGAACTGATATAACTCATTCAGTACCCAACAGCTTATTCAATGTGTTCCTGGCGTAGAGAATGAAAACTTCTGTCTGTTCCAACCTTATGCAAGTCTTGATCTGAAATATTGACAGTTCCTTTCTCCCCCATGAATGTTGCCAACTCCTTGAGGCCCTTCAGCAGACAGATACAAGAGCACTGAAATAGAGGAAATTTTCAGTCTGTCTACTTTGGTACGTGGTTCAATTAGAACATAAGACATAGAGAGCAGAATTAGGCCATTCGGTCCATCAGTCTTTGTTGCCATTCAATCATGGTTAATTTAGTTTCCCTCTTAACCCCATTCTCCTGACTTCTTCCCATAACCTTTGACACCATTGTTAATCAAGAACCTATCAACCTCCACTTTAAATATACCCAATGACTTGGTCTCCACAACCATCTGTGGTAATTAATTCCACAGATTCACCATCCTCTGGCTAAAGAAATTCCTCCTCATCTCTGTTCTAAAGGGATGTCCTTCTATTCTGAGGGTGTGCCCTCTGGTCTTAGACTCTCCCATTATTGGATGTGTCTTCTGCATGTCCACTGTATCTAGACCTTTCAATATTCAATGGGTTTCAATGAGATCCCCCACGTTCTTCTAAACTCCAGCGAGTACAGGTCCAGAGCCAACAAATGCTCCTCATACCTTAATCCTTTCATTCCCACATAATTCTTGTGAAACTCCTCTGAACCCTCTCCAATAGCAGCATTTCAGTTCCTAGATAGTGGGGCCCAAATCTGCTCACAATACTACATTCATAACAATAATTAAATCATGGTAAGTTGTCATATTTGTTGAATACAAGCTACTTCACAGATAATCCCATTACCCTGTTACCTTTCCCCGATTCCTATTCTCCCCACACTCCCATCAACTTGAGGGCTTGCTTTATATGGAGAGTTTGGACAGGCTAGTACTTTATTCCATGGAGCACAGTTCACTGAGAGACGGCCTTACAGAGGTGTACAGCATCATATAAGCATATATAGACAGACAGAAACACACAAACACACACACTTGGGACTTCCATTAAGTCCCTGTTAGCTTGCTGCAAAACCAGATCCCTGTTGAATGTAATTTTAAGTGTAATAAATGAAGAAAGACAGGGCTGAAAACATAGAAATTGAGCAAAATATTGACTTTTCAACCAGTCTGCTGTCAATCAGATTTTTAAATGATTTCCAATTCTCAAGTCAAACAGTTGGCAGTTTGCGGTTTTCTGATCGGTTTGTGTCAATACAGGTATCTGAAAAGTGTCATCTTGGTCTCACCCTCTCAGTCAGAAGGTAGTGGCTTTAACCCTCAGTCCACAACACAATCGTACCTGCTGAGGGAATGCTGTACTGTGTGTGATACCGCCTTTCATGGGAGACCCTAAACCTGTCTGCTCTCACGAGTAGATGTAAAAGATCTTATGGAGTTATGATGAAGAGTTGAGAACCAAGTCAAAGCTATTATAATAGATAGTTTTTTGCTATTGTAGAAGCTTGCCTCATTGGATACTGTGGAAGCTGCCTCACTTCTTTGAAGCGACAACATTTGAAAAAATTTCTTTAAGTCTCACTTGCCTTGGGATATCCTGAAGTTCAGATAGGTTCTATATAAATGCATATCTTTTCTTTATCAAATGGATTAAAAGGTTGTTATATTACATTGCAAGACACACAAAATCCTGGAGGAACTCAGCAGGTCAGGCAGCATCTATGAAAATGAATAGGTAGTTGATGTTTTGGGCTGAGACTCTTCTTCAGGACTGAGAAGGAGGGAAAGATGCCAGAACCAAAAAGGTGGGGAGAAGGGCTTTTTATTTTTTATTCGTTTTATTCTGGCATCTTTCCCCTTCCTTCTCAGTCCGGAAGAAGGGTCTCGGCCCAAAACATCAGCTATCTACTCATTTCCATAGATGCTGACTGCCCCCAGCATCTTGTGCGTGTTGCTTTAGATTTCCAGCATCTGCAGACTTTCTTGTGTTTATGTTATATCATAGAATATCGGGCATAGAAACAGTCTACTTATTGCCCACACAAACCTTCTCTCCCAGGTTGCTGGGATTATCTTGCTTCAATGTAAATCTTTTAATACAGCTTGCACTCACCACCACCTTCAATGTTACTTGCCTATGCTGTTCCCTGTAGTTGTGAGATCACATTCCAACCCCTTTCTGAGTAAAAATGTTTCTCCTGAAATCCATTACTTCCTTTGAACTCTGTCTGCTCAGTGGCTTCATTGTTTAAATCCCAGAACTCTCTCCCTAGTAACACCTTGGGAGCATCTTAACCAGAAAGGCTGCATTGGTTCAAGACAGCTGTTCCCCATCACCTTACCAGGGGTAATCGGGGATGGGCAATATATTCTGGCTTTACCGCATGCTGACAAAGAAACTAAAACACCATCCTTCATTGAAGAATTAAACTACTCGCTGTATAGATACATTAAACATAATTTTTGAGGAAAATATCACTCTGACGGCAATTGAATTACTTATTTCTCCTTAAAACCTCCCTTCCTCTATTTCAATCTTACTTACTTTTAAAACACCATTGCTTCCATTAATATAAGAAACAAGTAATAGCATATACTGGAAAATGATAGTACAGTGGTGTGTCAGGTAGTCCTACAATCTCACAGCTCCAGTGACCCTAGTGTTATTTGTATGTAGTTTGTATATCCTCTCTGGGACTGCAACAATTTTCTCTGGGTGCTCCAATTTCTTCCCACATCCCAGAGATGTGCTGGTATGTGAATTGCCCTTTGTAAGTTTTCCCTGGAGCGGATGTGTGGTAGGGAAATCAACTAGGCTTGGTGGGCACGTGTTACAGTACAGGTTGTGAGGAATTAAGCTGTGGAAATGGCTGTAATGGGACTGGCCTACACTTGATCGTTTGAATTGTCTCCATCTACGTTGTAAGAAAATATGAAAAATCATTTAAAAAAAACATCAATCCATCACTATTGGCAGCAAGTCCTGCTGGCCCCAACCTCAGAGAAGTGTGTGAAACTGGTGTGGATGGGGCTGACAGGGATACAGTTCCTGCTGTCGTGAAAGACGGATAAATGTGTCAAAGTCCAACAAAACAACAGATTTCACGACCTGTCAGTGATATTAAACATGATTCTGTACATGTCTGCACAGGTGCAATGAAAAGCTTACTTGCAGCAGCATCATAGCAAAAACAAAGGAGCTGGTTGTGGATTACAGGAGGAATGGAGGGAGGCTAGCTCCTATTGACATCAATGGATCTGGGGTTGAGAGGGTGACCAGCTTTAAGTTCCTGGGCATAAACATCACCGAGCATCATATGTGATCTGTACATACTGGCTGTGTGGTGAAAAAGGTACAACAGTGACCCTTTCACCTCAGACGGTTGAAGAAGCTTGGTGTGGGGGCCCCCAAACCCCAAGAAGCTTTTTTAGGGGCACGATTGAGAGCATCCTGACTGGCCGCATCACTGCCTGGTATGGGAACTGTGCTTCCTTCAATCGCAAGACTCTGCAGTGTGTGATGCAGATAGCCCTGCACATCTTTAGATGTGACCTTCCCACTATTCAGGACACTCAGGACACTGACAAAGTCAGGTGTATAAAAAGGGTTTGAAGGATCATTGGGGACCCGAGTCACCCCAACCGTAAACTGTTCTAGTTGCTACCATCCAGGAAACGGTACCGCAGCATAAAAGCCAGGGCCAACAGGCTCCGGGACAGTTTCTTCCACCAGACCATCAGACTGCTTAACTCATGCTGACTCAACTGTATTTCTATGTTATATTGACTATCCCGTTGTATGTAATGCTTACTATAAATTACTATAAATCGCACATTGCACATTCAGACGGAGACATAATGTAAAGATTTTTACTCTTTGTGTATATGAAGGATGTAAGAAATAAATCAATAGCAATAGTACAAGAAGAACACAAATTGAAAATAAATTAAACACAATTTTTGCAAGAAAGAACACAATTAGTACATAGCAAAGTCCATTTCAGTGCAAAGTGATTAAAGTGATCATAGTATTACTAAACTCTAGTGATTATGGTTACGCTGGTTGATTCAGGAGCAATTGGTTGGAGCAAAGGAGCTGTTCTTGAATCTAGTGTTATGGGACTTTGGATTTCTGTACCAAGGACTGCGTGAAGTTCTTTTGTTTGGCATCCCACTCCAAAACTGGACAAATTGCCTTCTCGGCTTCAACTGTTCTTCTCTTCCCTTGTCAGCATAGAAACAGGCTATTCGGCCCACGTGGATGTAAGGAAGATGGAGGGATCTGGACATGGTGTAGGTAGGAGGGATTTGTGTTTGAGTGTTTTTGGTTTGCTTTTTAGCTGGTGTGGCACAACATGGTGGGCCAACTGGCCTGTTCCTGTGCTATACTCTTCTATCTAAGGACGATCAGACAAGGGAAGAGAAGAATAGTTGAGGCCAGGAAGACAATCCAAACATCTTTTAAAAGCCTTTAATTTATTTGCCTCTACCACCATACCAGGCAGTGCATTCCAGGCATCCACTGCTTTCTGAGTAAAAAAACTCCTTGAATCTATCACCCCTCTCCTTCAATGCATGCCCACTTGTATTAGACATTTCAAATCTGGGAAACAGACACCCACTGTCCACTCTATCTATGCCTTTCATAATCTTGTAAACTTCTATCAGATCTCCCCTCAGCCTCCAGTGATCCAGAGAAAAGAAACCAAGTTTATCTAGCCTCTTATGATAGCACGTGCCCTTTAAACTAGGCAATATCCCAGTAAACTTCTTCGGGAACCTCTCCAAAGCCTCAATATCCTTCCTATAATGAGGTGAGCAGAACTGTGCATAACACTCCAGATGTGGCCTAAGCAGATTTTTATAAAGTTACAACATAACCTCCTCACTTTTGAACTCAGTGCCTCAACTAATAAAAGCAAGCATTCCATAACCTTCTTAACCACCTTATCAACTTGTGTAGATACTTTCAAGGAGCTATGAACTTGGATTCCAAGATCTGTCTGCTCAGCAAAATTATTAAGGACCTTGTCCTTAACGGTGTACTATCTCCTTGCATTTCCCCTGCTGAGGTGCAACACCTCACATTTATCTGGGTTAAATTCCATCTGCCATTTCTCAGCCCATATCTGCAACTGATCTATATTGTGCTGTATTCTTAGTCAGTCTTTTACACTATCCACAGCTCCACCAATCTTGGTATCATCTGCAAAATTATAAACCCACGGATCTACACTTGCCTCTGGGTCATTTATATACCCGACAAACTGCAGAGGTCTTAGCACAGATCCTTGTGGATCACTGCTAATTATAGACCTCCAGCTCGAATAAGTCCCTTCAACTACTGTACCCTGTCTTCTATGCGCATGCTAGTTCTGAATCAAAGCAGGCAATTCGCCGTGAACCCCATGCATCTTAATCTTCTAAATTAGCCTCCCATGAGGGGCTTTGTCAATCACCTTACTAAAATCCATGCAGACAACATCCACTGCCATACCCTCCCTCATCAATTTCTCTCGTCACATTGTCAAAAAACTCAATCAAATTGAAAGGCACGATCTGCCACGCACAAAGCCCTGCTGGGTCTCCCTAATTAGGCCATGGGTTTCCAAATGCTCATATATCTTATCCCTAAGAACTTTCTCCAGCAATTTCCCTACCACTGATGTGAGACCACTGATCTATAGTTTCCAGGATTTTCCCTTGTTTCCTCCTTAAATAGAGGTACAACATTAGCCACTCGCCAGTCCTCTGGGACTTTGCCTGTGGCTAGAGAGGACACAAAAATACTGGTCAAGGGCCAAGCAATCTCCTCACTTGCCTCCTTCAATAACCTGGGGTAAAGCCCATCAAGTTCTGGGGACTTATCCACCTTAATACTCAATAAGAGGACCAGCACTTCCGCCTCTTGACCTTTAAATGCCCTCACAAATTTATACACTCAGCGCTGATATCCTGCCTATCCATATCCTTATCCTTGATAAATACTGAAGCAAAGTACTCATTAGGTGCCTCACTCACATTCTTCTCACCCAAGCAAATGTTCGCCTCCTCCCCCCCCTTATCTTTGAGTAGCACCCTCACCCTATTTATCCTTTCACTGTTGATGTATGTATAGAATGCCTTGGCACTTACCTTAATCCTACTTGCCAAGGAACTTTCATGGACCCTCCTGCCTCTCCTTACTCCCTATTTTAGTTCTTTCTAGCTTCTTTATACTCCTCATGTGCTTCATTTGATCCTGACTTCTGAAGATTTACATACTTTTCCTTTTTCTTCTTGAATAAATTCATCACCTCTCTGGACATCCAAGGTTCTCTTATGTTTCCATTCCTGTCCATCCTTCCAGCAAGGACAACCCTTTCCTGTACTCTGGGCAATTGATCTTTAAACACCCTCCATGTGTCTGATGTGGACTTGCCAGAAAAAGGGTGTTCCCAATGAACACTTTTTAGTTCCTGCCTAATGCCCTTGTAATTTACCCTACTGCAATTGAAAACTTCCCCACAGGATCATACATATCCTCATTTATAGCTATCCTGAAAGTTAAGGAATTGTGGTCACTTCTCCCAACTGTTCGGCCACTGAAAGGTCAGTCATCTGGCCAGGCTCGTTACCCTACACCAGGTCCAGTACAGCCCCTCCTTTTGTTGGATGATCCACATATTGATTTAAGAAACTTTCCTGGACAAATTCACCCCTTACACTAAGAAGGCCCCCAGTTTATATGAGGGAAGTTGAAATCCCCCATGACATCAACTCTATTATTTCTACGTATTTCCTTAATCAGATTACATATCCATTCATCAATGTCCAGATGCTACTGGGGGTCAGTGGTACAATCCCATCAGTGTGATTGCACCCTTCCTATTCCTGAGTTAACCCAAATGGACTCACTGTCTGACCACTCCATTATGTCTGCTCTGAGTGCAGCTGTGATATTGTCCCTGATTAGTAGTGCAACTCCCCCACCCTTACCGCATCCTCTATCTTTTCTAAAACTTCAAAAACCTGGTACGTTAATCACCCATTCCTGCCCCTCTCTCAGCCAAGTTTCAGTGATGGCTACAACATCGTAGTTCCATGTACTGATCCATGTCCTAAGTTCATCATCATTCATAACACTGCTAACTAACTAACTAACTAATGGCTGTGTCTGTCTAAGTAAACAATGGATGCGTCCAGTTTTCCGGGGTGCAGACCTGGGTGATGAATACAGAGATCCTGGGCTGCCCAGACATCAAGATCCCCCTCTTGGCCTCGCGGATGTGGTCCAAAGGAATGCCAAGCAGTACATTTGGCATCACCTTGGCTGCAGGAGCTGCTGGGAGGTGACGTGATACGTCATCCAACCACCTTAGGTGCTTCACTCTGGATTTGTGTAGGGTTTACTCCTTAGCCTTCTCTTCTCCTGAAGATACACACAAGGCAGAAGGATCTGTAACTTTGGACAGGGGCCCATACGGGATATTGTCAGCCGGAGCCAGCTGAGCCCGGGACTCATGTAAGGCAGGGTCATCACGCCCTGAAGTAGTGACGTATGGAGCCACTACCCAGTACCTTTATAATACTGCTAGCATTAAAATATACATACTGTACTTCAAACTGTCTGACCCATCATACCTCTTATTTCAAATTTGCCTTTCAATATTTTCCATGACATCTACCTTCCAGCCTGATCTTCCCTTACTGACTTGGGTCTCGGGTTCCCAGCCCCCTGCACAACTAGTTTAAACACTCCCAAGTTGCATCAGCAAACATCGTGGCCAGGATATTGGTTCCCCTCCAGTTCAGGTGCAACCCTTCCCTCTTGTACAGGTCACCCCTTCCCCAGAAAAGGTTCCAGTGATCCAAGAACTTGAAACCCTGGCCCCTGCACCATCTCCGCAGCCACTTACTAACCCATGACCCAGGAGTAATCCAGAGATCATAAAATTGGAGGTCCTTCTCTTCAGCCTCTTTCCTAACTCTAGATACTCACTAGATGGAACCTCTTCCCCTTTCCCGCCTATGTCATTAGTGCCAATATGCTCCATGACCTCTGGCTGCTCCCCCTTCCCTTTGAGAATATACTACAGCCATTCAGATACATCATGGACCCTAACACCCGTCAGGCAACATACCATCCTAGTTTCTCTTTTGTAGCCTCAGAATCTCCTTTCTGTCCCTCTAGCTGTCAAGTCCACTATAACTACCACATAACTTGACTTTATCCTTCCCTATCGAGCCTCAGAGCTGACCCCACAGTGCCACCAGCCTGGTCATTTCCCCCCAGCAGTACCTAAAGGGATATACCTGCTGCTGAGGGGAATAGTCACAGGGTAACCCTGCGTTGGCTTATTAATCCCCTTCCCTCTCCTGGTGGTCACCCATCTACTGTCCGAAGGCTGTACTCTGGGTGTGACCAGCTCTTCAAAAGTCTTCTCCATAACATTTTCAGCCTACTGAATGATCCTGAGTACATCCAACTCCAGCTCCAACTCCTTGACCCAGTCAGTCAGGAGCTGAATTTAGGTGCACTAGCCGTAGATGTAGTCGTCAGGGAAACCATCAGGTATTCCAAATTCCCACATCTGACAGAAGGAGCATTCCATCCTGACTACTCTATATCAAAAAAGAAAAAAAGCTTGCCTCTTCTTCTCTGCCTGAGCCTGTTCACATTGAACTCTGTTAAGCCACTCTATCACTGGCACACACTGACAACGTCTGCTCCAACAATGGCCTCTCTACTTGAGCGTACCTTTCTTTATTTGCAGCTGAGATTAGGCCTCTGATGCCAACACTTTGCGTGCTTGTGTAGCCCAAAAGAGACCGGTCTTGCCGAATTTGCTCCTTTAATCCTCGCTCTCCTGACTTCTGGAGGGTTCTGACACCGACACACATTCCTCTTCCCTGAGCTGCTGAAAAAAATACTTACTCATTGAATCATAGAACATGGACAGGTGGATACTGTCTGGATACAGGCTCTTCATCCCAACGGGTCCATGCTGATCATGGTACCCACGCAGCTAATTCCAATTTCCTGTGTTTGTCCATATCTCTTCAAGCCCCTTCCTTCCATGTACATTCAAAGCGTTGGTTAAATAATACCTTTGTACTTATCTCAACTATTTCCACTGGTAGTTCACTCACCAGTGGTACTCACCACATTCTGCATGGAAAAGTTACACCTCAGACCTATTTTAAATCTTGCCCCCCCCCCCGAACTTATGCACCTGAATTTTGGACACCCCTACCCTGTGGAAATAACTATTACCATTCACCTTATCTATGCTCCTCATAATTTCAAACCGTTCTATAATGTCACACTTATTCCAGGGAGTATAGACCCTAGTTTGGTCAATCAAACTGTATTATCTAGATATCTCTATCTAAGGATGTTACCGGGACAACTAAATTACACTCCACTCTACAGTGTGTCAACTGAGATTTAGGCGAAATGCAAATTCTTTCAGTTAAGTGTAAGGTCCTAATTGAGTCCAGTGGCTACTGGAGTTAAAGGGTTAATACTTAAGATCTGAGCAGGGTTGAAACTTTGTTTTCCTCGGCAGGCTCCCGTCCACGCTTCAAATATTCTGTAGAATGTTCTGTTTCTAGTGCACTTGTCAGGGTCCATTTGCTGCTAGTGTCCTTGATGGTGACATCAGCGATAGACCTACTCTGCCCTTTGACCCAGGTCGGTAAGACAGAGAGGCCAAGTAATAAATTCCCATTAATTGTGAAGCAGACATGTCCCAAGAAAGACAAACCCTTTATATTTTAATTCCAGTCATCAACTTTGAAATGGACCTGTGGGTTGTTATACTCCAGTAATAGACTACCGCTGCTGACCAAACCACTTGGCAAGATGACCAGATTAGTTTACAGAGGACAGGTATGCAGGTGTGCACCTGTGTCTCTGGCAAAAACAGACATGTGGAAAAATCTCTATTTAACAATAGCAGAATGAGTAATGCAGCATGGGGAAAAAAGACCTTTTAGTCCATTGACATCACACCGACCATCAAGCAGCCATTTACAATATTCCAACATTAATCCATATTTAGTTCTCTCCATATTCTCAGCTTCACATCCTCCCCCCCACCCCCCCAATCTCCTACTTAGATTCTTCAGATCACCTGCTGTACATGCTAGGGACAATTTATAGCAACACACAGATCTTTGGGATGTGGGAAGAAACAAAAGTACCCAGAGGAAACCCATGTCGTTACATGTGAACTCCACACAAACAGACCCAGAGATCCAAATTGAATCTAGATCTCTTGTGCTGTAAGATAGTTTACTTTACTAGCTGCACCCACTGACCAATGCAGGAAATGACATTAAATCAACAACACATTGGTTTCTAGAAATCAACAACACTTTGGTTTTGAGAAAGGACCTAAAAAGCGTGGATTGGGACAGGTTGTTCTCTGGCAAAGATGTGATTGGTAGGTGGGAAGCCTTCAAAGGAGAAATTTTGAGAGTGCAGTGTTTGTATGTTTCTGTCAGGATTAAAGGCAAGGTGAATAGGAATAAGGAACCTTGGTTCTCAAGGGATATTGCAACTCTGATAAAGAAGAAGAGGGAGTTGTATGACATGTATAGGAAGCATGGAGTAAATAAAGTGCTTGAAGAGTATAAGAAGTGCAAGAAAATACTAAAGAAAGAAATCAGGAGGGCTAAAAGAAGACATGAGGTTGCCCTGGCAGTCAAAGTGAAGGATAATCCAAAGAGCTTTTACAGGTATATTAAGAGCAAAAGGATTGTAAGGGATAAAATTGGTCCTCTTGAAGATCAGAGTGGTCGGCTATGTGCGGAACCAAAGGAAATGGGGGAGATCTTAAACAGGTTTTTTGCGTCTGTATTTACTAAGGAAACTGGCATGAAGTCTATGGAATTAAGAGAAACAAGTAGTGAGATCATGGAAACTGTACAGATCGAAAAGGAGGAGGTGCTTGCTGTCTTGAGGAAAATTAAAGTGGATAAATCCCCGGGACCTGACAGGGTGTTCCCTCGGACCTAGTGGACCTAGTGTTGAAATTGCAGGGGCCCTGGCAGAAATATTTAAAATGTCGCTGTCTACAGGTGAGGTGCTGGAGGATTGAAGAGCGGCTCATGTCGTTCCGTTGTTTAAAAAAGGATCGAAAAGTAATCCGGGAAATTATAGGCCGGTAAGTTTAATGTCGGTAGTAGGTAAGTTATTGGAGGGAGTACTAAGAGACAGAATCTACAAGCATTTGGATAGACAGGGACTTATTAGGGAGAGTCAACATGGCTTTGTGCATGGTAGGTCATGTTTGACCGATCTATTGGAGTTTTTGGAGGAGGTTACCAGGAAAGTGGATGAAGGGAAGGCAGTGGATATTGTCTACATGGACTTCAGTAAGGCCTTTGACAAGGTCCCGCATGGGAGGGTTAGTTAGGAAAATTCAGTCGCTAGGTATACATGGAGAGGTGGTAAATTGGATTAGACATTGGCTCAATGGAAGAAGCCAAAGAGTGGTAGTAGAGAATTGCTTCTCCGAGTGGAGGCCTGTGACTAGTGGTGTGCCACAGGGATCAGTGCTGGGTCCATTGTTATTTGTCATCTCTATCAATGATCTGGATGATAATGTGGTAAATTGGATCAGCAAATTTGCTGATGATACAAAGATTGGAGGTGTAGTAGACAGTGAGGAAGGTTTTCAGAGCCTGCAGAGGGACTTGGACCAGCTGGGAAAATGGGCTGAAAAATGGCAGATGGAGTTTAATACAGACAAGTGTGAGGTATTGCACGTTGGAAGGACAAAACAAGGTAGAACATACAGGGTTAATGGTAAGGCACTGAGGAGTGCAGTGGAACAGAGGGATCTGGTAATACAGATACAAAATTCCCTAAAAGTGGCGTCACAGGTAGATGGCGTCACAGGTAGATAGGGTCATAAAGAGAGCTTTTGGTACATTGGCCTTTATTAATCAAAGTATTGAGTATAAGAGTTGAAATGTTATGATGAGGTTGTATAAGGCATTGGTCAGGCCGAATCTGGAGTATTGTGTTCAGTTTTGGTCACCAAATTACAGGAAGGATATAAATAAGGTTGAAAGAGTGCAGAGAAGGTTTACAAGGATGTTGCCAGGACTTGAGAAACTCAGTTACAGAGAAAGGTTGAATAGGTTAGGACTTTATTCCCTGGAGCGTAGAAGAATGAGGGGAGATTTGATAGAGGTATATAAAATTATGATGGGTATAGATAGAGTGAATGCAAGCAGGCTTTTTCCACTGAAGCAAGGGGAGAAAAAAAACAGAGGACATGGGTTAAGGGTGAGGGGGGAAAAATTTAAAGGGAACATTAGGGGGGGGCTTCCTCACACAGAGAGTGGTGGGAATATGGAATGAGCTGCCAGACGAGGTGGTAAATACGGGTTCTTTTTTAACATTTAAGAATAAATTGGACAGATACATGGATGGGAGGTGTATGGAGGGATATGGTCTGTGTGCAGGTCAGTGGGACTAGGCAGAAAATGATTCGGCACAGCCAAGGGCCAAAAGGCCTGTTTCTGTGCTGTAGTTTCTATGGTTTTCTATGGTTAACATGAAGAACTCATTGTTAACCATTAATATTGTTATGTTGCAATAATTGTGCAATTCTGCAATGTAGCAATATTCCAATTGTTGTTTCAGCAACAAATAGCATTAAAATAATTAATTCTAATTTGACCACTACAATTTGCAATGGTACAGCATCTTTAATGTAACCTCTTCAGACACTTTGCAAATGCTGTGTTAGTGGCATAGATACATTTAGTGGCTATTTCATCAGGTACATCTGTATAGCTGATCATTAATGCAAATATCTAATCAGCCCATCATGTGCTAGCAACTCAATGTGTAAAAGCATGCAGAGATGGTCAAGAGGTTCAATTATTTTCTGACCAAATATCAGAATGGGGGAGAAATCTGGTCTAAGTGCCTTTGACCATGGAATGATTATTGGTGTCAGGTGGGGTGGTTTGAGTATCTCAGAAACTATATGTTTTAAAGTAAGTTGTAGTGAAAACTTTGAATATCATCTTACATGTACCACATTTCACATCTTAGCCTTTGCAGGAACCAGCTTCACCGAATATGTATTTTTGATACACTTTTCTACATTTCCTTACAACATAAAATGAGGCCAGTCAATCCATCAGGTTTATGCTGACTCACAGAACAATTCCAACACCCAGCTAATTTTCCCCTCGTACTGATACTCCATGCTTTCCTCTCAACTCTCTCCAGATTCTACCACTAAGTTATATAATTAGAATTACGTTCTAATTGATCAGTTTAAATTGGCAGACAATATTAAAATCTGAAGCTACCAAGAAGACCCATTGTTATGTGTAGAGGTTTGTGACTGAGATTATTTCCTTTACAATATAAGAGAATCAAAAGAGATTTGAATGAGGCTGTAGATAATGCAAAGTGGAAAAAACCTATGGCTGTTGCCAGTAATATAGGCATGAAACTTTTGGATTGTTTTCCAACTTTTCCAGTTCACTGATGTAATTCAGGAATGAGACTCAGCCATCCTTGCCTAGTCTGGCCTAAAAGTGACTTCAGACCCAGCACTATGTAAGTAACTCTTAACTGCACCTTTATTTCAATAGACAATAGACAATAAGTGCAGGAGTAGGCCATTCGGCCCTTCGAGCCAGCACCGCCATTCACTGTGATCATGGCTGATCATCCACAATCAGTATCCAGTTCCTGCCTTATCCCCATAACCTTTGATTCCACTATCTTTAAGAGCTCTATCCATCTCTTTTTTGAAAGTATCCAGAGACTTGGCCTCCACAGCTTTCTGGTGCAGAACATCCCATATATCCCCCGCTCTCTGAGTGAAAAAGTTTTTCCTCAACTCCGTTCTAAATGACCTACCCCTAATTCTTAAACTGTGGCCTCTGGTTCTGGACTCACCCATCAGCAGGAGCATGCTTCCTGCCTCCAGTGTGTCCAATCCCTTAATAATCTTATATGTTTCAGTAAGATCCCCTCTCAGCCTTCTAAATTCCAGAGTATACAAGCCCAGCCACTCCAATCTTTCGACATATGACAGTCCCGCCATCCCGGGAATTAACCTTGTGAACCTACGCTGCACTCCCTCAATAGCAAGAATGTCCTTCCTCAAATCTGGAGACCAAAACTGCACACAGTACCCCAGGTGTGGTCTCACCAGGGCCCTGTACAGCTGCAGAAGGACCTCTTTGCTCTTATACTCAATTCTCCTTGTTATGAAGGCCAGCATGCCATTAGCTTTTTTCACTGCCTGCTGTACTTGCATGCTTGCTTTCAGTGACAGATGTACAAGAACACCTAGATCTCATTGTGTTTCCCCTTTTCCTAACTTGACTCCATTTAGATAATAATCTGCCTTCCCGTTCTTACCACCAAAGTGGATAACCTCACATTTATCCACATTAAACTGCATTTCATGGGGAAATTATAAGTGTACGGTGAATTATTGCCACATGTACTGAGGTACTGTGAAAAAAATTTACTTGTATGTCACCCAGCCAGGTCATTTGAATTGACTTTATTTCTTACATCCTTCACATACATGAGGAGTAAAAATCTTTAAGTTATGTCTCCACCTAAATGTGCAATGTGCAATTCATAGTAAATTGTAATAAGTGGTATGTACAACAGGATAGTCAACAGGACACAATAGAAGTACAACTGTGTCAGCATGAGTTAATCAGTCTGATGATCTGGTGGGAGAAGCTGCCCCAGAGCCTGTTGGTCCTGGCTTTTATGCTGTGGTACCGTTTCCCAGATGGTAGCAGCTGGGACAGTTTGAGGTTGGGGTGACTCAGGTCCTCAATGATCCTTTGGGCCCTCTTTACACAATTGTCTCTATAAATGTCCTAAATAGTGGGAAGTTCACGTCTACAGATGCGCTGGGCTGTCCGCACCACTCTCTGCAGAGTCCTGCAATTGAGGGAAGTACAGTTCCCATACCAGGCAGTGATGCAGCCAGTCAGGATGCTCTCAATTGTGCCCCTGTAGCATGTCCTTAGGATTTGAGGACTCATACCAACACTTCTTCAATCAACTGAGGTGAAAGAGGTGAAAAAGTGAGGTGCTTTTTTCACCACACAGCCGGTATGTACAGACCACATGAAATTCTCTGTGATGTGTATGCCAAGGAACTTAAAGCCATTCATCCTCTTAACCGCAGATCCATTGATGTCAATAGGGATTAGCCTGTCTCCATTCCTCCTGTAGTCCACAACCAGCTCCTTTGTTTTTGCAACATTGAGGGAGAGGTTGTTTTCTTGACACCACTCTGTCAGGGTGATGACTTCTCCTCTGTAGGCTGCCTCGTTATTATTTGAGATAAGGTCAATCAATGTAGTATTTTCAGCAAATTTAATTAGCAGATTGGAGCTGTGGGTGGCAACAGTCATGGGTATAGAGAAGTAAAGGAGAGGGCTTAGGATGCAGTCCTGAGGAGCATCTGTGTTGAGAGTCAGAGGGGCAGAGGTGAAGGAGCCCACTGATGCCATACTTTATTACATTAAGGTAGTAAAAAGAAAACAATGCAGAATATATGTCATAGTCCGGTCAGTGATGTCTGTATTCCGGTTCACAATCCAGTCCATCGACCCTTGCTCCAGGTTTTCCTATCTACCCTGTTTCTGTCCTTGTTGAGCTAAATGAGGCAGCTGATGCTAGTTGGGGCTGGCTGCATAATTACCTCCAGAGACCAGGACGTGATTGCTGAATTGTTCTTGTCCCTACTCCTTGTATCCCTTCCTCTGCCTTTTGTTTCCTTGCCTGAAGCCCTGCCTTGTCTTGCCAGTAACTCTCGCCTCACCTGAAGTTCTTGTCTTGCCTTGCTTTGCCTGTAGCCTTGCCCAGTCTTGCTGTCTGATCCTGGAGCCACCCTGTACCTAGCTCCCTTCCTGTTCCTTGCCTCCGCCCAGGTAAGCCAGGCTGTCTTACCATTACCTGGGGTTGGTCCTGTCCCTTCCTGTCCCTTGCCTCTGTCGGGTGGTGATCCATGCCCTGCCCAGGTGATCTGCACCCTGTCCAGGGGGAGCCAAGCCTCGCCTCAAGTCTCAAGTCTCCTGCCTCCTGCCAAGCCTCGCCTCGAGTCTTCTGCCTCCGTCCTCCAGCCTCGCCTCGCCTCGAGTCTCCTGCCTCCTGCCTCCAGCCTCGTCTCCAGTCTCCTGCCTCCAGCCTTTGGCCTAGCCCCGAGCCTGAGGACTCCAGCCTCTGGCCTTGCCTCGAGTCTCCTGCCTCTGGCCTCCGGCCTCGCCTCGAGTCTCCTGCCTCCATCCTCCGGCCTCGCCTCGAGTCTCTTGCCTCCGTCCTCCAGCCTCGCCTCGAGTCTCCTGCCTCCATCCTCCGGCCTCGCCTCGAGTCTCTTGCCTCCGTCCTCCAGCCTCACCTCGAGTCTCCTGCCTCCGTCCTCCAGACTCGCCTCGAGTCTCCTGCCTCCGGCCTCCAGCCGTGAGTCTCCTGCCTCCAGCCTCCTGCCTAGCCCCAAGCCTGAGGACTCCAGCCTCTGGCCTCGCCGCGAGTCTCCTGCCTCCAGCCTCCGGCCTCGCCTCGAATCTCCTGCCTCCAGCCTCCAGCCTCGCCTCGAGTCTCCTGCCTCCAGCCTCCTGCCTAGCCCCAAGCCTGAGAATTCCAGCCTCCGGCCTCGCCTCGAGTCTCCTGCCTCCAGCCCCCGGCCTCGCCTCGAGTCTCCTGCCTCCAGCCCACGACCTCTCCGCGAGTCTCCTGCCTCCAGCCCCCGGCCTCGCGGCGAGTCTCCTGCCTCCAGCCCCCGGCCTCGCGGCGAGTCTCCTGCCTCCAGCCCCCGGCCTCGCGGCGAGTCTCCTGCCTCCAGCCCCCGGCCTCGCGGCGAGTCTCCTGCCTCCAGCCCCCGGCCTCGCGGCGAGTCTCCTGCCTCCAGCCCCCGGCCTCGCGGCGAGTCTCCTGCCTCCAGCCCCCGGCCTCGCCTCGAGTCTCCTGCTTCCAGCCTGCTGCCTAGCCCCCAGCCTGAGGACTCCAGCCTCCGGCCTCCAGCCGCGAGTCTCCTGCCTCCAGCCTCCGGACTTGCCTCGAATCTCCTGCCTCCAGCCTCCAGCGTCGCCTCGAGTCTCCTGCCTCCAGCCTCCTGCCTAGCCCCAAGCCTGATGATTCCAGCCTCCGGCCTCGCCTCGAGTCTCCTGCCTCCAGCCTCCAGCCTCGCCTCGAGTCTCCTGCCTCCAGCCTGCTGCCTAGCCCCCAGCCTGAGGACTCCTGCCTCCGGCCTCCAGCCGCGAGTCTCCTGCCTCCGGCCTCCGGCCTCCAGCCGCGAGACTCCTGCCTCCGGCCTCCGGCCTCCAGCCGCGAGTCTCCTGCCTCCAGCCTCCGGACTTGCCTCGAATCTCCTGCCTCCAGCCTCCAGCGTCGCCTCGAGTCTCCTGCCTCCAGCCTCCTGCCTAGCCCCAAGCCTGATGATTCCAGCCTCCGGCCTCGCCTCGAGTCTCCTGCCTCCAGCCTCCAGCCTCGCCTCGAGTCTCCTGCCTCCAGCCTGCTGCCTAGCCCCCAGCCTGAGGACTCCTGCCTCCGGCCTCCAGCCGCGAGTCTCCTGCCTCCGGCCTCCGGCCTCCAGCCGCGAGACTCCTGCCTCCGGCCTCCGGCCTCCAGCCGCGAGTCTCCTGCCTCCAGCCTCCGGACTTGCCTCGAATCTCCTGCCTCCAGCCTCCAGCGTCGCCTCGAGTCTCCTGCCTCCAGCCTCCTGCCCAGCCCCAAGCCTGAGGATTCCAGCCTCCGGCCTCGCCTCGAGTCTCCTGCCTCCAGCCTCCGGCCTCGCCTCGAGTCTCCTGCCTCCAGCCCCCCGGCCTCGCCGCGAGTCTCCTGCCTCCAGCCCCCCGGCCTCGCCGCGAGTCTCCTGCCTCCAGCCCCCCGGCCTCGCCGCGAGTCTCCTGCCTCCATCCCCCCGGCCTCGCCGCGAGTCTCCTGCCTCCAGCCCCCCGGCCTCGCCGCGAGTCTCCTGCCTCCAGCCCCCCGGCCTCGCCGCGAGTCTCCTGCCTCCAGCCCCCCGGCCTCGCCGCGAGTCTCCTGCCTCCAGCCCCCCGGCCTCGCCGCGAGTCTCCTGCCTCCAGCCCCCCGGCCTCGCCGCGAGTCTCCTGCCTCCAGCCCCCCGGCCTCGCCGCGAGTCTCCTGCCTCCAGCCCCCCGGCCTCGCCGCGAGTCTCCTGCCTCCAGCCCCCCGGCCTCGCCGCGAGTCTCCTGCCTCCAGCCCCCCGGCCTCGCCGCGAGTCTCCTGCCTCCAGCCCCCCGGCCTCGCCGCGAGTCTCCTGCCTCCAGCCCCCCGGCCTCGCCGCGAGTCTCCTGCCTCCAGCCCCCCGGCCTCGCCGCGAGTCTCCTGCCTCCAGCCTCCGGCCTAGCATCGAGCCTAAAATAAAAATTCAGTTGATTAAGTTACATTTGTTGAATTAGCTAATAGGATTTGTCTTGTTAATTTTTTTTGAGAGAGCGCAGGATAAAGAATGGATAGCCATTTTCTAGAGAGAGTGCAGAGTCCAGGAAGGGGAAAGAAGGAGATTGGAAACAGAGGACAAATATAGTGGAAGAACTTGGTGAAACACTCACAGAACCTAATTTAGAAGGACAGGTAGCCTCTAGACTCTTGCCAAGCCAAGTCTCTAGCCTCTAGCCACAAGCTTCAAGCTGGTTGATTTCTGCCTCGTTCTGCCTGCCTGCCAAGCCTCATCCTTGCCTAGTTCTGGGGTCCGAGCCAGAGGCAAGACCCAGGTACTGGGTCCCTTTCCAGTCTCTGGCTCGGAGTCCAAGCCTGGGCTCCTAGCTCTTTTGTCCAGTTCTCTTCCAGGTTCCTGGTTTTCCTGTCCATGTCCTTGCCATCGCCCTGTATCCTAGTCCTGTCCCTAGTACTTCAGTGTCTGTGTCTTGCACTTGGGTCCGTTCCCAGCCACCGCCCTTATGACAATATAAGGTTGTAGTTACAGGGAAAGTGCAGTACAGGTAGGCAAATAAAGTACAAGGGGAACAATGAGGTAGATTGGGAGATCAGGAGTTCAAGGGTTCATCTTTTAGGATATGAGAGGTCCGTTTCAAAGTCTGATAGCAGTAGGATGCAAGCTGTCCATTTGCCTAGCGGTATGAGCTCTAAAGTTTTTGTATCTTCTGCCTGAGTGGAGGGAGAAGAAGAGAGAATGACTGAGGTGGGAGTGGTTCTTGATTATTTTGTGTGCTTTCCTGAAGAGGTGGGAAGTGTAGACAGAGTCAGAGGAAGGAGGTTGGTTTAAATGTGAGGAAGGTCTGCATTTCACAAATTAACAAACAAAGTAAAAAAAAAAATTACTACCATGCGTTGGAATTTGGAGAGCGAAGAGGCATTTGAGGGCGGCAGATGAGCCAGATTCTATCTAAATAAAAACTTGAATCAGAGCTATATATTTGGCTGTGAAGCTAGAGAGAGAGCAGGATAGTGGGGAACAAGTAAAATTATTGTCACCTGTGCCCATGTAGTCTATAGAGAAAAGCTTGTCTTGAATTACATTCATACAGATCCCTTCATTAGAACAATGCCTGAAGTTGTTGTTGAGTACCATCAACTCATGGCAATCCTATAGGTTGTCCATAGGTTTTTCGTCGCCCTTCTTCCACTCAGACCCAACCGGATTCGAACGCTGGACCATCTGCCTCAAAGTCCAATGCCAATGCCACTACACCACCAGCCAGCTCAATGCATAAAGTAATACAAGGTAAAACAATGTGGAGAATAAACCGTTGCAGTTACAGAGAATGAGCAGTACAGCTTGACTGTAAGATGCAAGGTTATAACACGTATTTTGTGGGAGCAAAAAGAGTCTATCTTATTGTACTAGGGAACTATCCAAGTTTTATACCAGCAGGATAGAAGCTGTTCTTGGGTCTGGTAAAATGCACTTTCACACTTCTGTCAGTTGGAGGGGGAGAAGCAAGAATATCTGAGGTGGGTGAGTAGTGTAGAGAAAGTTCATGGAGGGGAAGTGGATTTCTGTGATGTACTGAGCTGTGTCCGCTGCTCTCTGTAGTTTTTGCTGTTGTGGGCAAAACAGATACCATACCAAACGTGATGCATCCAGATCGGACGCTTCCTATAATGCATTGATAAAATTTGTTGAGGGTCAACGGGAATCCGACAAATTTCTTCAGCCTCCCGATTAAGTAGGGGCACTGGTGAGTTTTCTTGGCCATGACATCAACACAGTCGGACCAGGACAGGCTATGGGTGATGTTCACTCTGAGGAACTTAGAGCTTTCAACCTCTCAGTCTCAGCACATTGACATAATGAGGGGTATGGGCATTGCCCCCTTCTTGTAGTCAATGACCAGCTGTTTTGTTTTGCTGACACTGATGATGGATGTTATGACACCAGATCATTAGGCTCAGTATCCGACTCTGTACTCTGACTTTGTTATTTTAAGTATGGGCCACCACAGTGGTATCATCCACAAACTTGGAGATGGAGTGCAATACCCTGATTTGAGACCATGCTTTATTTTATTTAATATAGTTATCCTGTTAGGCCCCTTGTTTTCTGCAGATCTCCTCAAGATACAAATCTATATAAAAAGTATTCCTTTAATTACATTATACAATCAAGTTTTGCTGTTTAAAATAAAAATTCAGTTGATTAAGTTACATTTGTTGAATTAGCTAATAGGATTTGTCTTGTTAATTTTTTTTGAGAGAGCGCAGGATAAAGAATGGATAGCCATTTTCTAGAGAGAGTGCAGAGTCCAGGAAGGGGAAAGAAGGAGATTGGAAACAGAGGACAAATATAGTGGAAGAACTTGGTGAAACACTCACAGAACCTAATTTAGAAGGACAGGTAGGGATGTGTGAAAATCCTCATGTAGACTATAGTTTCACGAAGAATGCGCAGATAACTTGTAATTAGCCAGCTGGCACATGACATTGGAGAAAGTTCAACACCTTATCCTCAGATGTTGCATGGATATTTATTTATGTTTTGCTTGGACTGGTTTTTCTGTGCAGAGCTGTTTCGGTACTGTGAAAACAAAGTATATTCACAGTTATGGTTAAGACATTTGGAGCCAACAGTGAGAAGATTACAGGAGTTGGAGCAGAATCTGGCCGCAGAGTTGCGAGTATACAGGGAATAGATTAGGGTGCTGAAGACCCAGCCTTGTTGGGCACAATGTTGAGGATAATGGTGATGGAGGAATTGCTGCCATTTCTTATTGAGTGCAATCTGTTGCTCAGGAAATGAAGGATCCAGTTTCAAAAGGGATGTGTTGAGTCCCAGGTTAGGAGTCTGACAATCAGCTTGTAGCCAATTGACAGCAGTAAGGTTACAAATTCAATGGTCTTCTTCAGTCCCTTGAACTTTAAGGATTGTGAACGTATTCCTACAATGTGAGAGTACATGCAATAATTGTTCAAGCTGTATTCTTCAACTGAAAGTTGAAAAATTCATAGAAAGGGTGCAGAGGAGACTTACAAGGATGTTGCCTGGATTGGGGAGCATGCCTTATGAGAATATGTTGAGTGAACTCGGCCTTTTCTCCTTGGAGCGACGGAGGATGGGAGGTGACCAGATAGAGGTGTATAAGATGACGAGAGGCATTGATCGTGTGGATAGTCAGAGGCTTTTTCCCAGGGCTGAAATGGCTAACACGGGAGGGCACAGTTTTAAGGTGCTTGGAAATAGGTACAGAGGAGATGTCTACGGTAGGTTTTTTACGCAGAGAGTGGTGAGTGCATGGAATAGGCTTCCAGATGATGGAGGTGGATACGATAGGGTCTTTTAATAGACTCCTAGGTGGGTACATGGAGCTTAGAAAAATAGAGAGCTACAGGTAACCCTAAGTAATTCCTAAAGTAAGTACATGCTCAGCACAGTATAGTGGGCCGAAGGGCCTGTATTATGCTGTAGGTTTTCTATGTTTCATAACACTGCTGTATGCTACAACTCCACCACGGTTACATAATCCAATAAAGTTCTTCAGTGTGGTACTGCGGTCAGAGTGCATGAGCTTTCCTTTGAGACATGCTAACTGAGATCTTGCTTGTTTGCTCAGGTGGATGCAAATAATCCTGTGATATTATTTGAAGAATTAGATTTTTTTTCTTTATTGTAAATAATGTCTCTCCCAAAATCAAAAAGCAACAAAACACCAAACATCTAGACAATCGTTCCTTGATGTGGGACCCTTCTTTGCACAGAACTGGTGCCAGGGTTTATTTAAGTTACAGTGACTGCCTTTTAAAAGAAATCATTGATGTGAAGTCCTTTGGGATATCTGATAATATGTTAAGAGAAGATACTCTAATCTAAATAGAAAGGTATTTTTCCTGTAGAGATCTGTTTCCAAGCCACACACCTAAGTTTACAATGGCAAAAGATTAGGAGAAACGGTAAGGAGTTTCTTTTTTGTTCCCCACTTTGAATTATCAGGATCTGGATTGTTGCCCCTGCAAACCTAGTGAAGCCAGTTTCTCTGTATGGTTTTGAAACATTGGATGGATAAGTGGAAGGAAGCTCGTATGACCATAATGGGAAGAGTGGCCTACCATGTTATTCAAGGTTCAAAGTACATTTATTATCTAAGTATTTTTAATGCATACAACCTTGAGATACATCTTCTTGCAGGCAGTCACAAAACAAAGAAACACATTAGAACTTATTAAAGAGATCCCCTCAGCAAAGGCGGTCAAACACCCAGTGTGTGAAAGAAAGAACAAATTGTGCAAACAATAAAGTAAACTAATAACACACAGAACTTTAACTGCAGAATCCCGAATGTGAGTCCACCGGCCACAGAGTCAGTTCAGCACTGAGGTGAGCATACATTTCTATTGTAGAGAAATTCATATTTGGTTGTGGAGACATGGAAGATCATACAATGAAACGTCAGTCATGTTTCTCCAGACAAAATAATTCTAGCTGCCTTAAATAGATTAAACAGAAATGCAACATAGCACTTTAGATGAATAAATGGAAAGCTATATGCATGATCATAATGGATAATGACATTATCTAAATTCCTTTACTTCACATCTGTCTTCTCATTTACTGAGAGTGGTCCAGTAACCTTTGCAATGTCAGTAGAATTGAAAACAGTCTGTGGTTGAACATAGCTCCTTAATCTTCACTTTGAAGCAATTTACAGCTGATAGGTATATGGATGTTGGGGGGGATTAACTGAAGGTGTTATGTGCTATTGATAAAAAAAGTCATTGAGAGGAACAAATGCATATTTTATTGATCTGTGCTTTCACAACATCCATATTCTCAGTTTGTTCATATTATTTTCCAACAAGAGCTCACAAAAGTCAATATTTTACTTTTCTTCTGGAGAAGGAACCCAGATTGGAGGTGAATGGAAATTCACTAAGTATCGATGAATATTGTTGACTTCTCCATCAAGCTAAGGGGTAAGGGTTAATGTCAGGATTTTAAAAAAATAACAAAACTGTTGATTATGCTTTCATGGAGCAGAAGGAGACAATGGAGGCCAGTGAGGTGAGTAATCCAACTCCATACCTCAACCTTCTCCAGTACACATGGTTCACAAGGACATACCAATCTCTGATCTAAAGTCAATCATCTCTGGTCACATCTACTCTGCTAACATTACCGCTATCCCTTAGTCCTGCCTTCTTCAGCAACAGGAATAGTTTGCCCTGCCACTCACTCAGTCAGTTCTTTTTAATAGCTTGCTATCTCCAGTCAACTTACCAAATTCCAAGGAATGCAAAACTCAACAGAAAAAAATTCTCAAATTTTCTCTGGGAGACCAGGCTTGTGTGTGTGTGTGTGTGTGTACGCGTGTGCTCTGGACCATGGTGCACACACAAAATGTGTATCACACACAACACATAAAACAGACTATTACCATAAGTAAGTTAATAAAACATAATTCAAATCGAATGTAAAGTGCTGCAGAGGTAAACAGTACAGTAAACAATAAACAGCTCACTGAACTAGTGACGACACCTTGTTGGTGGCACAATATTCATCAATCTCACAGTTGGAGGGAAGAGGCTGTTACCCAGTCTGGCACTCATTGTCCTAATGCTCCTGTACCTCCTGGAGGTGTAAAAACTTATGAGATTGTTGGTAGGGATCCTCAATAATGCTTTGGGCACTCTGCCATTCTTCTGGTAACAAATAGGAGGGAGGGAGGCCCCAGTAATTCTCTCAGCGGTTTTTGCTGCCCTCTGTATGGTCTGATGCCTTGCAGCTTCCGTACCACACATTAATCTAGCCAGACAGGACGTTCCCGATGGTGCTCCTGTAGAAAGTTGTTAAAATGAAGGCAGGGGGCCTTGCACACCTCATTCTCCTCAGAAAGTGTATGTGCTGCCTTCTTGACTATTACGGAGGTGTATAGGTCCTGGTTATATGGTCTGTTATGTGCACACCATGGAACTTTGTGCTCTTCGCTCTCTCTGCGGTAGATCCAATGACGTGCAACAGAGAGTGATTGACCTGTGCCTTCCGAAAGTCCACAATCATCTCCTTTGTCTTGTCCATGTTGAGGCTCAGGTTGTTACTCTTACACCATTTGTCAAGCCTCTCTACCTCCTCTCTGCATGTCAACTTGTCATTGTTGCTGAAGAGGCCAACCATTGTAGGATCATCAGTATTGAGTTCCACTGAGGATAATTTACTCATCAACCTCAGGGGGATGATCATGTTAAATGCCAAGCTGAAGTCAATGAATGATATCCAGGCATATGAGTCATTGTTTTCTAAGTGGGACAGGACAGAGTGAAGGGCCGAGGCTATGGCATCTTCAATGGATTGGTTTGAACAGTAGGCAAACTGGAATGGATCCAATGTAACTGGAAGCTGAAATTTTATATGATCCTTTACCAGCCGCTCAAAGCACTTTGTGATTATTGAAGTTAGTGCCACTGGGTGGTGGTCATTTCGTCCATTTACCATCGCTCTCTTGGGCACCGGAATGATGGTGGCTACCTTGAAGCCTGCAGGAACAGGGGACTGTTTCAAAGAGATATTAAAGATGTTAGTTAAGACTACTGTTTGTGAAGCCAGGTATGTTGTCTGGCCCCTCAGCTTTGCGTGGGTTTACCCTGTCTAGGATCCTCCTAAATAGTATACAGGATTATGATGTATTTGTGTATATTCATACATCTGTTCATGAGTATGTGCTCATACAGTTGTGTGCAAATGTGTGTGTATAGGTTTGTGCAAGTGTATAAATGAGATTTTACATGCATGTGTGTTGATTTGTGTGTCTGTGTGCACGTGTGTATGTTCATGCATGTCTGTATATTTGATGTACACAGTATGTCTATGTACGTGTGCATGTAGTCATACATATGTGTGACAGTATGTGTGCATACAATATGTGTGTTTGCATGCACAAGTGCACATATCTGTAATTTTGCATGTGTGTGTATGTGAGATCTGCAAGAAGTTACAGAATGCAAGGATTTTTTTTTCCATGAATAATGGCCTCTCACATTTTTATTTCTCTTGCAATCTTTTCTCCTGCAATGAAATTGCCAAAGCCCACGTGTTTATACTAGCTTCTGAGCATCATTTTATTTTGGATCAGATGGTGTTGGAGATTCTGAGGAGCCTGTGCATCTGTGAGATATTATTGCAATTACAATGTGATTTGATTGTATGGGACATATGGTTCAATCATGCTGCATTAAAGCCCTTTTCTATCTGCTTAAGAATTAAATGCTTTTCATTTGAGAGACTGGTCATGCTGAGCCAAAGCTTGGACAAAATAAAAATTTAATCACAAGTTTGGTCAACATTGGTCATGCAAACTTTGCAGTATCTTAACCCTTTAAATCTTTATAATTTATTTTAAAATATAAAGAAAGGGGGTTAATGGAATAGTTAGCATGGGTAGTAAGTTTGTAGATGATACTAAAATAGGTAGTCTTATAGATAGTATGGTTCCTTAAGGTTATTATAGCCGGGGGAGGTAGTATGGATAAGCTCCCACTACCTATTAAATGCTCCCAATGGTGTATCCCTTAAATATTTTCTGACAAACAAGTCTTGCTCCCAGCCTACATGTGTGGCTTAGCTATTAAACCTGGTGGAGCCACTTCTACTGACAGTAGAAGGGGAAAAGGCAGGAAACTGGCATCAAAAAATGAATTGCTTCAGGCAGATAGGACTCATCCATCGGTCATGGCTGGCAGCTCATCTAGGAGAAAGAAAACTCTAATCTCAAAGCTCCACTGTCAAGGCTCCATTAAGAAGGCTTTAGCCGTAAACCTGAAGGAAAAATCTGGAGGTGGAGTCCCTAAGGTAGTCCTATGTTGAGTTCAACTGGGATTGGCAACTGGTGCCAAGTACTATCAATCTCTGCCATTCCTTTGGATTCATCAGCTTTATGGAGAGGGGGAGCCTGCTGCATGGGCAACAGCTTGCTATACATATCACAGTGCCCTGGCTTGCCTATTATGTAGCCAACTAGGATACAATATCCATAGTTTACCCTACCCACGGAGGGCCTCATGAGATCGTATAGAAGATTATGAAAAATTACAGGGAAATCTTAATGTGTGGTAAAAATTGACAAATGCCTTTTAATCCAGATGATTGTGAGGTGTTTCATTTTTGGAGATCTAACCAGGATTGGACTTGTACAGTGAATTTTTTTATAAGATTAGATTAGATTCAACTTTATTGTCATTGTGCCGAGTACAGATACAAAGCCAATGAAATGCAGTTAGCATCTGACCAGAAATGCAAAGAATAATGTTATTTACAAAATAACTGTGAATAAAAAAAGTGCTACAGCACACAAATATTGAAGTACTGAGACAGTACAATATGGGTGCAATACTGCTTAGTGCTGTGATGAGAGGTTCAACAGTGTCGCAGCCTCAGGGAAGAAGCTCTTCCTGTGCCTGCTGGTGCGGGAGCAGAGGCTCCTGTAGTGCCTACCAGATGGGAGGAGAGTAAAAAGTCCATGGTTAGGGTGGGATGCATCCCTGATAATGCTTTTCGCCCTGCCCAGGCAACGTTTATGGTAAATGTTCTCAATGGTGGGCAATTGGGTGCCGATAATCCCAGGGCAGTTTTCACCACACGCTGGAGTGATTTGCAGTTCGATACGGGACAATTGCCATACTACACTGAGATGCGGTTGGTGAATATGCTCTCAATGGTACAGTGGTAAAAGTCCGTCAGTATCCTGGGACAGAAGTGAGCTTTCTTCATGCTCTGCAGGAAATAAAGGCGCTGTTGTGCCTTTTTGATCAGGATGGAGGAGTTCAGAGACCAGGTGAGATCCTCGGAATGGTAGGGCCCTTGGGAGTGTTATGGAACAGATGGACCTGGGAATACAAGTGCATAGTTCACCGAAAGCAGTGAGATAGGTTGATAAGTTAATGAAGAAGTTGTTTGTACACAGGCCTTCATTAGTCAGGGCACTGAGTATAGAAGTTGGGAACGTATATATTGTATATAAAGCATTGTTGAGGCTGCACTTGGAGTACAGTATAGTTTATTTCACACACAATGATATAGGAAAGATGTTGTTATACTAGAAAGAGTGCAGCAAAGATTTACTAGGATATTGCCTGGACGTGGTGGTACCTGATTTTCAAAGAGGGTTTGGGTGGACTAGGGTTTTATTCCCTGGAATGTAGGAGATTGAGTGGTGATTTGATAGGGGTGTAAATAAAGGTAAGCATAAAGTCTTTTTTTCCAATAAGAGGACGTTAAAATCAAGGGGCAGAGGCGAGGGACTTAAAAGGGATATGAGGGGCAGCCTCTTCTTGCGAAGGGTGATGCATATTTGAAATGAGCTGCCTGAAATAGTGTTTGAGGAAGATGCATCAAAAGCACTTAAAAGCCACCTAGATAATTACATGGATAGGAGATGCTTACAGAGTGATATGCCAAACATGGGTTAATGGGGCTAGCATTTGTCAACATAGTTGGCTTGGATGAGCTGGGCCAAACGTTCGGCTTCCATGCTCTATGACTCTATCACTCTATGACTGGTACATACAAATAAAAGAAAAATGTGTAAAAGATATTTTCTCAGTTCATTTCCTTGATAATGCTTATTTGCACAAAGGATACTGGGGTGTAGTTCTTTCTTAAGATGGAATATCTAATTTTAAGTGAAATTTTCTCTCTCTCTGCAGGTTTAATTTAAGTCTGGTATCATAATTTAGTCAATTAGCTATTCAACAATTACCGTAGACATTCCAAATGTAAATTCTTTATCAGCTCCTATTGTGAAACCCACTGATATTGCCTTAAAAACAGGTGAAATATTTCACCTTATGTGTCTACTTGCACAATACTTCCTCTCTAACTGGAAAACTGTATTAAACGTTATTGCTTTTGCTTTTGTACTACCTCAATATACCATGTTTGAAACGATCTATATGGATGACATGTAAAACAAAGCTATTCACCAGATCTTCTTGCAAGTGATGAAAATAAGTACATTGGCAATTACCAGTTACCCATTACTATAAAGTTTTAAGGTCTGATTTTGAATTAATGGGACAACGAGTTTAAACTTGACCACTAGACTGTCTGACCATTGGGGCTAGTGGAACACTCATAGACAATTTTAAAGCGGTCATTACCAGGTAAAGTGCTATTTGTAAGCATTCCAATGACACAGCCAAGATTTTGATTATAATGTTCAGAAATAAATAATTCAACTGCTCTTTGTAAGTGCCTCACAGTTTTATCTTGGGAATCATCAGTTTTCTGGATGGCTGGGAATCCTTAAAACATCTGTATCGGTATTGGTGTTGGTTTTCGTTTCTTTGTGACAGTATGTGAAATATTCTTCCAGAGTATGAATAAATATTAGTAGTTTCCCCGGTTTTCATTCATCCATTTCTCTGTTTTCACCTTCATGTCACACAACATCTCTCCATCTTCTTTTTCTTTCTTCCTTCTGACAGCTATTTAGCCATCCCTCTCATATTCTTCTAAACCCTTCTCTCCTGTTCCTGTTTGTCCCTTCATGCATCCTATCTATCCTCCTTTTCTGCATACCAGTCTAGATCCAATTATTTCCCCTTGAACTATTATCCTTTCATATTTATACAGCACAAAGGAGACCATTTGACCCATTTGGTCTCTGGATGCTCTCGCAGAATATATATCAAGACCATTCCTTCACTTATTTTCTTGCAACCTATTTTTACTCACATGTCCATCACCTACCTGCTCCCAACCCCCAGTCCCTCTAGACAGACAGACAGACAGACAGACACACACACACACACACACACACACACACAGTTTCCCTCACCCAAGGTATATAAAGAGTGTTTTCCAGTGGTCAGTTAACTTACCAACAAGCACCAAAGACAAAAACCATTTGATTATATGGAGAACTCACAAATACTTCATGGACGGGACTAAACTCAGCTCAATGGAGCTGTGAGTCAGCAGTATGACTTATTACACAACCGTGCCACCCTGTCTAACCTGAATGCATATCAGAGACACCACAGGGGTAATTCCGAGTTTGATTATCAACATAAAATTAGATAAAAATTTATTAGAGATATCCAACTTTCCTTTTGCTTCCTACAATTATTGAGCATGATTAGTAACACACAACGGGAGAACAAAAATACCTTGAGAATAATTGCCTTGACACCAATAGGACCTGTGAAGCCAATGGAAGTGAACTTCAGAAGTGGAGCAGAATGCACATGTAGTGCTAATACGTCGACAACATCTGACCAAGGACCAACTCTTTCCCCACTTCCATCTCTTACATATTGAAATGCTTGAAGTGTGGCTGACATCACCCACATTACTGGGGCCTTCTGAAAATTATTGTAGTCCCTGGAAATAAAAGTAGAGGGAGTCTAATCAAATCTAGTTTTCCCAAATTTAATCTAGTTCCTACATGTGCAAAACCACTGGAAATAGCAGGCAATGCAAATCAATCTGTCCATTGACAGAGATTGGCATATGTGTGGCAATATCTTTCATTCTCTGCTTAGTCCTCCATTAGATATTTTATACCCCAGAGAGGAAGATAATCCAAACCCTATCTCAACACCTCCAAAGCCACTGTCTCACTCTCTCAAGAGGCCACCACCCAACTGTCTGAAAATTGGAAGTGATTTGTGATTATTCAAAAACCATGAACATTGCCATCTTCTCCAGTGAGGATTCAAACGGCAAGTGTAGCACACTCTTGTCCATAATCTTACCTGAATAGTATAATGGTGATACTTACAGCCACATGAAACCTTTGTTCCTAGCAATACAGGGCTTAGAGATAGGAAGAAGCCATTCAGTCTTTTGAGATTAAGATTGATCAGTGACCTAATTATATTCACCTGCCATTTTCCAATCCTCTGTGATATCTTTGCTAATAACAACCTGTCATTCTCAGATGTAGAGTGAGGAACTGACGGAACATCAATTGCAGTGTGCAGAAGAGACTTACAAACTTCCACCGCACTCCACATATAGGAGGGTTTCCCAATTTTACTTCCTAACTATTGAGACTATGTCCAATCAGCTCTTGACATCCAACCAGTGGGAAGAGTTTATTTCTATCTACCTTTTAGGTACCTCAATATTTTAAAAACTCAAAAAAAAATTAGCTTTTTAAATTCTAGGGAATGCAGTAATAATTTTTTTTATCTCCCTTACTAATTTTGTCCCAGAAACAATAATTTCAGTGGTGCAAGATCAAATTTATTACCATAGACATACATACACTAGGTATAAATGCAATAAAATACTTTCTTCCAGCAGCAGCAGAGTGTATTACACATATGACAAACTAAGTTAACATAAATTATAAATAATTTACATGAGAAAATAAAGCATTAGAGCAAGCCGAGTGAAATATAGTCCGAGTTAGAATTAGGATTTTTCAGGTTGGTTCATGAAACTGATGGTAGTGGGGAGGGAGCTGTCATTGGACCTTGCGGAGCAGGTCTCAGGCTCCTGCCTGATGATAGCATTGAGAACAAACAGGGTATGGCCCGATGGCAGGGGTTTATTTCAATGGATGTCACCTTTCAGAGATATTGCCTCATCCAAATATCTTCAATGGTGAGGAGAGTTGTACTTGTGATGGGACTGGCAGAGTACATCATCCTCTAGCCTTCTGTGTTCCTGTAGATAGGAACCTACACAATTGATTTCGCTCAAACCCATGAGATTGGATACCCAGTGGCGTTATTATCACCCTCTGACCCAAGGAGGACACTAGTGTGTATTTTGATTCACCTTTGTCTATATGGCAAAAACCTCGACTTTTTTTAGTAACTGACTAAGAAATTAAAATTATCCTCTGTATTTACTATATTCAGCACCAAACATCATGTTAATTAGGAAATCTTTATTAATTGAAGGCATTAACTTTGAAAAATATCACTTGGCAACTCATTGTTAATTTTTATATGCCAGATAAAACTAAAGAGAAATTGTAGAACTGTTTCATCAAACTCTTTTGACAGCTCTGCACCAGATACCACTAGAGTTGGGGGCAGTGGACATATGTCTGGGAATCCACCAAACACTCAGTTGTAGATCTAACGTTGCCAATTCTGTATAAAAGTAGTTTATATAGAGAGTTGAATTAGCAAAACTCATATAAGATGCCATGGCAACTTCTTCCAATCCAAGCAGGTGCATTTCTCTCAGTTATTCAGTAAGTGGAAGACGTGCGGATAAGAATTTGATTCCGTCTCTGTCACTTAAATCAACTAGATCAGCAGCCTTGACTGATTGTAGAACTTATCCATGGGAGTTGTCCTCACTCCCATGAGAACTCAGTTTAGCATTTTATCCAAATTTGCAGCATTTCCTCAGTCCAGGAATTCTGTGAATGATGAATGAGTAAGATGAATGACCAAAGCTTTTTTCCCCAGGGTAGGTGAGTCCAAAACTAGAGAGCATAAATTTACAGTGGAAGGGACCTGCAGAGCAACATTTTCACCTGGAAGGTAGTGAGTATAGAAGCATAGAAACATAGAAAACCTACAGCACAATACAGGCCCTTCAGCCCGCAAAGCTGTGCCCAACATGTTCTTATCTTAGAACTACCTAGGCTTACTCATAGCCTTCTATTTTTCTAAGCTCCATGTACCTACCCAGGAGTATCTTAAAAGACCCTATCGTTTCCACCGCCGGCAGCTCATTCCATGCCACTTACCACTCTCTGCCTAAAAAAACTTACCCTTGACATCTCCTCTGTACTTATGTGGGAGAAGCTGCCTGGAGATGTGGTTGAGGTAGGTAAAATTAAACCACTTAAAGAGAATTTGGACAGTTACATCTATAGGATACACTTAGAGGAAGTACAGGGAAATTGGCCTAGATCAGTTGGGCAACTTGGTCAGCATGGAAGAGTTGGGAGGAAGTGTCTGCTTCTGTGCTGTATAGCTCTATGACTCTATAATTTTATCAGATGATGAAAGTCACTGCCCTTACTTTAGCCAAAGATTGCAAGGAGTTAAAGTTGTGATCCTCCCCAAAGCATGTCATTTATGCAGGGATGTAAACCCACTTAGAAAGTGTCAACAATGGGACAGTGAGTTAGATGGATGTGCGTTTAAGTCCGGAACCTTTAGTTCAAAACTTCAGTGCAGTGCCATGAAGTTGCTACACTGTCAAAGGTGTGGTCTTTTGGATGAGCTGTTAAAAATGAAATTGTTCCTGACCTCTCAACTGGATGCATCAGAAATCATAACTTTACTTTTGGAGACCAGCGGCATTCCCTCAGCTTAGTACTTATACTCCGACTAGCATTCCTGTTATGGGACTTTGCTGTTCACGGCATGACTGGCACATTTTCTGCATTACATTAGTAACTGTGAAAAACTGGGGAAATTCTGAGGTCATGAAAGTTGCAAGACAAATGTAAGATCTGTTCCCTCCTATGTCCTTTTGCTCTAACTTGAAGTGGCATTTCATTCATAAAAGCTTAACACTGGGGGCACTCAGAGGGCATTATGACTGAAGCAAGCATCTTGACCACTGCAGGAAGCATTTTGTAGAATGCATTTTGTCTCTTATAACAGAGTAAATAAAAAAATAGACCCATTAAAATCCACAGAGGACAGAGTGCAATACATTCCATACTAAATAATAAAAAATCCCCTGCTTGATCTGTGGACTATTCATAGTATTTCTTGATTGCTTAAGGAGAGGATAAAATGCTGGGAACATTTGAACATCATCTCTTGACACTGTTTTATTAGTGGATCTGTTGTCTGCACAGCTTTGCAGTACAAAATGATGAGTTTCTAAAGATTAGCTGCTCTATACACCATAAGGGCCCATTGAATATGTTTGCATGACCACAGACCTCTTTTCATCAAAACTGCAATCATTTAATTGGTTGCATTTAGCTGCATCCCATCCAGTTTAAAATTACCTCACGGCAACCATGATTTCACTTTGATTGTACTTTGACAGCCAACCTATGTTCTGTCTGTATATGACAAATGCTCCATCAGTCAAAGTGAAATGCCACTTAACGCAGAAATAATAACTGTTTACTCCAATAGTGTGGGCCGCTGAGAGTGTTTGCCTTCAGTGATTGCTGATTGGTCATATATAACCCACCTCGTCAATTAGAACAAAATAGCTCCAAAGAGCAGTTTAGGTCCTTCTGAGCACTGAGGTGAATAATGGAGACGGAGAAATAAAATTTACTAAATCAGGATGAAATATAACAACAGGATCCTGTCAGAGGAGCTTGGAGCCCTCTCAGAGGGAAGATGGAACAGCTGGTCATAAAGCCAAGGTCAAAGGTCTGATGACCATCCATGCACACACCATAGCACTGGTTTTGATGTATTGTTGGTCAATTTCACATGATTTGTTGTGCAGGATCTGACTGGATATTAGCGTTGTAACAACGTGTGCTGAGCTCACAAGGGTGAAAGCGAAACTTTCGGCATGCACCGTATGTTTTAATGACTGCCTTGTCCATTTTCAAGGTTTGTATAGTCATTGGCTGCTGTAACATAGACTTCTCTCTGTACTCTATCCTGGGCTGTAACTTCACCCTCACTTCTCATTGGGAAACAGGTTAGGTGAGTAGCAGCCAAAATCTTGGCCCTTTAGCAGCCTTGAATACCTTGGCTCTGTATCCAGTCATATGATCCTCCAGGAACACAGTTCTTTGACAGAGTGCAGCCTCCTGTGCATTTACAGTTGCTCTTGGCAGTCATGATTTTCAGCATAGAACATCAAACAGTCCAGCACATGTTCAGGCCTGTTGTCCAACCATGTTGAGTTAAACTAATTAAGCTAATGGCAACTAATTGCTATGTCTGCGCATGAACCATCTCCTTCCATTCTCTGCCATTCATGTGCTATCTGAGAATCTTCTAAAGGTCCCTATCATATCTGCCTTCCCCCACCGCCCCTGGCAGCACACTCCTGGCAACCATCACCTTCTGTGTTAGAAACTTGCCCCATGCCTTTCCTTTGAATATTTGCCCTTTCACCTTAAATGCATGCCCTCCAGTATTAGATATTTTGACACAAAGGGGAAAAAAAAAGATTCCGATGGTCTGCCCTATCTGTGCCTCCCATAATTTTATAATCTTCTATTAGATTACCTCTCAGTCTCCTCCACACATGAGAAAACAACCTAGTTTGTCCATCTTCTCCTTGTAGCTCATTCCTCGAATCCAGGCAGCATCCTAGTAAACCTTCTGCATTCCTCCAGCATCTTGTGTGTGTAGCTTGAATTTCCAGCATCTACAGATTTTTCTTGTGTTTGTGATCCTAGTAGACCACTCCACTTCTGCATCCTCTCTAAAACCGCCACATTCTTTCTATAATTCATTTTCTTTTATTTAGAGATACAGCCTGGAAACAGACACTTCCAGCCCTATGTGCTCATGCCACCCAATTGCACTCATGTGACCAAAATAACCTGCATGTCTTTAGAATGAGGTGGGGGTGGGGGAACCAGAGCACTGGAGGAAACCCATGCGATCATGGGGAGAATGTACAAACTCCTTACAGACAGTGGTGGGACTAAACCCGGGTCGCAGGTGATGTAATGGGGCAACTAGAATCAGATGTAATACTCTGGATGCGGCCTAACCAGAGTTTTATAAGGCTGTAACATGACTTTCTGATCCTTGAACATGATTAATAAAAGTAAATGTGCCCTATGCCTTCCACTATAAAGTGCTGCAAGTCCCTCCCTGGATCTTCCTATCTTTCCTGAATTATATCCCTTAACCATTTATGATTAGATTTCTTCATGAGGCTTGAGGACAAATTCTTGACAGTTGTAACACTGGCTGGTTCATCATTATGAAATATTCACGCTATTAGATTAAGAGTTCTACAGCATAGAAACAGATCCTTTTGCCAAATTAGTCCATGCTGAGCAAGATGCCTATCTAAGTTAGTCCCATTTCTCTTCATTTGGCTCATGTCCCTCTGATCATTTCCTGCACATTACCTATCCAAATGTCTTTAAACATTGTAATTGTACCTGCTTCGACAGTTTGTTCCATATACCCACCACACTCTTTGTGAAAAACACTTGTCCCTCAATTCCCCTTTAAATCGTTCCCCTCTTACCTTAAAGCAATAAACTCCAGTTTTATAATCCCCTACCCATGGAAAAAGACTGTGGCAACCCAAGATTTTATAAACCTCTGTAAGGTCACTCTTCAGTCTCTTTTGCTGCAGAAAAAAAAATACAGTCCCATCCCATCCAGTCTCTCCTTGTAACTCAAACCCTCCAATCCAGGCAACATCCCTATCAGCCTTTCCTGCAACTCTCTGCCTTACTTCTTCCTCCACAGATGTTCCCTGACCTGCTGAGCACTTGCAACTCCAGCATCAGTAACTTGCTGCCAGATATTAGTCAACACTGATGGAAATACTCCAGTTAAGTACTCTTTTCCTATTCAGTCAAAAAACATATTTTTATTTCAAAAGTAAGTTTTATTCTTTATATTTACCAAGAAAATGTGTATTGCTTTCTTTACATTCATAGTGTTATTTAGCTTGTACAGTCATATTGATGCTGTTTTCCGTTCCACACATTGCATCTTCTTTGTACAGAGGACCTTTGCCACCCGTGTGGTCTTTTCGGATGGTAGAAACTTCAAGTGTTTGAGACGCTTCTACACTTGATTTTGCAACTCAATGAACAGTGGCAGATGGACTTTAACCTGCAATCCTTCCCCACAAAGACTTTGCCTGCATCAAATTTTAATGTGTCCCTCAGCATGTAGTCCTGTAACCTGGAATGTACCTGACATCTCATGACACTGGAAGACATGTTCTGGGCAGGTGGAAAGTACATCTTTCACCGAATTAATGATCTTCCAGAAGTATTTGAAGTTTGTCTCAGAACACATTCCTGGAAACAGCCAACAGATCAGCTTAATGTTATGATGCAAAGTATGACCCTCTATTAGTGAGATATTAGGATTTTGAGGAGGTTTGGTATAACACCAAAGACCAGCAAAATTCTGCAGATACATCATGGAAAGACATGTATGGTCATGCACTTTGGTAGAAAGAACAAAGGCATAAACTATTTTCGAAACAGGGAATGAATTCAGAAATTGGAGCTGCTAAGAGACTTGAGAGTCCTAATGCAGGACTCCCAAAATGTTAGTTTGCAGGGTGAGTTGATGGAAAGCAAGACAAATGCAATGAGAACATTCATTTCCAGAGGACTAGAATGTAAAAACAAGGATGTAATGCTGAAGCTTTAGAAGGCATTGATCAGATCACGTTCAGAATATTGAGTGTAGATTTGGGCCCCACATCAAGTGAAGGATGTGCTGGTGTTGGAGAGGATCCAAAGGAGGTTTACAAAAATGGTGGTGGGAATTAAAGGATTAACATTTGAAGAATGTTTAATGGCCCTGGAGTTTAGAAATATGAGGGCAATCTCATTGAAATCTATAGAATATTGAAAGGCTTGGATGGAGTGGATGTGGAAAGGATGTTTTCAATAGTGAGAGAGTCTAGGATCAGAAAACACGGCCTCAAAACTGAAAGACAGGCCTTTAGAACAGAGGTGATGAAGAATATCTTTAGCCAGAGGTTAATGAATCAGTGAAATTCATTGCCATATTCGGTTGTAAAATTTAAGTCATTGGGTATATTAAAAGCAAAGGTTGATAGGTTCTTCATTATTAAGAACGTCAAAGGCTACAGGGAGAAAACAGCGAAAAAGGTTTGAGATGGAAAATAAATCAGCCATGATCAAATTGCGGAGCAGAATTGATGAACTGAGTAGCCTAGTTCTGCTCCTATGTCTTATAATGTTCAGTTAGAGAACAGGAGGAAGAAAATTCTTAATTCCACCTGAACTACACGTCTGTATGTTACTGCTAAGAACAGTTAAGTAGCAACTATATTATTATGGGTATGAGCCACGTATGAGGCAACCCTGTCGACTTCCTTCCATAATGACACATAACTGAGCTGGGTGGGTCCTATTGTCAATCCAGTTACCTCAATATTCACCATGACTGATGGTAGGCTCTTGATTCTAAACATGTTTCAGAATGCAATAAGATAGGAGTTGTAGTGTCAAATATGGTCATGGCTGATCTACCCTCGGCTTCAAGTCTTTCTCTGTATTGTACCCCTTGATCATCAATTCCCCAATTGTTAAAAATACTTCTGCTTTAAGTTATTCACCCCTACAGAGCTCTCTAAGGTTGACAATTCAAGAAATTTACCACCTTCTGCAAAAGAGGAAGGAGTTTAAGGCGAGTAAGGGATGGCTGGCTATCTATGTAAAGCGCTACAGCCTCAAGAACTTAAAGATCACGGGAGAATCAGCATCGGTTGATGCCGAGGCAGCATCAGTATTCCCAGAAGAGCTACGATGGTTGCGTCTGTACTGAACATGTACAGACCTTTTTTTCTTGACATTATTCCCTAAGCAATACAGTATAACCACTATGTACATAGCATTTACATTGTATTAGGTATTATAAGTAATCTAGAGATGATTTAAAGTATACGGGAGGATGTGCATAGGTTGTATGCAAATACTACGCCATTTTATATACGGGACTTGAGCATTCATGGAATTTGGTATCCGCCGAGGGTCCCGGAACCAAACCCCCGCGGATACGGAGGGCCAACTGTAGTAGGCATTTCTATGAACCATGGTTCCAAATTGTCAACAGTTCAATCTTTCAGTGCCTGCCTCCATCATTCACTCAGCTTTCAGGCTCAGTGCTGGGGAGACCCATGCTACTGAAACAGAAGTTTCAGTGTGGCACTCTGTGGATTTGACCTGCTGTCTGGTAATTGCTGCTACATGGAATTCTGAGCAACCTCTGGGTCGCTGCTGCCCAAACAATCCAGTCCCAAGGGGTATGCCACAGGCATGAGCGTATCCACGGTCAAGGTAATCAGGAACATCTCAGCACTAGGTCGCGAGATGATGGTTTATGGGTAGATGTACTATAACAAAATCTAAACCAACGTACAGAGGAAGTATTTGTGATAGAGGCACCATCTTTCATAGCAGCGCAGTATGAAAGACAGTGATACTCCTGGCTCCTGCCTCACAGCACCAGAGACCCAGGGTCAATTCCGATCTCCCTTGCTGTACGTGCGTTCTCCCTGTGATGCCACGGGTTTCCCCTGGGTGCTCCGGATTCCTGCCGTATCCTAAAGAACTTGCAGATTGGTCCGTTAATTGGCTGCTGTAAATTGCCCCTCGAATGTAGCTGAGCGGCAGGATCCATGGGAGTGGGAGTGCAGGGGAACTAGGCCACAGGGAAAATCAGTGGGGGAAGAGGATTGCTTCATGAGTTGGCTTTTACTAGATAATATGAATGGTCTCCTTCTACATCATAAGGATATGTAGTAATTCAGGTAAGATTTTAAGTTTGATGTCTTTGACAGCCCTGGTCTGTTTTTATTTCAAATTCCTGGCCTTTGCACTTCATTGCCTTTCATGGGCACCTTTTTTTGGAATCAACCCCACAACCTTGCTCTCAGTGTGCAGATGTCGATAAGGCTGGACAGATCCACTGGCCCTCTGGGGAAGATGTCAAAGACCCGAGGTGATCGTTACAGAAAAGGTCAAGGGTGTCCTCCCTACTCCCTGCTCTCCTGGTCGACATTCATACCTCACATGATATCCACAGCCAAATAGCTGGCTGTTACTATATTGTGGGTTCTTGCTGTGCCCAAAGGAGGTGCCAAGTTTTCTAGCAGTAACTGTATAAAATGCAAACCTTTATCTTTGTGTTAAATGTTCCTTTTTCCTTTGACAACTTTGTTGTGCTTGGACAAGGCTGATATGGCCTTTGAGACTCGTAAGAATATCCAGGCATTATTATCAGCATCAAATGCTCCCAGGACATGTATCTTCCTATAAAGTGCAGAGTAAACTTTCCCTCGATGAGCTTCAGCAGTCTGTTCAATCTCAGGCTCGCTAAAGCACACCCAGCAGCACCATCCTGAATCTTTTACACTCCCCACACTGCACATTCTTGCAATGTCTCAAGGTGAGATTGGCAATTTAGTGTCAATTTGTGCTGTGGGCCACTGTTGGATTGAGCCTGCCTCGAGTCATTTCGGGCAGGAGCTTCGAGTAGGAGATTTCATCCCATCTATCTAAGTCTGGATGTAAAACTGAGTCCTTATAGGAAAAGGGCAGCATGCAAAAGTATTACATGACTTAATCATGATTGCCTGCAATCTTATCATAACATGCAAGCAATTTTATGGATGCAAAGCTGAAGTGGCTGTGGTTTGTGCCTTCTTCATCAGATCAATCTGTGTAAAACAGATACTGGAAGCAGGCACTTGACTTCAAGGCACCATGGTGTTACTGCCACAGCATATTGAAGGCTTTATTCCATCAAGCTGAGTGTAAAGTGGGTGAAACAAAGCTGAAGTAGATTTTATGAGGCAAAGTATAAAAGGTCGATAAATGTCAGGCTGAGATGGAAAGGAGCTGCCGACTCCTAGTTAGAATGGCTTTCTGTTAACTTGTGTTGCATCAAGGAAGCTTGGAAGCTCAGAAAGCAGCACCTCCCCCTCAGAGTCTGAAGATTTTGGGTTCGAGTCTCATTCAGAGACTTACATCAGGAAATCGAGGCCTGCAATCTAGTGCTGAGGGAATGTTGTATTGCTGATCTGCCGTTCTTGTGAACCTGACTCAGCAGGTTGGGGCACAGGGGTGTTTGAATGAGACTAGATGCATCCTCCCTCAGTGCTCTGGTTAGCATTTAATAACCTCTTAGTAAAAGACTGAACTGCTATTATCACAGAGCTGCTTGTGGGATTTTGATACTGATTAAAAAAAAACTACCTTGAGGTTGTGAAAAGCACTATGGAAATGCAAAATTATTCCTTGTTATTTCCAAGATTTGTATCCTAATTATATCCTAATTTCATCTCTGGGCTTTGATTGGGTTGGAGTGCTTATGTTTTTCTTATTGGCTGGAGTCATGAATGTAGGAGGAGGGAGGTTTGGCAGCAGAGTAGACAGCTGGGCTCAGTACAAGACAATCTTCCCAAATTCTGGCATGTCAATATTACTGGTAGCTTTAACACATTTCCTCCTCATGGACACTCAAGACATGTGTATAGTCATTCACTTTGGTAGAAGGAATAAAAGTGGAGACTATTTTCTAAATTGGTGGAAAATTCGGGAAATGGAGACCCAGTGCAGGATTCCATAAAGTTAACTTGCAGGATGAGTCGATAGGAAGAAAGGCAAATGCAATGTTGGGGTTTTTGTTTTGAGAGGACTAGAATATAAAAGCAAGGGTATAAAACTGAGGCTTTATCGGGCATTGGTCAGACCACGTTTGGAGCATTTTGAGCAGTTTTGGGCCCTATATATAAGCAAGGACATCCTAACGACAGAGGCAGTCCAAATGAGGTTTATAAGAATGAACCCAAGGTTGAAGTAATCTACCGAGTCTGGGGGAAGATGTGATAGGTCATAAAGTTATGAGAACATCAACAGTGTAAAGTCAGTCTTTTTACCAGAGTGGAATGGTCAACTAGTTGAGGGTATGGCTTTAAGATGAGAGAGGGATGTTTCAAAGCAATATATGGGTCAATTATTTCTAAATAGAGAGCAGTAGTTGTCTGGAAGGTGCTCTCAGGCAGGGTAATGGAAGCAGATACATCAGTGACATTTGTGTGGCATTCAAAAACAGATAAAGCATGGGTGGATATTCATCAGGTACAGGCAAATGGGATTAGTTTAATTTGGCATCATGGTCAGCATAGACATTGTGGGCCGAAGAGCCTGCTTCTGTGCTATAGGAGTTGAAGTTCTATTAAACTAAAAGCCAACCATTTTTTCCTTCGATTATGTGTTTGGAAATTAATGCTCAGTTCCTGGAGTATGCAGGGTAATCAGGTAGCACTCTGTAATGAGCCAGCTTGGTTCGAAAAATCTCAAACTGTTCTTTATATTAAGTCTGTCTCTCACTCTGGCCAAAATACACAACAATGCAGTACTTTGTTTTCTTACGGGCCAGGCTGCTGACTCCAGAGAAATCTTGGGTCTTTAATCAATTAGACAAAATTGCCTATTAGGATCAAATTGTTAACCCCGCTTCCCTTCCTGGACTACTTTTTAACAAGAAGCAATCAAGAAGGCAAAGGGCAAAGGGTTAAGGAAACATTATTCTCTTTATTTTGTAGGCCCACCTACGTTGTAATCAAGTCTATTAAAAATCAGGGCTGCAATTCAGGATTTCAGTGCAGGATCCTCTCTACTGCATTTAAGACAACTCTGGTTTTAAATTAGGCCAGCAGTTTGATCAAGACTCTTAGCATCATATCATGGTTATTAGAACAGCCTAATACACTGCTTATCATGGACATTAGCAAGGAAATTCATATCAATTATGAAACATAAGATCAGGTGACAGATGTGTGGATAAAGAGGTCACCATAAAGAGAAACTTGGAGGGGGAGAGGGATTCTGAGAGTGAATTCTTGGCAGTTGAAGGAATGATATCGAAGCAGTTAAACAGATTATCACATCAAGTTAGAGTAAGATAGTGTGGGGATGAGGATATTATTGGGAAGAGGGAGTTGGGCACTGGTTGGAGGGGTGGCAAGAGATATGAAAGCATGGAAGTGTTGTAAAGAAGAATATATACATTAATTGAATATTATTCTTGTTGTTTACATTTAAGTTAAAAGGGGAGGAATTTTCTTACAGTGAACCGTGACAACATTTCCAAACCTGGAGTCCTGTGGAAGTTATCAGTTTTCAGAACTTTCTATCCATTCACATACCGACCTTCTAGCAGATGTCATTAGTGAGTAGAACCCCACAGAGTGAGGAGACTCCTGAGAGCCTAATGGAAGGAATGGTGCCCTGAAGCCAGGAAATTCCCACCATAGATAGGAGAAGTATTTACTTCCAATTATTGAAACGGGAGGCAGGAGTTAGAAGTCTGTACAATGACAGTACATCTTGCTGATCCCATAAACCCTGAAGTTTAGGAGACACTTATGACGTTGTTAAAGACCATGATGCGTATATTTGATTACTTTTTTCAATTACTTCACTGTGGATTTGATAGCATATTGAAATTGTCCTGTTGGATTTCATTGTATTTCTTAAGACAAAGTGATACTCCTAGAAATTTATAGTGTCCTGGTTTATCCTGGCTGGAAGGATTAAGATAGATTATTCTGCGCATTAAGAGAGATGCATTTTTAACTGGAATCTTAATTTGGGTGAAGTTTATTCTTTAAACAGAAATTTACAAATGCCTTTTCTTTTAACTTCTGTGACTGGTTGCGTGCTTATTTGAAACTGGTAATCAAAAATCAAGAAAACCAGCGGATGATGAAAATCTGAAGTAAAATCTGAAAATGTTGGATGACTTAAAAGATCACACAGCAGTTGTGGAGCGAAAAACAGAGGCAGCATTCCAGGTCCACGATTTTTTATATATCCTTGAATGAAAAGTGATACACTTCAAAGTTACAGTGCCTGTAAAAAGTATTCACTCCCATCTGACAACAAGGAATCACAATGAATTTAATTTGGATTTTTTTGACACTGATCAACAGAAAAAGACTCTTTTATGCCAAAGTAAAAACAGATCTCTACAAAGTGATCTAAATTAATTACAAATATAAAACACAAAATAATAATCCCTTTCAAGTCAGTATTTAGTAGATGTACCTTTGGCAGCAAATACAGCCTCCAAAAAGCAGATCTCCATTCAACTAATTATGTGACTTTTAAAACTAATTGGCTACACCAGTAATAATTTGGTGTGTCATATTAAGGGGGGGGGTGAATACTTATGCATTCAATTATTTTGGTGTTTTATATTTGTAATTAATCTTGATCACTTTGCGGAGATCTATTTTCACTGTGACATGAAAGAGTCTTTTTCTGTCAATGCCAAAAAACGCCAAATTATATCTATTGTGATTCAATGTTGTAAAACAATAAAACATGAAAACTTTCAAAGGTGGTGAATTCTTTTTATAGTCACTGTACATATTTAAGGTGTAATTTACTGCAGTTACTTAACTCATTAGCACACGCTTGGAGTGGGGGATGAAACCAGAGCTCGGGGGGTAGCCATGCCATCACAGGGAAAAGGGGTGGGCTCCACTCAGGCAGCGCTGGAGGTAGGAATCAAATTCAGATACCTGAAAATGTGATACTGCAGAACTAATTACTCTGCCTTTGTGTCAATCTAAACATTAAAACGTTAACTCTGATTCTCTCTCCGCAGATTCTGCTTGACGTCAGAATATTTTTCGCATTTTCTGTTTTTATTTTGTGTTTAAAATAGATGTGTGGTGTAAAGTAGTGACTGGTAGCTGTATTAAGCTTTTGTTCACTTGTGAAAGTTTTCCGATCTTAACAATAAAGTGTATTACATTCAAAACCTGTTTACATTTGCAAAGCACCTGAAAACAGCCAAACTGATTCCCACCTATTTAGATATTTTCAAAGTTCACATAAAGGTAGGCTCTTTGTGTGACCTTTGCTCCCAGCGTAATGCTGTTTTGTTTGGCTCTATCCATGGGTACTTATGTATGATTGAATAACAATTAAACTTGAACTTGAACTTATGTGAGATATGGAAACTCTGGGAGACTGAAGGTCTCCCAGATAACTACACCTGTATGAAGTGCATCAAGCTGCAGCTCCTAGAGTCCATGTTAAGGAACTAGATCTGCAGCTGGATGACCTTCAGCTCATACCAGAGAATGAGGAGGTGATAGACAGGAATTACAGGGAGGTAGTCACCCCTAAGTTACAGGATGCATGTACTGGGATGACTGTCAGGAGAAGGAAAGGGAACAGGCAGTTAGGGCAGAATACCTCTGTGGCTGTTACCCACAATAATAAAGAATACTGCATAGGATAGTGCTGGGGGCGGGGGGGGGGGGGGAATGGTGTTGTGGAAGACCTACCAGGAGGAAGCCAAAACAACTGGTCTCTGGCACTGAGTCTGGCTCTAAGGCTCAGAAGAGAAGTAGGGAGAAAGAGTGCTATTGTAGTAAGAGATTCCATGATATGAGATCCTATGGATGGAAAAAGAGACACCTGGATGGTATGTTGCCTCTCAGGTGCCAGGGTCAGGGGCGTTTCCAATCAGATCCACAACATTCTAAATGCCGGAAATTTGAGTGTGTCAGGGGACAGAAGTGAGTGTAGTTGATATTCTTAAGGAGAACCTGCTTGGGAAGCCGGAAGGTCTAAAGGTAGATAATTCACTTGGACCAGATGGACTGCACCTCAGGTTTTTGAAAGAGGTATCCGAAGAGATTAGTAACAACCTTTCAAGAATCAGTAGATTCTGGAATGGTTCCAGAGGACAATTGCAAATGTTAGTCCATCTTTAAGAAGAGAGGAAGACTGAAGGAAGGCAATTATAGGCCAGTTAGCCTGACTTCAGTGGTTGGGAGGATGCTGGAGTCCACTATTAAGGAAAAGGTTTCAGGGTACTTGGAGGCACATGATAAAAGAGGCCAAAGTCAGTGTGGTTTTTCTGATGAGGAAAGTTTGCCTGAAAAAACTGTTGGATTTTTTTTTCAAAGAAGTAACAGCAGGATAGGCTAAGAAGGTCAGTGGATGTTGTTTACTTGGACTTTCAGAAGGCCTTTGACAAAGGTGCTGCATGTGAGGCTGTTTAAAAGATAGAAGCCCATGTTATTACAGGAAAGACACGAGCATGGATGGAAGATTGACTCACTGGCAAGAAGCAAAGAGGGGGAATAAAGGGGGCCTTTTCTGGTTGGATGCTGCTGACTGGTGGTGCTCCACAGGGGTCAGTGTTGGGACCACTTCTTTCACGCTATATGTCAGAGATTTGAATGACAGAATTGATGGCTTTGTTGCCAAGTTTGCAGATAAGTGGGAGAATAGTTAGTACTGAGGAAGCAAGGAGTCTGCAGAAGGACTTATACAGTTTGGGAAAACTTGCAAAGTGGTAGCAATTAGACTATAGTGTAGGGAAGTGTATGGCCATGCATTTTTGTAGAAGGAATAAAGGCATAGACTATTTTCTAAATAGGAGAAAATCAGAACTGCAAAGGGACTTGGGAGTCTTTGTGTGGGATTCACTGAAGGTTAACTTGCAGGTTGTGTTGGTGGTAAGGAAGCTAAATGCAATGTTAGCATTTATTTTGAGAGGACTTCAATATAAGAGCACGAATGTAATGCTGAGGCTTTATAAGTAATTGTTCAGACTGAACATGGAGTATTGTGAACAGTTTTGGGCTCCTTATCTCAGAAATTATGTGGTGGCATTGGAGTAAGTCCAGAGGATGTTTATGAAAATGATTCCAGGAATGAAAGTTTAACGTATGAGGAGTGTTTGATGGCTCTGGGCCTGTATTCACTAGAGTTTAGGATAGTGAGGAGGGACCTCATTGAAACCTGTTTAATGTTATAAACCCTCAATAGAGTGGATGCAGAGAAGATGTTCCCTACAGAGGGTGAGTCCAGAACAAGTGGACACACACACAGAATAAAGGGATGTCCATTTGGAAGAGAGATGAGGAGGAATTGCTTCCCCTAGTGGATTATGAATCTGTGGAATTCATTGCCACAGATGGCCATGGAGACCAAGTCACTGAGTATAGTTAAAGCAAAGGTTGATAGATTCTTGATAGGTCAGGGTGTCAAAGGTTATGGGAAAAAGACAGGAGAATGGGGTTGAGAGAGAGGGTTGAGAGTTATGATGGAATGGCGGAACAGACCTGAAGTGATGAATGGCTTAATTATGCTCCTGTGTTACATGGTTTTTACTCATGATATTGAGGTAAGCAAACATTGACTGGCATCTGAGACCTATAAATTACAAGTGCAAACGTATGTTCTTATGATAAATTAGATCACTTTTAGTGCTCAATGAAATAATGTTAGTTCAAATTTTGAGGAAACTCTCCTGCTGTTGTTGAATATAGTTGCACCATCAATGGTAATTGGTCTATTATTGTCATACACTAAACTAGTTCCATCATGAGTGAGCCCTCCCCTCCCATCAAGGATATCTGGAAGAGGTGATGTCTCAGGAAGGTGAGTCATCATCAGTTCCCCATCATCTGAGCCATGGCCTGTTACTGTTGCAGCCATTAGCAAGGAGGTACCAAAACTTGATGACCCACACCTCAAGGTTCAAAAACAATTTCTTCCCCTCTGCCATCAGGTTCTTGCCCAATGTCAAAAAGTTTAACACTACCTTGAATGACATATACTTCTTGTTTCTCTCCCCTACTTTGTTGTGTAAGTTATGTATAATTTACGTAAATTTGTTTCATGTAATATGTTTGCCATGTCTGTAATATATTTTTGATGCTGCTGCAAAAATCTAATTTTCATGGTATTTGTACCCCGGATATGTTTGCCCATTAGAATAAACTTGACCTTGAATTTCATGAACGTGAATAGTTACAGAGAAAGTGCAGTGCAGGTCGATACTAAAGTGCAAGGGCCATGACAAGTTCAACAGAAAGATTGAGAGCCCCTCTTTATTATTTGAGAGGGCCATCCGGGATTCTTATATTCATGGAATAGAAGTTTCCTTGGGACTGGTAGTGCATGTTTTCAACCTTTCGTATGTTCTGCCTGATGTAAAGATAGAGAAAAGAGAATGACTGTGGTGAAAGTGTCCTTGATGACATTTGCTGCTTTCCTGAGGCAGCAGGAAGTATAAAGAGTCAATAGCGGGGAGGCTAGTTTTCGTGACAGACTGGGCTGCACTCACAACACTGCAAGTTCAAAGTTCAAAGTAAAATTTATTGTTAGAGTACATACATGTCACCACATACAACCCTGTGATTCCTTTTCTGTGGACATAATTAGCAAATCTATAGAACTGTAACTGTAAACAGAATCTGTAAGTTGTAAACATCAGGAACTGTAAACAAACTGCGTAAATGCAGATAATAAATAAATAGGAATAAATCACAAGCATGAAATAACAAAAGAGAAGAGTCCTTAAATGAGTGTAGTTATCCCCTTTTGTTCAATAGCCTGATGGTTGAGGGGTAGCAAATGTTCTTGAACCTGGTGGTGTGAGTCCTGGGGCACTTGTACCTTCTTCTTGATAGCACCAGCGAGAAAAGAGCATGGCTTGGGTGGTGAGGATCTTTGATGATGGATGCTGCTTTTCTACAGCAATGTTTCATGTAGATGTGCTGTGTGGTTGAGAGGGTTTTACATGTGATGTAGCAGGCCGAATGCATTACCTTTTGTAGGATTTTCCACTCAAAGGCATTGGTGTTCCCATACCAGGTCATAAAGCAGCCAGTCAGTACACTTTCCACCACACATCTACAGAAGTTTGTCTAGGATTTTGATGATATGCCGAATCTTCACAGACTCCTGAGGAAGTAGAGGCACTGTTGTGCTTTCTTCACAATTATATTTATATGATGGGTTCAGGACAGGTCCTCTAGATAATCCCAGGAATTTAAAGTTGCTGACCCTCTCCACCTCTGATCCTCTGATGATTACTGGTGTGTGGACCTCTGGTTTCCCTCTCCTGAATTCTACTATCAGTTCATTGGTCTTATTGTCATTGAGAGAGAGGTTGTTGTTATTACACCACTCAGCCACTCTCCCTTCTATGTGCTGATTCATTATCACCTTTGATACAACCCATAACAGTGGTGTCATCAGCAAACTTCTATATAGTGATGGCACTGTACTTAGCCACACAGTCAGAGGCATAAAGCAAGTACGGCAAGGGGCTAAGTAGACATCCCCGTGGTGCTTCTGTGCTGATGGAGATTGTGGAGGAGATATTTTTGCCAATCCAAACTGATTGGGGTCTACAAGTGAGGAAATCCAGGGTCCAATTGCACATGGGAGTATTGAGGCCAAGGTCTTAGAGTTTACTGATTAGTTTACAGGGAATGATGATGTTAAATGTCAAGTTGTAGTTGATAAAGAACATCCTGATGTATGTATCTTTGCTGTCCAGATGTTCCAGGGTTGTGTGTAGAGCCAACAAGATACCATCTGCTGTAGACCTGCTGCTTCAATAGGTGAATTGGAATGGATCCAAGTTGCCATTCATACAGGAGCTGATATGCTTCAATACCAGCCTCTCAGAGCACTTCGTCACTGTGGATGTAAGTGCTGCTGGGTGATCGTCATTTAGACAGATTAGACAGACTCTTCTTGGGCACTGGTATGACTGAAGCCTGCTTGAAGCAGGTGGTACCACACACTGCTGGAGCGAGAGGTTGAAGATATTAGTGAATACACCAGCCAGTTGCTTGGCACAGTTCTTCAGTACTCGGCCAGGTACTCTGTCCGGACTGAATGCTTTCCTTGGATTCACTCTTTTGAAGGCAGACCACATGTCATCTTCCGATACTGAGGCCAAAGGATCATTGGGAGACATGGGAGTGCGCGATGGTTTCATCCTGTTCTGGTGATCAAAGAGAGCATAGAAGGCATTGAATCAGATCTCTGTTTTCCCCGTGTGACAAGATTTAACATTCTAGAAGGTTATGGCAGTCAAACACTGCCACAGCTGTCGAGCATCCCTCATTAATCCCAGTCTTGCCCGGAATCTCCTCTTTGCCTGAGAGAGGGCATTCTGGAGATCATACCAGCACCTCTTGTAGCATCCTTGATCTCCAGACTTGAATGCCTCAGCAGATTCCGGATTTCATTGGTCATCCAGGACTTCTGACTGGGGAGAACCCTGAATGCTTTTGTGGGGACACACTCATCCACAGCTGTTTGATTAAGTCTGTAATGACCCTGGTGAAGTCATTCAGGTCCACAGCTAAGTCCTCCTGGACAAAGCAGAATCAGAATTGGGTTTAGTATCACTGACAAATGTTATGAAATGTGTTGTTTTGTGGCATGAGTACACTGTAATACATAAAAATGACTGCAAGTTACAATTTTAAACAAATAAATAATTAATAGATAGATAGTGCAAAAGAGGGATAGTGACATAGTGCTTATGGGTTCATGGACGGTTCATAAATCCGGTGACAGAGGGGAAGAAGCTGTTCCAAAAACATTGAGTGTACAGTTGTCATACCTATCTGTGATGGATCTGGATAGGATGACTTTGTTGGTGCATCTAAAAAAAATCTGGCAAGGGTCATCATGGGCATGCTGAATTTCATTAGCTTTCTGAGGAAGGTCTTCTCTGACAGGAGCACCCCTCATTTCTGAAATGTGAGAGATTAGTGTTTCTCAGGATACCTTGCTTTCCTTTGACATAGCTTCCTGGAATAATTTATTTCCACACTTGAGAGCAGGACATGGAGACACAAGAGATTGCACATGCTGGAATATGGAGCACCACATGAGATGCTGGTTCCCTGCTCAAAAGTTTTGATAGAAACATCAGACAGTGGATGCAAAAGAATATGGAGGCAACAAACTGGAGGCAACCAACAATATACTGGAAGAACTCAACAGTACAGGTAGTATCTGTGGAAGGAAATAGACAGTCGCCATTTCTGGTTGAGGCTGTTCATTTGGACTCATTCTATCGACAGCTCTTCCTCAGTACTGCAGTGGCAGGTACAGACTTAGAGATCAGTTCTTTACCGTGGAACTTGGGCCCTGAAAGTTCCATTCAGAAGATGGAGTGCTCTGCAGGCAACCCTCCTGCTACCTCTGGGGGTCACTGCATTCTGGGGTTTGGAGGGGTTGGTGTAAAATCTAGCACAGAGATCTGAGCTTTATACAAAGGAGGCCTCAGATGAGTGCAGTGTTGATAGAACATCAGTGCGGGTCAGAAGCAGGCAGAGCATATAATCAGTGGGCCAAATAAACTCCTTCTCTACCACTTGGACATATGGAAGTGCTTTACCTTGTGGTAGAAAAGTCATGTCAATGGATTCCACTGCCATCTCTCCATGGCTGTGAAACTTACTCCTTCTGGATGCCTATCCTTTTTCTTTTCAAACCTTGATTCACTTTGTTTCACTGACTTTAAAGGAAATGAATGCCAGCTCATAACTTCTCTCAGTCATTCTTTTCCGTCATATTTTTCCTGTACTGAATATTTTGTACCATGCTTTAACTCAATATGTCTGATCATTAAACCATCCCTCTCTCTATCAAGAACCCTGCATGCACACGGTGACTGACTCTGCACCTAAGATTCATGGGTTGATCCAGCAGACTCTACCAAAGCTCTGTAACCAATGCTAACACTGTTACCATCTCCACATCTTTCTTGTAGAATCATTGTCATAGAGTCATAGAGAGAAACAGAATGGAGACAAACCCTTTGGTCAACTGAGTCTACATTGTCGATCGACCATCCATTTTATGAATTCTACATTAACCCTATTTTATTCACCCTCACATGCTTATCAACTATTGCCAGATTCTACCTCTCAACTACTCTTGAGGGACAATTTACAGTAGCCAATAAACTTGCACCTCTTTAGGATGTGGAACAAAACCAGAGCATCCAGAGAAGACTCATCTATTTACAGGAAGAACATGTAAACACCACACAGAGAGAACCTGAGGTCGGGCTATCAGGCTATCAGGCCCGCAGCTTTACTATGCCACAGTGTCACTATTTGATTGTACTTTAAGATGCTTCTTAAATATAACCCCTTCAGATGAAGTGTTTAGGATCTTAAATTCTCCCTCTTTGGCTTGATGTCAAGTTGACCAGCCAAGACCTTTTGGATGGTGCTGCTACCTGAAAACCACTGAATAAGTTCCAGTAACCATAGTTATTCTTGACAACTGGTAATTGGTTTATTATTGTCACATATATGGAAATACAGTGAAAAGCTGTTGCTTGCCATCCAGACAGATTATTTCAAAGTCTCAAGTACATCATGATAGCCCAAAGCAAAAGCAATAGAAATATGCAGGATATAGATAGTTTGTTGCTACAGATTCCATCATCTGGAGTCTCTTGTCTCCATTTTGCTACTACACTGTGAAGTTTTCTCAAGATATGCCAAATCTGAAAACATTTTCTTTCTGCCTCTGACTGAGTCCTGATACAGGGTTTTGACTGGAAATGTGGACAATTCCTTTCTCCACATTGTTGCTGCTCAACCTGCTGAGTTCTTCCAGCAGATTGTTTGTTACTCCGGATTCCCGTTCCGTAATCTCTGTATCTGCATTTTGAAATATCAGATATACTATACCAGCTGCACTCTGGTCTAAACTTCCAAAAAGGTCTCTAATAAATCAGAAAGAATCAGGATCAGAATCTCTTATTATCGCCAAGTATGTGGACACATACAGGGAATTTGATGCCAGTTTCCCTGAGCTCTCGCTGTACAGAATCAAAAAGCAAACAAAATTATAGTTCAAATAATCATGAACTATATACAATGAGGTATACCTATGTATGTACAGGTGGACTTGGTTTATAATAGACTAAAATTCAAGTGTTCATAAGGCTGATGGCATACGGAAAGAAACTGTTCTTGTACCTATTTGTCCTGGCATACATTAATCAGACATAATTTTCATGAACCCCTGATGACTTTGCTCAATCAAATTATGACACTACTGTTACTGTCTCAACAATAGTTTCTAATGCTTTTTTTCCAATAATAGACTTTATATTATCTGGTTACTCACTTTTTCCTCCCACATTTTTTGAATTGGCCAGCTGTGGAGAAGGAGCAACACTGGGAGGAATTAGGGCAACCCAAGATGATATGGATCCAATCGAGAAGATAATTGTGATCCTGTAGTTGTGAGGTGAGATATTCACTTGCTCCTGGGGAAGAGAGCAAGGCTATGCATAGATGTCCCTTTGATCTCCCAATCCACAAGCAGTGCTATAAATTCCCTTAGCTCTTCCGAACAGTCTTCCTTAGTTTCCTTTAGATACCAGTCAGCCATGATTAAATCTGGAAGACCATTAAAATATGAATCCATCATCCTTGTTACATTATGCAAATAGGAAACATTCTTTCTGAGAGGGAATTGGTTGTACTTCCTAGGAACCATTGAAAAGACACCTATTACTTGACCTCCACAGATTCCTTGGCTGATGAAATTCCTCATTATTTGATTATAAAAAAGATGTCGCTTATTCTGAGGCTGCTCTCCCACTAATGAAAACAACCCCTCCTCATCTACTCTATCCAGGCTTTTCAGTATTTGATAGGTTCTGATGAGATTCCCCCCTATCCTCTGAGTTCCATCAAATCCAGAGCCATCAAATGCTCCTCATATACTAAGCCTTAAATTCCTACGATTACTCTTGTGAACCTCCTCTGTATTCCCTTCTGGGCCAGCAAATATTTTCTTTGATATGGTATACAAAATTGCTCAGAATTTCAGAGGAATTGGGTTTTAGGGAGCATCTGAAAGAACAAGGGAGAGGAAGAGAGAGTTAAGGAAGTAATCACAGAGCATAAGGCTTTGAGACTACATGCCAGTCCAGCAGCTCTGTGGTGAGTTAATGCAGGAATGGGTGAACAGTCAGAATGTAAGAGATGTGGAGATCTTGGTGCATTGTAGACTGGGAGAAGTGACAATGATAGAGATATACAATATTATAGAGGACAAGTAGGTTGCCTCCAACTTTTTCACAGCCTGACCTCCAATGTAGATCCAACACTAGAACAGTTAGCCATTTTGATTGCTGCAGACTATTCACTTGGGATGCATTTTTCTAGGAATTATCCTTTTCACCATCAACCATCCATCTATATTAATCCTAATTAATCCCATTTTATTCTCTCCCATATTCTCACCAACTCCTGTCAGATTCCATCATTCACCTACGCACTAGGGACAAATTACAGTAGCCAATTAACCTATCAAATTGCTGGTCTTTGGCATGTGGGAGGAAACCAGAGAATTTGTTCACAGGAAGAATGTGTAGACTCCATGTAGACAGAAGATGAGATCAGGCTATCAGGCAGCAGCTCTTCTATCTACACCACTTTGTTACTGTGCCATTATCCCCTATGATATTTCTGACAAAAAAAAACCCTTGCTGAAGTGTGTAGCATCTTAAATTCTCTCTATCTGCCTTGATATCAAGTTAACCAGTGAGGAGCTTTGGGGTGTTGGTAAAAATACTAAATAGATTCCAATATTTATAACATTATAATATAGTTGCATGCCATCCAAACAGATCATTTCAAAACATAAGTAGGAATAAATCTCCTGCCCCTAATAAAATATATGTTCATAGTCTTCTGCTGTTGTAGCCCATCCACTTCATGGTTCAATGTGTTGTGCATTCAGCGATGCCCTGCTGCACACCACTGTTGTAATGTTATTAGAGTTACTGTTGCCATCCTGTCAGCTTGAACCAGTTTGGCCATTCTCTTCTGATCTCTCATTAACAAGGCATTTTGACCCACAGAACTGCTGCTCATTGAATGTTTTTTTTTGTTGTTTCTTGCACCAGTCTCTATAAACTCTACAAACTTGTGTGTGTGCAAATCCTGGGAGATCAGCAGTTTCTGAGATATTCAAACCACCCTTTTGGCCACCAACAATTAAGTCACTTAGATCACATTTCTTCCGCAATATGATGTTTGATCTAAATAACTGAACCACTTGACCATGTCTGCATGCTTTTATGCATTGAATTGCTGCCACATGATTGGCTGATTAGATATTTGCATTAACAAGCAGGTGCACAGGTGCACCTAATAAAGTGGCAATATAGTGATGGTGTGTGGGCACGTGGCCAAGTGGTTGAGGCATTGGACTAGCGACCTGAAGGTCATGAACTTGAGCCCCAGCAGAGGCAATGTGTTGTGTCCTTGAGCAAGGCACTTAATCACACATATCTCTGCGATGACACCGGTGCCAAGCTGTATGGGTCCTAATGCCCTTCCCTTGGACAACATTGGTGTCATGGAGAGGGGAGACTTGCAGCATCGGCATCTGCTAGTCTTCCATACAACCTTGCCCAAGCCTGCGCCCTGGAGAGTGAAGACTTTCCAGGCGCAGATCCATGGTCTCGTAAGACTAATGGATGCCTTTTTTAATAGTGATGGTACGCAAGGAAAATGACAAATCAGATTGTGAGATCAAGGGATCATATTTATTGTACAAGAAGTCCATTCAAGAATGCTGAACAGTGGGATAGAAGCTGTCCTTGGCCTGGTGGAGCTTGTTGGTCTACAGGCATTGTGGCAACTTTAGAAGCTGAGCTCCCTGCACTTTAATGCATGATCACTTTCATGCTAAGGGCTTAAAGCTGAGGTCTAATCACTTCAGACCTTCCAAATATCACTGCACAGTACCGGATAATGGCACTTCAGCATGTATTATGATAAACAGCCAAAACGTTTCAATATAAATCTGGCTAAATTATCTTCATGAGCGTTACTCTCCAACATCTTTAGGTGGATTGATATGTGGATAAGGAATTGAAATCAATTGCATCCCAAAAATGATTCTCGCTGTCAAATAAGGTTTGATTGATTCTTTTTATAAGCTAGACATTAATGCCTAGATGTGAGGGTTTAATAAAATTCTGAGGGGTGAGATGTAAATGTGAGCATGAAAAAAATTCAAAAGTGTTACACATTAACATAATTGTGTGCAGGCATCCAGCCACTGAAGTCTCCTGGCACACATTGGTTCCTTTTATACTGCACTGGAGCCAATATTAAATATCACTGGAGCAAACATTACTTTCACTCACAAAGGGGAAATGATATTGGTACTTCTGACATTTCAGAAGCTGCTGCTTTCTTGGAATATACACATAATAGATGGTTTTGCAACATTCAGCATTATGAGAAACAGTTTACCCTGCCATGACTATCTCATAGTAAGAAGAAGCATAATAGTTTTTATGCATGTTTTGGAAAAGGTTATAAACTTCGCTATTAATTGTTGCTCTCCCAGCAACAAACTTACACCACAACATATGCACACACAGACATACACACACACACTCTGTCTCTGTCTGTCTGTCTGTTCTCTCTCTCTCTCTTTCATACATGCATATGGCCGAACACAGGCAATTAAGCCAACTGAATCATGAAAGCAGTCCTGATCTTCTTCTCAGGGAATCACTTGGAATCAAAGATGAGTTGCATGCCCTCTTCTTTTCTGAGTTCTGGATTTGCCGATGAGGTTGATGTTGGAATCATAAGAATCTTCTGCAGATGGTGTAGGGACGCATAGGATGGAGTGTTTCAATTACTACTGGAAACTAGCGAGGCTGGGACTGTTTTCCTGTTGCATGACTGGCATATATAAAGTATATGCAGGACACTATTCCCTGTTTTGGAGGTGGAAAAATGCAGAAGATATATTTAGGATAAGGGGTAAGAGATTCAGAGATGATCTGAGAGAAACTTTGTGGGCCAAAGGGCCTGTATTGTGCTGTAGGTTTTCTAGGTTTCTAAACCAAGTTCCAGCTGGGATCAGGAGCAGCTAGAAAAATGGTCTGAAAAATGGCAGATGGAACTTAATGCGGATAAGTATGAGATGTTGCACTTTGGGAGGACAAACCAGGGTAGGACTTACACGGCGAACAGCAGGGCACTGAATAGTGTGGTAGAAGAAGGTTCTAGAAATTGAGGCTTCCATTGGTCAGGGTTGACCAAGGATGTATCATAGCTATCTTGATATGCAAGCCAGGGCAATACAACATGGAGAGAAAGCTGTTGCCCATGTGACAAACTTGCCCTCTCCATGTAGCTGTTGAATCCAAAGGAACAGCTGAGAATGACACAGCTTGGCACCAGCAGCACCGCAGGAGTTACTGTTCAGCATTGAGCTCAGTGTAGGACCACCTTATGAATCCAACTCCACACTTTTCTTCAGGGTTTATTCCTGAAGCCTTCCCCATGAGTGGGTAAAGCCACAAGGCAATGGAGGTTTGTGATCATAGATGAGCTGCCAACCATGTCTGATGAGCCCCATCTGCCCGAAGCAACTGATTTTAAGGAGCAAGTAACCCACCTTTGCCCTGGGTGAAATGGTTCCGCTAGGCTTAGTAGCTGCTGTGTCTGTGCATAACTACTTATCAATTAAATAAAAATACGCACACAGGAGATGGCTTTAACTGATGTACTCTCCTTGCAATGAGAGAGAGAGAGAGAAAACAATGCATATGCATAGACAACCACACATGTGCAGACAACGGATATATACGTAGTGCTGGGGAGGGGGTATTATTGTTCTAAAAGAAATAGATCCATACATTACACTTCCTCCCTTTTAGATTAATGCTGTATAAAACATTCAATTTCCCTTTCATAAACCCATATTCCAAACAAACATGCCTTCACAATAACGGTCCATAAACTAACTTCACAGTTCTAAAGATTCCACCTTTTGGGTGGCACTCTGCTTCTTTCAGGAGAGCACCTCTGGACCTGTGAGTGGCATTAGGTTTGGCAGGAGTTTGGATAACGTTCTCATCGCATCTCTGGACCTGTGGAGTGGTGTTGGGTTGGTAGCTGTCTTGTCTAAGACAACGTTCTCAGTTTATGGAGTCACATTGCTGTCAGCGACATCATCACTGAGAGATATGTCCGGTGACTATAATGTGTCCACCTTTTCAGATGCAGTTGACTCAGGTGTATACTTCAGTTGAGCCTCCAGTATCTGGTCCACATGACATCTCCATGTCTGATCTCCAACATCTACTGCGGTTCAGTCCTTGTAGCTATCCTGTCCAACCTCAAAGCTCCTTGCTGCTTTGCTTGGCAGCTGGCTAAACTGTTTTATTTTGCACTACCCTCCGTAGATCTGGTTTCAGAATGTCTATGCAGGATCTCAGATTCTTGTTCATGAACAGCATTGCTGGTGTTTGATTTGTTGTTGCATGAACTGTGCTCCGATACACAAACAAGAGGTTGTCCACCCTGTGCTGTAGAGAAGTGTCCTCTTTGCCCATCGCTTTAATGGACTTCTTGAAGGTTTGGATAAACTTTCAGCTAACCCATTTGTTGCTGGATGGTGAGGAGCTGACTTGAAATATCTGATCCCATTTTTCTTCATGAACATTCTGAATTCTTCTGACATGTATTGTAGACCGTTGTCACTCACAATTTGTTCTGGTAAGACATTTCTAGCGAAGGTAGTTCTCAGGGTGGAGACAGTCTTTGCAGAGGAAGTTGACTTCATTGGTATCACCTCCAGCCACTTCAGATGAGTATCCACAGCAATCAGAAGTATGGAGTCCTTGAATGGCCCAGCAAAGTCAATGTGTACTCTTTGCCATAGTGAAGACGGCCACCTCCATGGGTGTGTTGCTGTCTGTGGGGGTGTATTTTGAACTTTTGACATCCTGAACAGCTTTTGGCCAGGTTTTCAATCTGTTTATCTTCTCAAGCACCTTCTGATTAGCAATAAGCAGCAGTGGCAGCCTCTGGTTAGTGCTACCATTTAGAAGCAATTGCCTGTTGATGCCACACTGAGAGCTTTGATTGAGTGCCAGTCTAGTTGGATTTTTCTCAACTATTCACATCCAAAACGTGCTGGCCTTCTACTTTTCAATATATAAAGCTCTAACTGTTGTGTTGGCCTCATATTCACCTTCAGTTTACCTTTGGGAGGCACATTTTCACCTGTGTAGGTCTTTAGCATCATTGAGGTCTTCTCTAATGGTATCTTAGAAAACAGTCTGTTGTAGTCAGCCTCTGGAATTATGGACAAAGCTGACCCTGTATCCAGGTCCATTTACAGTTTTACACTGGACACATCTATTGTGATCCATATAATTTTGTGATCCACTTCAGTTATACTACGAAGCTCTAGGCATAACAGTTCACCTTTGTCAGACTCTATGTTGTCTGATTCCGTTGTACATTTAGTAACTTTATGCATTTGCTTAGGTTTGTGTTTGAGACTTTTCACTCGATTGTGCTTTTTGACTACCTTGCACACTCTCCCTTGGTGACCTTGTCTGTGACACTTTCTACAGAATTTTTCAATGCACCAACAGTCATTTGTATCATGGGAGAATTTGCCACACTGATAATATATTTGGTGTTTTGCACCATTCGGGAACATTTTGTGCATTTTACTTTCTAACCTCCTTTTCTGTGGTCCTGCTACATCCTTTGCTGCAATCTTTAACGATATTGCAACAGTCAATGCCCATTCTAAGTTTAGGTCTCTTTCTGCCAGTAGCCTCATATGAGTGCTTTGACTACGCATGCCACATACAAGCCTATCCCTTAATACAACAGAAAGTCCATCTTTAAAGTCACAGTACTGGGAAAGTTTGTGCAGTTCTGCAATGTATTCAGAAATACTTTCACCTTTTGACTGGTTCCTTTTGTAAAATCTAAATATCTCAACCATTGCCAACAGTTTGGGCCTCAAGTGATTTTGTAAAATTGTAACAATTTTGTTGAACATCTTGCTTTTTGGCTTTGCAGGGATTACTAGGTTTCGTAAGAGACGGTACATCTTTGCACCCATTAAGCAAAGAATGTAGTGACTTTCTTTTGCTGTTCCACATTGTTTACATTACAATACAGTTCAACCCTCTGGATATATGACTCCCAGCCTTCAATGGTGCTATCAATTTGTCAATTTCCCCGAACGAAGCCATCACCATGTTATTTTCACTTTAAATTCAGCGTATCTTTCATTGTTACTCTAATGTTTATTAGTGTTTGTGACGGTCTTCCCTGTACTGTTTAACTCTCACTGTTTTGTCCCGTAATCGTACCGTAACTGTCGGTGCAGCTTGTGATATTTTCTCACATTCAGGTTCATACTCATTGCCAATTTGTTGTGTCTGTGCACAACAACATATCAATTAAATAAAAGCACACACACGGAAGATGGCTTTTACTGGTGTATTCACATTGCAATGAGAGAAAGTGGGAACATTGCACATACGAAGACAACAACGCATGTGCAGACAGCAGATCAATATGTAGTGCTAAGGTGGTGGTGGGGAGATTATTGCTCTGAAAAAAATACATTACAGTAGCTAAGCCACATGTGAAGGCTAGGAGCAGGACTTGGTTGTCAAAGGCTATTTGTGGCACACACCACTGGGAGCACTTAATAGGTAGTGGGAGCTTACCCCATTACCACCCCTGGCTATAACAGCCTTAAAGAACCGATCTGGAAATACAGATCCATAATTCCTTTGAAGTGGCATTCTGATAGATAGGGTTGTAAAAAGAGCTCTTGACACATTGGCCTTCATAAATCAAAGTATTGAGTACAAGAGTTGGGATTGTATATTGAAATTGTGTAAGACGTTGGTGAGGCCTATTGTAGAGTACTGAGGGCTGTTCTGGTTAGCTACGTACAGGAAAGATATCATTAAGATCGAGAGAGTACAGAGAAAATTTACAAGGATGTTGTTGGGCCTTGAAGACCTGAGTTATAGGGAGAGGTTTAATAGGTTAGAAATTTATTCCCTGCAGCATAGGAGAATGAATGAAGATTTGATAAAGGTTAACAAAATTATGAGGGGTATAAGAAGGGTAAATGCAAGGAGCAATTTTCCATTGAGGTTGGTGAGACTAGAATCAGAGGTCATGGGTGAACGGTGAAAGGCAAAATGTTTAAGGGAAACATGATGGGGAAGTTTCTCACTCAGAGGTTGATGGAAGTTTGGAATGAGCTGCCAGCTGAAATGAAAGATGCAGGTTTGATTTCAGCACTTAAGAGAAGTTTGGATAAGTATATGGATGGGAAGGATATGAAGGGTTATGTACAGATGCAGGTCAATAGGAGAAGGCAGAACAATAGTTCAGCATAGACTAGATGGTCCAAAGGGCCTCCTTATATTGCGTACTTCTCTATGACACTGGGGGAGTGCTGCCTGCTTGAGTGAGTAGAGGAAGCAGGGTTGCTGACAGCATTTATGAAGTGGCATGTCACGCATTGAATTTGTCTTGTCAAAGAGGGCTATGGGTCAAGTGCTGGAAGATGGATTTAATGCTGATGGATGCCCACTGGTCAGCATGGATATGTGGGCTGAATCGCCTGTTTCTGCAATGTATGACATGAAATAATCACTCACATACACAAACTTTAAGAATATCAGACAACATCATGCGGTTACAAAAACCCTATGTCAGAAATATTGTATGCATTTGAAGTACTCAGAAAATGAAGTACTTGCAATTAAGATATAGTTACTTTAGGAGCAACGTTTGCACAATTCAAAGTTTAATAAAGTAGCATAAAAGCATATTTCAACAGATTTATTTAACATCATAAAATGTCCATTAAATAAGTGCTAAGCAAATCCATTAAGGGATTTAAATCATCACTGTAGATTTTCATCTGGTATCTTCAAGTAGAAATTAATTGCCACTGCTTTGTTTGCATTCCCCTTTATTCTGCCTGTCTTGAAATTCTCTTTATGGGGAACAGCTGCCATCTCGAACCTGATTAACAGATAGGCAAGAACAGTTTATGGCCCACATCAGGTTTAGTTCACAAATCACAAAGCTTCAAAAGACCAGAACGCACATAAAACAATCCGTATACAAAACCATTAGATTAAAAGCATATTAATGCTTGGGAAGAGTTAATATTACAGCATTAATGAAATTTCCTTCCCCACTACCATTCATGGCAATTATGCGTGACGTGAAATTTATTTCCATCACTGGCGCCATCATGTATATACTCTGTGAGGTTTGTGTAATAAATAAAACTATTGTAAACCATGGCATTAACCATATGGCAATCTCACTGGAGTCTCCCGAGTTTGTACTGTAACCTAATGGACTTGGATAGAACTGCTGCTGTTATCATTTGTTCTGATCATCCACTTTGGTGTATTTACTTAGAAAAGGAAAAAAAAAGCTTTTGATCAGCTCACAATGAGGAATAAACACATTAGAGCAATCTCCTGAAATCCATTAATTTTTCATTCACTTTGCTGGTATAACAGGAATGGACTCAAGTTTAGAACTGGTGCCTGCTTAGTTCTGGTATTGATGCTGAAGTCAGGGTCTTCTGTAGCATAGATTCCTCTGCCAAGCACAAGGAAGTGCAGAGAATTATGAATGTAGGCCAGTCCATCTATACTTCCCGATGCCAACATAATCAAAACCCCTCCCACTCTAGTTATTCTCTCTTCTCACTCCTCCCATTGGGCAGGAAATACAAAAGCTTGAAAACATGTACTGGCAAGCTCAAAGACAACTTCAATCCCACTGTTACAAGACTCTTGAATGGATCTCTTGTCAATAATGATGAACTCTTGACATCACCATCTACCTTGTTACGGCCTTGCTCCTTATTGTTTGCCTCGTCATTCGTTCTCTGTAACATTATATTCTGCATTCTGTTATTGCTTTTTCCTTGTACTACCTGGATGTACATACTGTACGTTTTGAAATATGTCTGTAGATGGTATTGAAAACAAAGCTTTGCACTGTACTTCTGTATTATGAAACAATAATAAAATAATTCACAATTACTGTAGGGTAAATCTTAGGAAGGTGCATCTCAAGTGAAAATTCTGCGTGAATCAAGATGTTCTAGCATTGAATCTACACTGGAGGCCAGGTTCTGAAAATGTTAGAACCACCGATGTGTTATTGACTGACACTCATATCTCTCTACGAGTGTCATTTCTCCCAGTCCACAACACATCCTGATCTCCAAACACCTCCAAATCTATCTGTTCTTGCATTTTATCACTCCAGCATTGTTGGGCTGGCATCCAGCTCTGAAAGCTTTACTCCCTGTAATTTCTTCCTTAACTCTCTCATCCTATCCTGCTTTCTTTCAGATGCTCCCTAAAATCTATGTCTTTTTGAACAGTGAGAAAGTTGTGTTGGTCCAGGACGGGCTCTAGAGTAGGTTCACAAGAATAATTCCTTAATGAAAGGCTTAACATATGAGAAGCTTGACGGCTCTGGGCTGGTGGTTGCAGGAGGAACTCAGTGGCTTGAGCAGCACTAATGGGGGCCAGAGGATGGCAATTGGACAGTATGGGTGAAAGGAATTGTTGATGTTTCAGTTGGAAACCCTGGATCAAGATACCAGCTGGATTTTTCAGATGATTTGGATTCGAATCATACAGTGAATTGCTGTAACAACCAATACACCCTAGGATGTGCTGGAAGAAGTCTACAAGTATTTTCACACATTTCAGCCCCAACATAGTATGCCTACAATACTCAGCAGACAACACAAGCAGCAACAACACTGGCAGCAACAAAACAAGGCAACAATAGCACAATAAGTCTCTTTCTCACCTAAACTACCCACCAACCCACTCACACACACAGACAGGCCTTCAACCCTAGTACAAGCAACCTCTGGGCCTTCAGTCCTTGACCCTGGACTGTCAGACTCACGGGTATCTGGTCTCCAACCTCCAGTGACCTTCAGGCCTCTACCTCTGCACGCGCGGAGCTCGAGACTACAATCTTTGGCTTTGCCTTACAGATTTTGCCGATGTCTGGATATTGATCCCAGGACTTAGAATCAGAGTCATAGAAAAGTACAGCACAGAAAAAGGCCCTTTGACCTATCTAGTCCATGCTGAAACTATTTAAACTACCTATTCTCAATGACCTGCACCGAGACCATAGCCTTCATATCCTTACTATTCACATACCTATACAAATTTCTCCTAAATGTTGAAATTGAGCTCACATGGACCACTTGTGCTAGCAGCTCATTCCATGCCCTCATGATGTGTTAATCATGACCTTACCCTTTGGGTCTTGACACCAGGATCATGGGTTTGACATTTTGGGCTAGTGTCCTGCATTTGCACGGACCTCCGACCCCAGTGACCTGGGGTGTGCATCACCAGCCCTTGCAACTCCTGCCCATATGGATTTCTGACCTGGGACTTTCCAACTTGGGAGATTACTGGTCTCCTTAGTGCCTGTCAACTGGTCCTCTGGAATCAATGACCTTTGACTGCAGAGTACTCTGACCTGGACACCGAGCACTGGCTCCTGCCCTGGTACTGAAATGAGAGGCCCTGACCTCTAACTCCACTTCATTAATGTCCCTAAACCCTAATCTGACCATAATCCCTATATTGTCCCCAAACCCATCCCTACAAATCTTAGAAAATAACTTAAGTCTGAACTATAATATTAACAGACAGCACAGCTTGGCACCATCTTGGCCACATGTTCAACAAGATCCATATCAAAAGGTGAGTTGAAAGATAAGAACTCGTATGTTGAAGGTAAAATATTAGCATGGGTGGAGGATTGACAATAGCTGTAAAGAGTGGGTCGGAATAAGGAGGAGGCACTTTCAGTTTGAAAACATGAACAAGTGTGATGCAGCAGCTATCACAGAAACATAGAAAACCTACAGCACAATACAGGCCCTTCGGCCCACAAAACTGTGCCGAACATGTCCTTACCTTAGAAATTACCTAGGGTTACCCATAGCCCCCTATTTGTCTAAGCTCCATGTACCTATCCAGCAGTCTCTTAAAAGACCCTATCGTATCTGCTTCCACCAATGTTGCCGGCAGCTCATTCCACGCACTGACCACTCGCTGCGTAAAAATCGTACTCCTGACATCTCCTCTGTACCTACTTCCAAGCATCTTAAAACTGTGCCCTCTCGTGCTAGCCATCTCAGCCCTGAGAAAAAGCTTCTGACTATCCACAAGATCAATGCCTCTCATCATCTTGTACACCTCTATCAGGTCACCGCTCATCCTCCATTGCTCCAAGGAGAGAAGGCCGAGTTCACTCAACCTATTCTCATAAGGGGGAGGGAGGGAGGGGAGGGGAAGGAACGTCGACTCAGACCATGAAAGGCCTGCATCGGGCATTTTCATGCCTTACATAAGGCATGCTCCCTAATCCAGGCAACATCTCTGTAAATCTCCTCTGCACCCTTTCTATGGTTAACACATCCTTCCTGTAGTGAGATGACCAAAGCTGAGCACAGTACTCCAAGTGGGGTCTGACCAGCGTCCTATATAGCTGGTACATTACTTCTCGGCTCTTAAACTCAATCCCACGATTGATGAAGGCCAATGTACCGTATGCCTTCTTAACCACAGAGTAAGCTTTGAGTGTCCTATGGACTTGGACCCCAAGATCCCTCTGATCCTCCACACTGCCAAGAGTCTTACCATTAATGCTATATTCTGCCATCATATTTGACCTACCAAAATGAACCACCTCACATTTATTTGGGTTGAACTCCATCTGCCACTTCTCAGCCAGTTTTGCATCCTATCAGTGTCCCGCTGTAAACTCTGACAGCCCTCCACACTATCGATAACACCTCCAACCTTTGTGTCATCAGCAAATTTACTAACCCATCTCTCCACTTCCTCATCCAGGTCATTTATAAAAATCACGAAAAGTAGGGGTCCCAGGACAGATCCCTGATGCACACCACTGACCTCCATGCAGAATATGACCTGTCTACAACTACTCTTTGCCTTCTGTGAGCAAGCCAGTTCTGGATCCACAAAGCAATGTCCCCTTGGATCCCATGCCTCCTTGCTTTCTCAATAAGCCTTGCATAGGGTACCTTATCAAATGCTTTGCTGAAATCCATATACACTACATCTACTGCTCTTCCTTCATCAATGCGTTGAATCACATCCTCAAAAAAATCAATCAGGCTCGTAAGCCACGAGCTGCCTTTGACAAAGCCATGCTGACTATTCCTAATCATATTATGCCTCTCCAAATGTTCATAAATCATGCCTCTCCAGATCTTTTCCATTAACTTACCAACCACTGAAGTAAGACTCATCGGTCTATAATTTCCTCGGCTACCTCTACTCCCTTTCTTGAATAAGGGAGCAACATCCGCAGCCCTCCAATCCTCTGGAACCTCTCCCGTCCCCATTGATGATGCAAAGATCATTGCCAGAGGCTCAGCAATCTCTTCCCTCGCCTCCCACGGTAGCCTGGGGTTAATCTCATCTGGTCCTGGTAACTTATCCAACTTGAAGCTTTCTAAAACCTCCAGCATATCCTCTTCCTTAATATATACATGCTCAAGCTTTTCAGTCCGCTGTAAGTCATCATTTCTGGGTTCGCAGTTGTTTACAACATAAGTATAAAAAACTCGAGGAAAGAAGCAAATGGACAGTAGGCATATTTGCGGTGATACAAACTTGTGTGGAGAAGTAAAGAAGATACAGACAACATACAGAGAGACAATTTGGGCTTTTGGGAATGGATGCAATGTTTGTAAAGGAGAATAATTTATGAAAATGTGACATTGTTCACTTTGAAAGGAAGACTGCTTGAATTATTAGTTACAAGGAGAAAGACTGCAGAAAGCAGCAGCACAAAAGGATTTGAAGTCTTTGTGTAAAAAATACACAAATTTAGCATGGGAAGGCTAAAGGAATCCTGACTTTTACTTGAAGGTCATTGGATTACTTAAACAGGGAAGCCTTACTGCAAAATAATACAAGACCTCTTCTAGAGCACCAAGGAGAGTCTGAGTTCCCATACTTAATTAAAGGTATATTATTATTGTAGCTAGTTCACGTTCAAGTTTAATTGTCATTCAACCATACATGAATACCCACAAATACAGACACAGTGCAAAACACAGTACCAACAGTACACAGCACAAGGCATGTATTGCACTTATAAGATAGCAAGCATAAATGAGATAGCAGAAAAATATAGTCACACAAAGAAAGTCCAAGTTCCCGAGTCCATGAATGTTGCAAACAGTCTGCAGTCGAACACATAACAGCTTGTCTTCTGCTGAGTGGACACTAGGGGCAGTACCAACTCCAGCATGGAAGCCACGCCAGACTGCCATCAGCACTCCGGTGCAGCGCTCCATTCCAGTGCCTCCACTTGGGTGTCTGCAAACAGGCAATACCACGGCTTGTGGTTTAGTCCTCTCTATGACTGAGACCATGCCATTCTCCCGCCATTCACCAATAAAGCAGTGATTTGGACTTGCAGTATTCCACACCACAAGATCACGGGAAAAGCAACTAAGACAATCTTTCTCTGTTAGACTGCATATCTCCTTCATGCACTGACGCCTCTCAGACAGCATCATGGTCTGCACCGTCCAACTCCTTCAGCTCTTCCACTAGTGACTAACTCGCTGATGGGGATCAACCTGCAGTAAAGTGTGGGGTGACCTTCAGAGAAGGTTCACTGAGATATCTTCTGGTATGGGGGGGGTATTATATTATGAACAGTGTTGAATCTGTACTCACCGAAGTTCAGAAGAATTAAAAACCTCCTTATTTAAAGAAACATAAGAATCATGATCAAGTCTCAGGTTGAAGGGCAGTCTCAGAATAAAATGGAACATTCGTTTAAGACTTGGGTGAGGAAGAGTATTTTTTTCTCTCAGAAGACTGAGAATCTTTGCAATTCCTTGTACAGAAAACCAGAGGCTAGGTGCTTGAATATATTTAACAGTGAAATAGATATATCATTGTCACAATAGATTCTGCAGATGCGGAAAATCAGAGTAACACACAAAAAAAAGCTGGAGGAACTCAGCAGGTCAGGCAGAATCTCTGAAAATGAATAAACAGTCGATGGGCAGGTGTAGCATTTCTGTCACTTGCAGAAAATCTGTCCATTCTCCTCGTCCCTCGCCTTCATTCAGGCCTCCAAACCGTCCTTCCAGGTGAGACAACACTTCACCTGCAAATCTGTTGGGATCATGTACTTTATCTGGAGCTCCAGATGCAGCTTCCTCTACATTGGTGAAACCTGACATAAATGCACTTTGTTGAGCACCTCTGCTCCATATGCAAAAAGAGGAAATTCCCAGTTGCCAACCATTTTAATTCCAATCCCGATTTGCATTCTGACATGTTGGTCCATTGCCTCCTCTTCTGCTATACTGAAGCCACTCTCAGGGTGGAGGAGTAACATCTCATACTCCACCTAGGCAGCCTCTAACCTGATGGCATTAACATCGATTTCTCCTTTCGGTAATATATTCCCCACTCCCTTCCCTCTTCTTCTATGAACCACTCTGGCCTCTTACCTCTTCTCCTGTCTTGCCTATCATGTCCCCTTGGTGTCCCTCCTTCTTCTCTTTCTTCCATGGCCCTCTCTCCTCTCCTGTCAGACTCCTTCTTCCTCAGCCCTTTGCCTTTTACACCTATCACCTCTTAGTTTCTTACTTCAACCTCCCTCTCCTGTAAACCTGGTTTCACCTATCACCTTCTAGCTTATCATCCTTTCACTCCCTCCACCTTTTTATTCCAGCATCTTTCCTCTTTCCTTTCCAGTCCCGGTGAAGGGTCTTGGCCTGAAATGGTGACTTATTCATTTCCACAGATGCTGCCTGACTTGCTGAGTTCCTCCAGCATTTTGCGTGTGCTTTTCTGGATATATTATTATTCAGTTAGGAAATTGAAGGTTATAGGCAAAAGATGAGAACGCGAGTTTGAGGAAAGATGGATCAACCATCACCCCATTGAAGGGCAAATTCCTGCAAACTGTTTTGTGTGTTGCTCTGGATTTTCTGCATCTGCCGAATGTCTTGGGTTTATGATCATGGCCAACTTTTCAGAAGTGGTGCTGGAGTTCTTTCTGGTTTGAATTCCCACCTCCCTCTTCCACAACAATATTTCATCTTCCAGGATGAATATCGTCCATCTTTCACTCATCCAGAAAGAGCCTTCCCAGTTACTCCTGGTCTGCATCCTCCTCCTCCAGCCCTTGACTACTGATCAATGGGGAATGATAGATCCACATAGCGTGATCAAGTGAATTTTGGGCTTCTGCATTTTCCAACTATTCAAACCCAACACTCATGCTGCAATGCTGCTCTTCATCTCCAACAAATCTTCCACTAGAGTGGGGTTAATCTTCAGGGCAAATGGTAAATTGATCAACTTATGCCACTTCCATCCCAGAACCAAGTTCAGCTGCAATATGCGGGCAATGTTTTCATCTGTATAGGGTCAGAGTTCCAGGTGATTGTTTATTCATTCATTGTAGCTCATGCAAAATTACCCTTCCATTTAACATCCCAAAGTATCCAAATCAACCTGACCCCCCCCCCCCATTGTACTATGCTATCATGTAACAATAAAGATCTATGTCTTGATCTTAGAAAATGTGGACCACTTCCTATATCTTGGAATATGTCTCAATGAAGGCAGACATCAGAGAAAAAATCTTCCATTGCCCGCAATGTACCATCACCAATTTTGGCCTTCTGAGGAAGAGTGTGTTTGATGATCAAACCTACGGGGATAAACCAAAATGCCAAGGGAATATTTTGGAGGCTAGTTCAGCACAACATTGTAGGCCAAAGGGACTGTTCCTGTGCTGTATTGTTCCATGATCTATATTTTCTGATAGGGTAATTCGTCTTGGTGTATAAGCCAAAATCTAATCTTGAAGCACCTTTCTCAAATGGTTCACTTTCATAGTGCTCTTTGATAGAGTATGCTGAGTGAAAATTGGATTCATTTTTTCCACAATATAACGCAATGAATATTTCAATGACTTTAAAGCAGTTGGTACGTACTGAGTATTTAATATTTCAGTAGTATTTGAGTAATAATAAAAATGTTTTGTTTGATTAAGCATTCTTGTTCATTTAAATAATTTATTATGAGAGTTGAAAAACAAATTAATTGCATACATCATGACGATGCCACATGATTTGCGTGTGCCTTGCTTAAAGTAAACATGAAGTTAGTAACATTGTTCTGGACTCCCTTGTTTTTATTTCAATTACTTTTTATATTTTGGAGTTACAAAATATAATAGTGCCAATAAGTAAGCTTTAAACAAATCCAAGAAGACTACCTACCTGTTGAAGCACAGTGAGATATTTGAGTTTAAAAAAGCGCAGCAAGAAACGGTCGAGTAAAAAAAAACACCACAGCATGTGTTTCTTTGGGAATGGTTAGAGATTGTCAACTTATAAAAACGTAGAAAACAGACACATTTATGGGTTTATAAACAGTAAGTACCAGGTGATAATAATCTTTAAAAAAGAGCGGAAATGGTTGACTATATCAGAAAGACTGATGTATTCGATCACACAACAGAAAACTGGCTCATATATATTGAGCTAATTGAACAATATTTGGAAGCTTATGAAATAATCAATGAGAAGCAAACACCAGTTTTGCTGAGTGCATTCAGGTTAAAGGCATACAGTTTGCTGAGAAACTTAACTGCTCCAACTAATCAAGTCGAGATAAGTTTTGCTGATATCACAAAACTAATGTAGAAAAACTTAGAACTGAAACCATTGTTGATTGTAGACTGTTTAGGTTTCATAAGAAGAATTAAAGTGAGCTTGAACAAAATTGCAATGTTTAATTTGCCTGGCTGAAAAAATTATCTTATCGCTATGGTAAGACCTCACATACACCATTCCACTGCAGGTTTAAGGGTGAAATTTGCAGAAAATGCAACGAAGTATAACATATGCAGAGAGCATATCGGGGAGATAAAAATAAATGGACTGCAGAGAGAAGAGTAAAAGATAAAAAGTCAAATTGCAGTTTCAAAAGAGCATTATTCTGCATGCTGTGGATGAAAAACATGATAATGATAAGAGAGACACTGGAGTAAATAGCCTTGAGATTTACTATGTGAAAACTAACAATAGACAAGCAATATGGTTTTCACTAGAAGTGAACAGAAAATCAATTAAAATGGAATTGGACACTGGCTTGGTACTTCCAGTCATTCAACTAAATGTGTTTGAATGGCATTTCAAAGATACTAAAGTAAACCATGCAGATATCCAACTAAGAAATTATAATAGAGAAAAGATAACTCCTCTGGTAATGACATTCTTAACAGTGAAATACAACAACAAACAAGCCTCATTGGACTTGTATATGATAAAAACAAAAGAGTATGTAATTGTGAGTGTAAACACGAGAAAATCTGCAGATTCTGGAAATTCAAGCAACACACATAAATTGCTGGTGGAACACAGCAGGCCAGGGAGCATCTATAGGAAGAAGTACAGTCGAATTTGGGCTGAGACCCTTCGTCAGGACTAACTGAAAGAAGAGTTAGTAAGAGATTTGAAAGTGAGAAGGGGAGGGGGAGATCCGAAATGATAGGAGGAGACAGGAGGGGGAGGGATGGAGCCAAGAGCTGGAAAGTTGATTGGCAAAAGGGATACAGAGTTGGAGAAGGATCATGGGACGGGAGGCCTAGAGAGAAAGAAAGAAAGAAAGGGGGACGGGAGCCTAGAGGAAGATGGAGAGCAGGCAAGGAGTGATTGTGAGAGGGACAGAGAAAGAGAAAAAAGGGTGGAGAAATAAAAATAGACAAGGGATGGGGTAAGAAGGGGAGGAGGGGCATTAACGGAAGCTAGAGAAATCAATGTTCATGCCATCAGGTTGGAGGCTACCCAGACTGAATATAAGGTGTTGTTCCTCCAACCTGAGTGTGGCTTCATCTTGACAGTAGAGGAGGCCGTGGATAGACATATCAGAATGGGAATGGGATGTGGAATTAAAATGTGTGGCCACTGGGAGATCCTGCTTTCTCTGGCAGACAGAGCGTAGGTGTTCAACGAAATGGTCTCCCAGTCTGCATCAGTTCTCATCAATATATAGAAGGCCACACCGGGAGCACCGGACGCAGTATATCACCCCAGCACACTCACAGATGAACTGTCGCCTCACCTGGAAGGACTGTCTGGGGTCCTGAATGGTGGTGAGGGAGGAAGTGTAAGGGCATGTGTAGCACTTGTTCCACTTACAAGGATAAGTGCCGGGAGGGAGATCGGTGGGAAGGGATTGGGGGGGGGGGGGGAACGAATGGACAAGGGAGTCACGTGGGGAGAGATCCCTGTGGAAAGCAGAAAGAGTGGAGGAGGGAAAGATGTGCTTGGTGGTGGGATCCTGTTGGAGGTGGCAGAAGTTACAGAGAATTATATGTTGGACCCGGAGGCTGGTGGGGTGGTAGGTAAGGACAAGGGGAACCCTATCCCTAGTGGGGTGGCGGGAGGATGGGGTGAGAGCAGATGTGTGTGAATTGGGAGAGATGTATATCAGAGCAGAGTTGATGGTGGAGGAAGGGAAACCCCTTTCTTTAAAAAAGGAAGACATCTCCTTTGTCCTGGAATGAAAAGCCTCATCCTGAGAGCAGATGCGGTGGAGATGGAGGAATTGCGAGAAGGGGATGCCATTTTTGCAAGTGACAGGGTGGGAAGAGGAATAGTCCAGGTAGCTGTGAGAGTCCGTAGGCTTATAGTAGACATCAGTAGATAAGCTGTCTCCAGGTACCAAAAAGGGATTAAATTTATAGGAGATTGTTATGAACGAGGTATATTGATGTCATTTGAACAACTAAAGGATAAATATAAAATATCAAATAACACTTTCTTTTGTTACCTTCAATTAAGGGCTTACTTAAAAGGTAAACTGGGTCAAACAATGTTTTTGCCAAAACCTAATGAAATTGAAACTTTAATTCAAAAAGGGAAAATTAAAAAATTTATTTCTTGTATGTATAATTTGATTCAAAAACAGGCAATTAAACAAGGAATCCATAAGTCAAAACAAAAATGGGAAACAGATCTGAATATTAATATTGATGAAACAAATTGGTCAAGACTCTGTCTTGACAGTATGACAAATACAATAAATGTTCGACTTAGATTAGTACAATATAATTTTTTACACCAATGATATATAACACCACAAAAAGTAAATAGATTAAATTCAAATTTATCCGATAAATGCTTTCGGTGTAATCAAGAAATTGGTACTTTCTTACATTCTACTTGGTCTTGTTTTAAAATTCAACCCTTTTGGATAAATTTAAGAGTCTTATTGGAACAAATTACTGGAACTCAACTTCCATATAACCCTGTATTATTTCTATTAGGTGATATTGAAGGGATAAAGCCGAAACTTAAATTGAATAAATATCAGAAAGAATTTATAAAAATTACACTGGCAGTAGCTAAGAAGACTATAGCAGTTACTTGGAAATCTGATTCATATTTAAGTATGAATCGTTGGAATAACGGCTAGTTCTATTCCACTCGAAAAAGTTACTTATAATTTAAGAGATAAATATGTAACATTTTTGAATATTTGGCGCCCTTATTTACAAAAGATAGGATGGCATATTTAAGTGCTCCAATAAAGATCTTGGTCCCTTGGGGAAAGTAACGAATAAGTATACCAAATTTATTTTGAATCCCATGGAGCATGTGGAAACCTTCCAATACCCAGGCGGTTCTTCTTTTTTTCCTTCTTTCTTTTTTAGGTAGGACTATATATGGGGGGGGGGAGGGTTAAGGGGAGGGGGGAGGGTAGATACTATCTTTTCATGGATTCATTTTGAAAATTCAATAAAAATTATATATTAAAAAAATGGCAGAAAAAAAAGAAAAAAAAAGTAAAAAAAAAAAGAAAGGGGAGGGACCTGTCAGAAATGGACCAGGTAAACTTGAGGGCAGGGTGAAAGTTGGAGGCAAAGTTAATAAAGTCAACTAGCTCAGCATGCGTGCAGGAAGCAGCGCCGATGCAGTCGTCGATGTAGCGGCAGGAAAGTGGGGGACGGACACCAGTATAGGCTTGGAACATGGATTGTTCCACAAAGCCAACAAAAAGGCAGGCATAGCTGGGGCCCATATGGATGCCCATGGCTATACCTTTAGTTTGGAGGAAGTGGGAGGAGCCAGAGGAGAAATTATTCAGAGTAAGGACTAATTCTGCTAGACAGAGCAGAGTGGTGGTAGAGGGGAACTGGTTAGGTCTGGAATCCAAAAAGAAGTGGAGAGCTTTGAAACCTTCCTGGTGGGGTATGGAAATATATAGGGACTGGACATCCATGGTGAAAATAAGATGTTGGGGTTAGGGAACTTAAAATCATTGAAAAAATTCAGAGCGCGAGAAGTGTCACGAACATAGGTGGGAAGGGATTGAATAAGGGGGAATAAAACAGTGTCGAGGTATGCAGAAATGAGTTCGGTGGGACAGGAGCAAGCTGAGACAATGGGTCTACCTGGACAGGCAGGTTTGTGGATCTTGGGTAGGAGGTAGAAACGGGAAGTGCGGGGTGTGGGAACTATGAGGTTGGTGGCAAGGGATGGGAGATCCCCAGAGCTGATAAGGTTAGTGATCGTGATTGTGAGGATGTGATTGGCTGAGACAACTACAACCTGACTGGAGATCCATTCACAATTTGCATGCTGCATCCCTTGTTTTAGAAGGAGTCAACTGAAAACGAATTAAGAAAGGTAATGCATGATGATACAGTTGTCTCCATGAGCCATTGCCCAATAGAGGGCAAACAAGTGTTGGTGCCAACGTCTGTGCCTCTGGTTGGAAATCAGATTGGACCAAAGGAAGACCATGCTGTTCAGAGGAATTGTATAAATGACGAAAGCCATGGTCTGAATACAACAGTTTTTGTGGCCAATGTATCTGAGAAAGCTTCTGATATGTTAATCAGATAGTTACTTGCAAAGTGTGGCTTGGTTTTCAGCTGGAAGGGGAGTTCAAAGAGCTTCAGGAAAGTTGCAAGTATTTGGCATTTATGAGTCTAAAGCGCCAGAATCCACTCTGTATGCATATTAAGTGGGAGACAAAAAGTTGCTTGGAAAAGTAGATGCAAAGGCCAAAGCCCAACTGGATGAATGGAAGGCCAAGATGAGACACAAAAGCAGAGTATTTGTTAGATGATGTGAATGAGGAAACCTAAAGGAGAGATCAGATTGTAAAGGGATCATTAGAAGAATTAATTAGAGAATATTCCAGTGAACTAAATGGAACTTCCCAAGATCCAGATGCACATCCTAGAAAGAAGAAAAGGAAAAGAAAGAGGAGGATAACATAAATCTGTGAAAATGGAAGAGGATAAACAAGAACAGAGTTCTCAAGAAATTCGCAAATGGAGAGATATTCACAAGAAACTAGAAGAAAAAGGACGACGAGAAAACGGAAGGCAAAAAATTGAAAAGGAGAGAAGAGATAGAGAGAAAGAACATGAGTGAGAAAGAATTGGAGGAGCAAAAGAACACAAGAAAGAACACGAGTTGGAAAAGAGAGAGTAAGAAGCTGGGAGAAGAAAGGATTGATGTAAATCAAGAGAGAAAAGCCAAGGAAAGGAGAAAATAAGGTGTCCAGAGCTGTCAGAGCCATTTCCTGCAGTCTCAGAGTCAACCACCATGGAGGAGGTCCCAGAAAATGAATTTGCTACACAGCTATGAGTCTCTCCTGCCAAATAGACTGACCTTCCATATCAGGAAAAACATTACCCCACATGAGTAAGAGATCTTCCACAGCAATTAAATCTTTAGGCCTGAATGGGACAATTTAAAATTTATTATGCTGTGGGTGTCTGTATGGTAGTTGTATTATATAGTGTACTGTGTATATAGTTGATGCACTCTCTATTGAGTTGGAATTTATAGCTAAGCGGGGAGGAGCATTGTGTATTCAGTAACATTTGAGCAGTATTGTAAATATGTTGTTTGATAAAGCTTTCTTGTTCATTGAAGTAATTCACTATGGCTATATGTAAAAATTAGTGATTTCCATACATCATGATGCCACCACGTGATACGTACGCATCTCGCTTAATGTTAGATATGTTATTCTGAAATCCCTTGCTTCTATTTTGAATAGTTTTTATGCTTTGGAGTTACAAAACATAACAGTAAGGCAAGCCTTCCTTGGAGTTAGATCAGCGGGGTCGATGAAATACTCATAATCCTGTATAAAGATTTTGCACCGCCTATGGCTGTTAGGTTGAAAACCAGGCTAGGTGAAATGAGAAGGTGAGCCAACATCCTGATCTCTTTGATGATCCACTTGCACAACCATTCTGCTATCATTCTGTTTCTGGGCAATGAACAAAAATGCAAATTGGTATGGATTACAGTTAACTCCAGTGGGAGAAACTGTGTGAGTGCTGATTTAATATGAACCTTAAACAGTGGACAATAATGCTTCTTTTTTGGAGCAAATCTCGTCTCTAACTACAAATAGAAGAAAGCTACCCTGAGAAGAATTTGTCAAGTCAAGTCTTCTTGGTGCAGCCTCATAAACACAAATAATTCTGCAGATACTAAGAATCTTGAGCAACACACACAAAATGCTTGAGGAACTCAGAAAGTCAGGCAGCATTTATTGAGGAGAATGAGCAGTCAAAGTTTTGGGCTTCATTACAACAGGAAAGGAGGGGGTCAGAAGCCAGAAAAAGAACACAGCCCTTCCATCCTCTTTTTTTCCATTCTTTATTCTGGTTACCCCTTCACTTCTCCTCACCTTTCCATTACATCCCTTTAGTTCCTCTCCTTTTCCCTTTCTTCCATGGTCCACTGTCTTCTCCTTTTAGATTCCTGCTTCTTCAGCCCTCTATCTTTTCCAATGTCATCACCCCTCCCCACACACCCACCTTCCCTTCAGCTGGTCTCATCCATCATAAGCTAGTCTGTAGTCCTTCACTTCCCCCACTTTCTTATTCTGGTTTCTTCCTTTTTTCTTTCGAGTCCTAATGAATTGTTGGAAATGTCTACTGTTTAATCCCCTGCATAGATGTTATCCAACTTGCTGAGTTCCTACAACATTTTGTGTGTGTCATTACAGTCTCAACGGGGAAGGGTGGTAATTGGTCTTATCCCAGCCTGCTTGTTCAAATAGAGATTCTTTATCATCCAGCCAATTTAAATAAGTAACAATATCAGAAGAAGTAGCACATAATAAGAGTTTTCATATGTGTCCCTGGCTTGTGCCTTTCTAAACTTTTAAGTATTAATTCTGTTGTCCACCAGTGTATGTCACGCACTGTAGCATGGCCATTGGTGTTCTACATCACCCATGATACTAAAACCACCTGTGCCAAAGTTTAAAATAATGTATATTGTGATTGCATGAAAACATACAGCATGTAAGTGCATATCCCAAATGTGTGATAACAGAAACACATCTCAGACATGGTAGCTTGTTTTGAACCAAATATCACAGGAAAAGAAAGAGGAGAGACACTGAGTATTGAAGTTGGGTTGTTAAGTTGCAGTTGTACAAGTTTTAGTAAGGCCGCACTTGGAATATTGTGTTCAGTTTTGGTCACCCTGCTACACAGAAGATGCCATCAATCTGGAAAGCGTGCAGAAAAGGTTTACAGGGATGTTACCAGGACTCGACAAACTGGGTTATAGGGAGAAATTGATCAGCCTTGGACCTTATTCCCTGAAACTCTGAACTGAGGGGTAAACTGAGAGAGGGATATAAAAGCATGAGGGGCATTGATAGGGAGAATGTATGCAGGGTTAGAGAATGAAGAACTAGGAGACATAGGGTTAAGGTGAGAAGTTAGAAAAGAATAATAGGAACCTGAAACACACATCAAAGTTGCTGGTGAACGCAGCAGGCTAGGCAGCATCTCTAGGAAGAGGTACAGTCGACGTTTCGGGCCGAGACCCTTCGTCAGGACCCTTCGTCGGGGTCTCGGCCCGAACGTCGACTGTACCTCTTCCTAGAGATGCTGCCTGGCCTGCTGTGTTCACCAGCAACTTTGATGCGTGTTGCTTAAATTTCCAGCATCTGCAAAATTCCTCATGTTTGATAGGAACCTGAAAGGCAACTTTCTTATACAAAAGGTAGTCCATATAAGAACAAGCTGCCAGACAGGTGCATGTGTAGGAAAGGCTTAGGCACAAAAAATATGGGAATAGCTTAGATGGGTGTCTTGTTAGCATGGACCAGTTGAGCCAAAGATTCAACGTCCGTGCTGTATCACCCTGTGACTCTGAATATGACTCTAGAGGATACGGTGATATATTCAGAATATTCTATATTGCAACAGTGCATCTATGTAATCATTGCTCCATCCACTCATTCCCTTACCTTCTCAGCTTTTCATTCTGCCTTCTATCCCCCTTCCTTTCCATTCCTGATGAGAGGTCTCAGTCTGAAACATTGACCATATATATAATCTCCATAGATGCTGCCTCCAGTTCCGCCAGCATTTTGTGTGTGTTGCTTGAGGTTTCCAGCATCTGCAGAATCTCTTTTGTTTCTGTGTGTTGTTCCACTACTATGGAGAGAAGCATGCAGAAGATGTACTGTGACTATTCATCAAAGTTAGGATTCTCAGGCAATGCAGACCATATATCTTTTACTTGGCTGCCTTATTGCAAAGGTTGAAAATTAGTAAATAATGTGACTGCCTCTACCATGATATAGGAAGGCCCACTTAAGCATTTCTGCCACTCAGAAAGATCTGACATACAAGTTTGGAGGAGGTTCTTACTAGCCCTGTGATCCACATCAGGTTGGAGAGAAGGACTGGGAGCCTCTGAAGTTTTTTTTCCTCTTGAACCTAATGAAGCTTATCACTACTTGCAATGGTACCATTGGAATCCTGTGCTTTTGAACCACAACTTAAAATTAAATACATTGCCAGGAAGGATATAAGTTACAAAGGAAGTCATACACCCCAATTGATGCCATCAAGTGTAAGTTAGAAGCTGAGAAAGCTATGAACCTTCTCATGTAAACAGAGATAAAGATGCTGAGTCCAGATTTGCAGTTGCAGTGAATTCACTTGAAAATTTTCATTTTTGACAGGATTTATTGAGGTGTGATTGGATTTGAATTGCAAGATGTTATTAAAATGTTAATAATGCTTAAACTAACTAAAATTAAACTTTTATTGCTGATGATGTCACACAGCCTTTTGTGCTGGTTTATTATTGTCACATATACTCTGATGCAATGAAAAACTCTTTGTTTTTCACATCATCCTGACAGATTATTCCATATATAAGTAACTTGCACTAGTCTAAAGAAAACTGAATGCAGCTGCAGAGAAAGCACAATGCAGGTAGACAACTAAGGTGGTAGGGTCATAATGAGGTAGATTGGGAGATCAAGAGTTGTTCATTTAGCATGTAAGAGGTCCATTAAAGAGTCTGATAACAGAGGGATAGAAACTGCCCCTGAGTCTGGTAGTAAGTGTTTTCAAGGTGTTGTATCTTCTGCCCAGTGGTGGGGTTTGGAAGGGGGTGAGATGAGATGGTAGCAGGGTGAGAGGGACCCTTGATTATGTTGGCAGATTTCTCAAAACAGTGGAAAGTATGGTCAAAGACAACAGAGGGAAGACTGGTTTTCATGGTGGACTGAGCTGGGTTCACAACTCTGCAATTTCTAGCAGTTGACATATGAAGCTGTGATGCACCTGGATAGAAAGTTTCCTATGGCGCTTCTGTCTTTAAAAAACTTCATACTTTTTCCCTTAACATCAAATCATTGTGAGTTAATTTAACCCAGAGTTCTCACAGAAGGGCTTCAATCTGAAATGTTGACTGTTTCTCTTTCCACAGTTGCTGCCTGTACTGAAGAATATTTCCTGCATTTTTGTCCTTAGTTCATATGCCAACATCTCCTTTTTTCATTAACCCCCCGGAGCAAGTCATGTGTGCAATCACTTCCAGGTCAAAATGTGACAATTATGAAATTCAACCAGTTACTCTTTTTATGACTTATTCCTGTGACTCTGAAACAATTCCTATGTCCACAATAAGACCATCATGAAAAGATACAGATGTAGAATGAGGGTATTCAGCCCATCAAGTCTGCCCTGCCATTCAATCATGGCTGATATTTTCATTTTCTCAAACCCATTCTCCCGCCTTCTCCCTGTAATACTTCATGCACTTACTAATCAGGAACCTGAAAAACTCTGCCTAAACACACCCAAAATGAATTGGCCTCCATAGTCCTCTGTGGTAATGAAGTCCACAAATTCACGACCCTCTGCCAGAAGAAATCCCTTTATATGATTCAGGTGAAAATGTCATTTCATGTGCATAACTCCTTTTGGGGTATTGGAGGAGTCTCTAGCTTTCGGCAGCCACTGTGGGACATTGAATATGGTCAACCTACTGAGCTGACAGGCTTGAGCTTACTTCAGTATTCAACATAAATCTCAGGTATTTCCACCTTCTTAGAGGGTTGCTGCTGCAAGGAGAGGGTGGACAAACCAATTTTGTTTTTTCTGGAGCAACTGAGGCTGAGGGGAGAACTGATAGAAGTTTATAAAATTATTAGAGACATAGACAGAATTGATAGCTGGTATCTAACTCCCAGGGTCGAAATGCTAGATAACATGCACTTAAAGTGAGAGTAAGTAAATTCAAAGAAGAAGTGCAGGGTAAGTTTTTCACATAGAAATCAGTAGGTATTTGGAATGCACTACTGCGGTGATGGAGGAGGCAGGTATGACAGAAGCATTTAAGAGCCTCCAAAATAGGCAGATGAATTTGCAGAGAATAAATGGATTTGGACTATGTGTAGGCAGAAGTGATAAGGTGCCATCTGCTTAGTTATTTCAGAACAACATTGTGACCAAAGGGTCTGTTCTCCTGCTGTGATGTTCTATGTTCTATGTTTCTGTAGCAGTGTCCAAGCTGTAACCTTCTGCCCTCTCCAGCACTCAGCCCAAAACATTGATTCAGTCTACACTTACACTCCCAATTCCATCTTTTTTCAAATGAACTGATTTGCCACTCCCCTCCCTACATCAGATGCTACAGTAGTTCCCTCCCTTCCCAATCTCATGCATTCCCAGTCTCCTCAACTGCCAGCTTGGATCCATATAACCAATGATTGATGGTGAGCTATATGTGTCTCTCTCCCCACCCTGACCTGTGCCCAATCTACCCCATCCTAGCCAAGGAAGAAAAGGATCTAGTGACATCTTGTCTTGATGCAGGGATTTGACTTGGAACATTGACAGCTCCTTTCCTCCTACAGACGCTGCTGACCTGCTGTGTTCTTCCAGCAAATCATTGCTCGAGATTCCAGCAACTGAATTCTCTTGTGTCTCTCTAGTGAAACCTTAGTGACAGACTTGACTACAAGTGATTTGTATTGGGGTAGGTACAATGACTAAAATGACTGCAGTCCTATTCCCGTAATAACTTTCCAGCCCATCCTGGAGTTTCTGGGAAACAGTATTTCTTGGAGCAGTCAGCAGCAGGTAGGAGGCTATATCTATTCATTTGGTGAGGTGCATTTCACAAGTACAGTTTTTGGATGATTGTTACTAAATGTAACTGCTATGTGCATGTGGGCTGCATATTTCCTGTCAAAAGACTTCATTGTCTGCACAGTGCCTGTGGTTGTGAAAGGTTCCTTGACCAGAAACCATAAGGTAGTTCTCCCTAATAAACTTCTAGCTACAACTCTATAAGGAATTAGATGTGGATGAGCTGGTCATTTCTCTTTCCCCTCTATTGACCAAGGTTATTCTCTTTATCATTTGGTGATTTTATTGAGTGATGTCAGCTGAGATGAATGGAAGCAAATAATGACAGTCTTGTGGTAACAGAGGTCAGTGGGTTTTATATGGAACAAATTGGGTCACATCCCCTTCTCGTACATTATTTCAGCCTGATTGGGCAAGTGGCCTCCGATAGCTTTGATAATGTATAGTCCTTATTAAATAGTTGCTGTGAATATCTAATGTACCAGTCAGCAGATTACCCCAGCCTGTCAAAAAATCAGAAATTTAAAATGTTCGATGGAGTGAAATATTTACGCGAGATGTCAGAGCGTGAGATAAGAAGAGGAGCTCCTGGCAGCTTGCCAGTTTCCCTTCACATCACACTGGACACCACATCCACCCCTTTGATTTCATACAGCTGTATCCCATGAATATTGGCCTGTACACTAGAGATTAAAGCACAGCAGATGTTTCTCTGCAGGCTAACAAATATATCACCCCTGATAATGAATGACAAATGTTGTTTTGCATTGTGTCAGACAAAACCAGGCCGCTTGTAAAACAAGTGTACAGTAGGAATAGGATATTGATAGGCAATTGTAACACAGTTACCTACATGAGAGTACAGAAGCAAGGTGCCAACACAGGGTTGTGGTCAGAAATCTGTTATCTGAGGAAAACTCAAAGGATTGCTTTTAAAATCATGTGCCTTTATGAAAGGAACATCTGGGATGTTTAACATTCAGTTTTAGTGCTTAATTTAAGGCTGGAGATATGAACCACCCAGTCTTTGTAGTTGTGCTTTTAAAATCTGTACAAATTCACAACAGTGTAACCCAGACCAGTAGACTTGTTAATGCTACTCTCTCTAAATCAACCTGTGAGATATTCAGTTACCCAGAGAGATAAAGAATCAGGCTCATAGGGCAGATGGTTGCAAATAAGTTTTGCAATATCTATTCCTGCACAAGCTTAGCTCTCTGCCTCAAGAACATTGGACTAAGCTTTGAAGAAGTTGCACTCTGTGGAGGAAGTTTGACGATGGGTTAACTCTAGGGCCAGTCCCCCAATTGAGGTTATCTATGTGACAGATGAAGAACAGCATATCCAAGTCAGGAATCTATCTGTCCCAGCTATTAGTTTAAAAACAATTTTCCAGCCAAGATGTTGAACAGATATCGGATTATGGAACATAGGACTACACACTTGTAGAGAGGGCAGTTTATAATAAGATTAGTGAATAAATCCAAACAAAATCCTCCTTTCTGAGGACCCACGTTCAATAATTCAGAAACAGCTTCTTCCCCTCTGTCATCAGATTTTTAAATGGCCCAGGAACCCATGAAAATGACCTTGTAATTCCTTTTATCTGCACTATTTATCTATTTTTGTCATTTATAATAATATTATGTCTTTGCATGGCACTGCTGCAGCAAAACAACAAATTACACACAACATAAATCAGGGATGACTTTCAGTGGACTGAAAAGCTTGAGCACGTAGATACTAAGAAAGACGATGTGCTGGAGCTTTTGGAAAGTATCAAGTCACTGGGACCAGATGAGATATACCCCAGGCTACTGTGGGAAGTGAGAGAGGAGATTGCTGAGCCTCTGGCGATGATCTTTGCATCTTCAATGGGCAAGGGAGAAGTTCCGGGGGATTGGTGGGTTGCGGATGTTGTTCCCTTATTCAAGAAAGGGAGTAGAGATAGCCCAGGAAATGATGGACCAGTGAGTCTTACTTCAGTGGTTGGTAAGTGATGGAAAAGATCCTGAGAGGCAAGATCTATGAACATTTGGAGAGGCATAATATGATTGGGAATGGTCATATTATTCCAAGTGCTCCTGCCACGTTTTGTCACCCTGCAACCTTATCCTTCAAACTCTTTGAATCATGGAGGACAGCATGTGTATGAATGTCTCTCTTCAGCAGACTTCATCATGATTATCATGACTCCAATATTTTTACTATTTTTAAATGTCTCTTAATTGTACATATGACTTCTTTGTGTTCTATCGCTGCGCAGCAGTGAACCATCTGACTGGCCTATCAGAGTTCTCTTTGAAAACTAGTTGACCTGATCAGCATTTCTGATCTGGCTATTGTTCATGATTGCACTTAAAAAAAAAGTCAACATGGGTTTGTCAAAGGTAGGTGGAGCCTTACAAGCCTGATTGAATTTTTTGAGGATGTGACTAAACACATTGATGAAGGTAAAGAATTGGCTTGCCCACAGAAGGCAAAGAGTGGTTGTAGATGGGTCATATTCTGCATGGAGGTCGATGACCAGTGGAGTGCCTCAGGGATCTGTTGTGGGGCCCTTACTCTTTGTGATTTTTATAATTGACCTGGATGAGGAAGTGGAGGGATGGGTTAGTAAATTTGCTGATGACACAAAGGTTGGGGGTGTTGTGGATAGTGTGGAGGGCTGTCAGAGGTTACAGCAGGTAATCGATAGGATACAAAACTGGGCTGAGAAGTGGCAGATGGAGTTCAACCCAGATAAGTGTGAGGTGGTTCATTTTGGTAGGTCAAGTATGATGGCAGAATATGGTATTAATTGTAAGACTCTTGGCAGTGTGGAGGATCAAAGGGATCTTGGGGTCCAAGTCCACAGGACAGTCAAAGCTGCTGCACAGATTGACACTGTGGTTAAGAAGGCATATGATGCATTGGCCTTCATCAATCGTGGAATTGAGCTTTGGAGCTGAGAGGTAATGTTGCAGCTATATAGGACCCTGGTCAGACCTCACTTGGAATACTGTGCTCAGTTCTGGTCGCCTCACTCAAGAAAGATGTTGAAACCACAGGAAGGGTGCAGAGGAGATTTACAAGGATGTTGCCTGGATTGGGGAGTATGCCTTATGAGAATAGGTTGAATGAACTCAGCCTTTTCTCCTTGGAGTGACAGAGGATGAGATGTGATCTGATAGAGGTGTGTAAGATGATGAAAGGCATTGATTATGTGGGTAGTCAGAGGCTTTTTCCCAGGGCTGAAATTAACATGAGAAGGCACAGTTTCAAGGTGCTTGGAAGTAGGTACAGAGGAGATATCAGGGGTAAGATTTTTACGCAGGAAGTGGTGAGTACATGGAATGGTCTGCCTGCGATGGTGGTGGAGGCGGATATGATAGGGTCTTTTAAGAGACTCCTGAATAGGTACATGAAACTTAGGAAAATAGGGGGCTATGGGTAACCCTAGATAATTTCTAAAGTAAGGACATGTTTGGCACAGCTTTGTGGACCGAAGAGCTAATATTGTGCTTTCTATGTGAAGGCTTTCTATGTTTCTATAAATCAGTGATGATGAATCTGGTTTTGATTCTGCTGCATCTTTTAACTTGACTTTGCAATGGTTCACAGAAACAGAGCAGTTACCATCGCGGTCACCCTGGGCTGCGGTGTGCTGCTGCAGTTAGCCCAGCAGCCTCAGAGCTCCAAGGAGCTGAGTTTGATCCTGTGACCACACAGGTGTCCACCAGGTGTTCAGGTTCTGTCCTACATCCCAAGGACATGTCATTAATATTATTTTAATGACATAAAGAATCACAGCAGAACTGCTGTGCAAAAGAGAATTATTTGCAAGAGTACAAGGAATGAGAGCAAGAGAGACTGAGAAGATTGCTTCCCTTCAACTTGGCATGGAGTAGAATGTTCTGTGTCATTACAATTATGACAAGGTAAGGATATAACTTGGAATATCAACATGCATATAACCATATAACCATATAACAATTACAGCACAGAAACAGGCCATCTCAGCCCTTCTAGTCCATGCCGAACTCTTACCCTATCCTATTCCCACCGACCTACACTCAGCCCATAACCCTCCATTCCTTTCCTGTCCATATATCTATCCAGTTTAACTTCAAGCGGCAACATAGAGCCTGCCTCAACCACTTCTGCTGGAAGCACGTTCCACACAGCTACCACCCTCTGAGTACGGAAGTTTCCCCTCATGATACCCCCAAACTTTTGTCCTCTAATTCTCAACCCATGCCCTCTTGTTTGAATCTTCCCCACTCTCAATGGAAAAAGTCTAACCACGTCAACTCTATCAATCCCCCTCATGATTTTAAACACCTCTATCAAGTCTCCCCTCACCTTCTATGTTCCAAGGAATAAAGACCTAACTTGTTCAACCATTCTCTGTAATTTAGGAGATGAAACCCAGGCAACATTTTAGTAAACCTCCTCTGTACTCTCTCAATTTTATTGACATCTTTCCTATAATTCGGTGACCAGAACTGTACACAACACTCCAGATTTGGCCTTACCAATGCCTTATACAAATTCAACATTACATCTCAACTCCTATACTCAATGCTCTGATTAATAAAGGCCAGCAAACCAAAAGCTTTCTTCACCACCCTATCCACGTGAGATTCCATCTTCAGGGAACTATGCACCATTATTCCTAGATCCCTCTGTTCTAAAGCATTCTTTAATGCCCTACCATTTACCATGTATGTCCTATTTTGATTAGTTCTACCAAAATGTAACACCTCACATTTTTCAGCATTAAACTCCATCTGCCATCTTTCAGCCCACTCTTCTAACTGGCCTAAATCTCTCTGTAAGTTTTGAAAACCTACCTCATCATCCACAACACCACCTACCTTAGTAGCATCTGCATACTTACTAATCCAATTTACCACCTCATCATCCAGATCATTAATATATATGACAAACAACATTGGACCCAGTACAGATCCTTGAGGCACACCGCTACACACCGTCCTCCAATCTGACACACAGTTATCCACCACTACTCTCTGGCGTCTCCCATCTAGCCACTGCTGAATCTATTTTACTACTTCCATATTAATGCCTAACGATTGAACCTTCCTAACTAACCTTCTGTGTGGTACCTTGTCAAAGGCCTTACTGAAGTCCATATAGATAAAATCTACCGTTTTACCCTCGTCAACTTTCTTACTAACCTCATCAAAAAATTCAATAAGATTTGTCAAACATGACCTTCCACGCACAAATCCATGTTGACTGTTCCTAATCAGACCCTGTCTATCCAGAAAATTATATATACCATTTCTAAGAATAATAATATACAAGTAACAATAACATACATACAGTTTATATGATTCAAATACACTTATCAAGAACTTATAATAATAATAATAATAATATGATGGAGAGGGGAAAGATTTAAAGGGGACCTGTGTGGCAACTTTTTCATGCAGAGGGTCAAGCGTACATGAAACAAGCTGTCCAAGAAAGCAGATGAGCCAGGTACTATTATAATTAAAAGTCGTTCGGATAAGTACATGGATAGGAAAGGTTTGGAGGGATATAGTGGCTAAGCTTGGGTCGGCATCTTGCTCAGCATAGACCCATTAGGCCAAAGGACCTGTTTCTGTGCTCTGTAATTCTGTGACTCTATGATGCAGGTTTTACCAGAATCTGCAAGGAGAGAAGGAAACAAAGAGGCTTGGGAAGTGAGTTCATTCGGAGGATTGTGAGAGTGTGGAATGAACTGACTGGTAGCTAAATATAGCTATTGAAGATGGAAGAATTAAAATTAGGATTGATCAGGGAGATGAGGCTGGACAAGGATAACTGAAGGCAGGAAATAATGAAATTACAGAAATACTTTGAAGGTGAACTGGAGTAGTTAATCCTAAAACAGCAACTTCATTCCATCTGCTGACCCAGCTGTAATCTCCTGGTGACCAGCCATTTCAGTTTGACGCCTAGTTCCCAAACTGAAATATCATACAGGGGCCTCCTCCACTGCCAGGGTTGAGGCTAAATGCAAATCAGAGGAACAGCATCTCATAGTCCACCTTGGGAGTCTCCAACTTGGCACCATGAATTTCAAATTCTCAAATTTCCATTAATTACCTCCCCAATACCTGTTCTCTTTTCTCAATCCTCCTGATCTGTCTAGCCCCCATCACACTATATCTTCTACATCTCCCTTCCTCTCCCTCTCCATCTGTCCATTACCCACACACACCTCCCTCTAGTTCTACTCCTTCCATTTACTCCTATCAGATTCCACCATCTTCAACACTTTGTCATTTCCTTCAATCACCTCCCAGTTTCTAATGTCATTCCCTCTCTTCACTCACCCTCCATCTGCCTTTTAATCACTTCACCTGGATCCACCTATCACCTCTCAGCTCTTGCTCCACCCTTTCCCTCCATTGGCTTATGCTGGCTATCTGTCCTCTTGCTTTCAGTCAAACAAAGGGTCTCGACCAGATATTCCAGTTGTCCATTTCCCCCCATAGGTGCTATGTGAACCATTGAATTTCTTCAGTGATTTGTATGTTATCTCTGAGATGTTAATACTATTAGTTTTATTGAAATATTCAGCAAAACATTGATGGTAGCAATTAACTGATTGCATACTGCAAGGAAAAGTAGTATCCTCTGGAAATGTGTGAAACTTATTACTGGGTGGAACGGACACTCAATATATTGTCAAATTCATTCCATCTCAAGAACAGAAGCCCTACCAACCTCTCCTAATAAATGGAGGGTTATCTGTCCAGAAAAATGTATTGAGTGGAAGATAGCCACATACAGATTATATGAAAATTAATCAGTCACTTAAAGCAGAGTCATCACCAATGTTGACTGTCAGGGAAATAATCCAATCATCTTCTTTCTGATTGGGCATGCATGAAATCCCATTGGAATTAACTATAGGAAATAATGAATAAGTGGTACTTGAGTTCAAGGTTTTAATTTAATGTCAGGACATTGCTCTTGTTTCTAAAACCACAAATTGCCCTAGGCATTTGTCCTTTAGTGAGCAAGTCACCTACCAATTGCCAAGCAAGTTACATACATTTCAGCATTGCCATGTAATCACTTTCAAATCAACATCTGACATAATTTCACTTGAAAACCTCATCAGCTCCTTGAGACCCTGCTCTTTCTTTTTATGAAAGGAGATCCCAGAGGCAATGTCTCAAAATGAAAGGAAACAGGAAAGAATTAGCTTGGGATGAGGGCGGCAAATCATGTTCTGAAGGCTCCATGAATCACAGCTACCTGGCTTTCAACAAGACTGACTTGTCCATTGCTTGCTGTCTGATCTTTGGATAGTTACTGAAGGATGGAAGCTCGGAATTTTTAAAAACTGAAATAAACTTCATTCATAATAGCAAAAAATTCTTGCAAGAATAAATCATGCAGTGCTTTTTCATCTTGGATGGTCACCCAGAGCAAGTCATCTTCATTCTGACAATCTGCTGGTGTTTTGGAAAACGTCCGCTCTTACAGACAGAGTGGTAATGTTGTGATATCACTAATTCTGCTTGCTATGGTTCTCACTCCAATAGCACAGCTAGTTATTGCTAACTCATACATGGCTTTGCTGCAGAGTGGAGAAAAGACAAATGCAAATATAATGAGTAGAAGAAGGGCCAAGTACTTTTGAAGCTAGAAATTTGAATCACAAGTGTGAAACGAGAATAATGGTAAGTGTCACAGAGAAGGTATTTTTCCCTCTATTTATTCATTCTCTGGGCATGGAGGACACTAGCAAAGCCAGTGATTGTTGTCCATTACCAATTAAATCACTCTGGAAAATGAATGTTTTTTATGGGGTATTTCAGAGGGCGATTAAGAGCTAACTATGTTACTGTGAATCTCAATTCAAAGTTCTAAGTTCAACTTATTGTCAAAGTATGTATAAATCATACAACCTTGAGATTCATTTGCTTACAGGCAGCTATGAAACAAGAAACCCAAAAGAACCCAATTAAAATAAAACCAACACCCAATGTGCAGAGAAAAAGAGAAAAAAGCCCGGAGCATCCCGAGGAGGCCCATAGCCTCAGCCTCAGTCCATCTCAAACTGGTGAAGCTTGCGGACACAAAGCTGCTGCATTCATAGCAGGACATAGCGTCAGACTCAGCACTGAGGCATGCGGAGAGCGGAGTAAGTGTAGCACGGCAGCAAGTGTCTCAACACTCATCTCCAGTCCCGACACGCTGTCTTTTTCAATCCATCTGTTGGCATTAAAATTGACCAACACAGGGTCCTCCTCCATCCTCTTCACTGGGACTGAGGACCCTCCGCGTCAATCTGCTCTAGGTCGGGGCCCCGCCACCACGTTCTGGACCGTACCCTACTTTTCCGAAGCAGCCAAGTGCTTAGATCGATCCAGCCTCATTTTCAGTTTAAATGGATGGGTTCCGAAACTCCTCCGCACCACTCCTTCCAGCTCAGTCTCTGAATCCGACTTTGTCTCGAACATGCCTTGACCTTGCTCCGTCCACTTCCATAGATACCAGACAAGAAGCTTTCTTCAGCACACCTGGCATCCATCATCAGGGATCCCCACCGTCCAGCACATCCCTCTTCTCATTGACTGCCATCAGGAATGAGGTACAAGAGCCTGAAGACCTGTCCTCATTAGGTTTTAGGAGCAGCGTTTTTGCCTCTGACATCAGGTTTCCAAATGGCACATGAATTCATGAACACTGCCTCACAATTTATATCTTTTTCTTTGTAATTTATAGCCATTTTTTATGTTTTGCATTGTATTGCTACCACAAAGCAATGAATTTCATGACATACATCAATGATAATAAACCCAATTCTGATTCAGATGCTGTGTGCCTGTGATACTGCTGCAGGTAAGTTTTTCATTACATCTCTGCATACGGATACTTGGTCATATGACAATAAATTTGATTTTGAGGAATTCTTTTTGATTGGGCCTTTTCCACTCAGGTCTTGTTTTGCAGTCTTTTTCTTCACTGTCTTGTACAATTTGTGTATAATTTATGTTCTATGTGTTTTCTGAATCTATAATTCCGTAATGCTGTTTCAAGCACGTTTTGCTTTGTGCCTATACATCTGTGGCGACCCACTTTCTAGCACACACGAACCGGCTCACGAAACAGCGCGCACAGGCAGAGGGCCTGACCCAAAAAGGGCGCCAGGCCATCTTCACCCACGGGGGGAAAATCCCGCGCACAGAAAAGGTCTGGGAATATGTATTCCCCACAGCAGTCCCGCCCAGGGAGGGCGGGAACAGGAAGACTTTAAAGCAGGACGGGAAGTTTGAATAAATCTCTTTCATCGCAACTCCAACTCACCGACTACATGTGGTTATTTTAGCGCTGTGTGTAGCACACCGCTACAATTGGTGACCCCGACGGCCCAAACGATATTTGGACCAGAGATGACCAATGCCGCATCTATTCACATAGTTTCGTTAAAACTGCCAAGCTTCTGGCCGCTGCGACCCCATTTATGGTTCGAACAAGCAGAAGCTCAATTCCACATTCGGCAGATAACCTCGGAGTCCACTTGCTACTACTACGTGCTGAGCTCCCTCGACCAGGAGACTGCTGCACAAGTTGAGGAGTTTATACAGTCGCCCCTGGAGGACGGCAAATACACAGCATTCAAAGCCCTGCTCATAAGGACTTTCGGACTCTCACGGCGCGAATGAGCACGCTGCTTAATGCACCTGGATGGTTTGGGAGACAGGCCACCGTCGGCATTAATGAACGAGATGCTGGCCCTGGCTGAAGGACACAAACCCTGCCTCATGTTTGAGCAGGCGTTCCTAGAACAACTGCCCGAGGACATATGCCTGCTGCTGTCCGACGCAGATTTCAGCAACTCCCGGGAGGTGGCGGCCCGAGCAGATGTGCTGTGGAATGCCAGGAAGGAGAGAGGGGCATCCGCAGCGCAGATCGCCAAGCCACGTGCCCAACGGCAGACCAGACCAGGCCCGGCAGCAGAGCCTACAAAACCTGGCGATGGGAGTGAGGAGCCCAACGAACAATGGTGTTTCTACCACCAGCGGTGGGGCACAGAGGCCCGCCACTGCAGACCACCCTGCAAATTCCCGGGAAACATAGAAACATAGAAAATAGGTGCAGGAGTAGGCCATTCGGCCCTTCGAGCCTGCACCGCCATTTATTATGATCATGGCTGATCATCCAACTCAGAACCCCGCCCCATACCCCCTGACCCCCGTAGCCACAAGGGCCATATCTAACTCCCTCTTAATTATAGCCAATGAACTGGCCTCAACAGTTTCCTGTGGCAGAGAATTCCACAGATTCACCACTCTCTGTGTGAAGAAGTTTTTCCTAATCTCGGTCCTAAAAGGCTTCCCCTCTATCCTCAAACTGTGACCCCTCGTTCTGGACTTCCCCAACATCGGGAATAATCTTCCTGCATCTAGCCTGTCCAATCCCTTTAGGATCTTATACGTTTCAATCAGATCCCCCCTCAATCTTCAGCCTCCTATATGTCTGGGACAAACAGTAGGGACGCCGTTTTTTGGTCGACACCGGAGCGGAGATCAGCGTCTTACCTCCAACGAGTTACGACACCCGCAACAGAGAACCGGGACCCACCCTGAAGGCCACAAATGGCAGCACAATATGAACCTACAGCACCCACACGGTGCGGCTACAGTTCTGCTCTAGCCGGTTCACGTGGGACTTCACACTGGCCGCCGTGGCCCAACCACTCCTGGGGGCGGATTTTCTACGAGCTCACAGCCTGCTGGTCGACCTGCAAGGGAAGCGATTAGTTCACGCCAAGACTTTTCAAATGTTCTCCCTGGGTGAAGCACAGTTGCCAGCCCCACACCTGGACTCCATCACACTGTCCGACGACAAATTCACCAGGGTCCTGGCAAATTTCCCATCAGTACTGACACTGCAGTTCATGGCAGCCATGCCCAGACACGGACTACAGCACCACATCCCGACCCAGGGACCACCCCTCCATGCCCGTGCTCGAAGGCTTCCCCCGGACAAGCTCCAACTGGCGAAGGAGGAGTTCAAGAAGATGGAGGAATTGAAGATCATATGACGGTCCGACAGCCCATGGGCCTCCCCCCTTCACATGGTGCCCAAGGCAACGGGGGGCTGGAGACCATGCAGTGACTACCGCAGACTTAACGAGGCTACAACGCCAGACCGCTATCCTGTGCCGCACATTCAAGACTTCGCAGCAAACCAACACGACGCAAGGATCTTTTCCAAGGTAGACCTCATCCGGGGATACCATCAAGTCCCAGTACATCTGGACGACATCCCCAAAACAGCACTCATCACCCCGTTTGGACTTTTCGAATTCCTTCGAATGCCGTTCGGTCTAAAAAATGCCGCACAGATGTTCCAGTGGTTAATGGACGCGGTGGGACGCGACCTGGACTTTGCATTCATCTATTTGGACGACATCCTCATAGCCAGCAGTAGTCGGCAGGAGCATCTGTCCCACCTCCGCCAGCTCTACTCCCGCCTTAGTGAATTCGGCCTTACAATCAACCCAGCCAAATGCCAGTTCGGACTCGATACCATCAACTTCCTGGGCCACAGGATTACTAAAGATGGGGCAACCCTGCTGCCCGCCAAGGTAGACGCGGTCTACCACTTCCCCCGACCCAACACAATCAAAGGCCTGCAGGAATTCGTGGGTATGGTGAATTTCTACCACCGTTTCCTCCCCTCAGCAGCCCGAACCATGCGCCCCCTGTTCACCCTGATGTCGGGTAAGGGCAAGGACATTACCTGGGACGAAGAGGCCGCAGTTGCTTTCGTTAAAACCAAAGAAGCCTTGGCAAACGCCGCGATGCAAGTGCACCCCAGAACAGACGTTCCTACTGCCCTCATGGTGCATGCATCCAACACAGCAGTCGGTGGAGTGCTGGAACAACTCATCGAGGGTCGCTGACAACCCCTGGCATTCTTCAGCAAACACCTACGACCACCCGAACTCAAATACAGTGCTCTCAACCGGGAGGTATTGGCACTATACCTGGCAAGCCGGCATTTCAGGTACTTCTTAGAAGGTAGGCCCTTCACCGTGTTCACAGGCCACAGACCGCTTACTTTTGCGTTCATGAAGGTGTCCGACCCCTGGTCGTCCCGCCAGCAGCAACATCTGTCCTACATCTCTGAGTACACGACGGACATCCGGCATGTCTCAGGAAAGGACAACGTCATGGCTGAGGCATTACCCAGACCTACCATACAGGCCCTGTCCCAGGGGGTGGACTATGCAGCGCTGGCAGAGGCACAGCAGGCAGACGCTGAGATCCCCAGTTACAGGACTGTAGTCTCCAGTTTGCAGCTTCAAGACCTCCCTGTAGGCCCAGGTGAGAGGACCCTACTATGTGACGTAGCTACCGGCCAACCCCGCCCCGTCGTCCCAGCAGCCTGGCACCGGCGGGTTTTCGAATCCATTCACAACTTAGCGCACCCCTCCATCAGGACAACTGTCCGGCTGGTCGCCAACAGGTTCGTGTGGCATGGACTTCGTAAACAGGTCAGTGAATGGGCCAAAACGTGCATGCAGTGCCAAACGGCCAAGGTGCAGCGGCACACCAAGGCTCCGCTGCAGCAGTTCGAACCCACCCGCCGGAGGTTCGACCACATCCATGTGGATATCGTGGGGCCTCTGCCAGTGTCACGAGGAGCGCGGTACCTCCTAACTATGATAGACCGGTTCACCAGATAGCCAGAGGCGGTCCCGCTCACCGACACCACCTCCGAATCCTGCGCCCGAACACTAATCGCAACCTGGGTAGCCGCTTCCGGGTACCGGCCCACATTACCTCCGACAGGGGTGCCCGGTTCACCTCCAGCCTGTGGTCGGCTATGGCCAGCCATTTAGGATCGCAGCTACACCACACAACTGCCTACCATCCACAGTCGAACGGACTAGTGGAGCGTTTCCACTGTCACCTGAAGTCGGCTCTCATGGCCCGCCTGGAAGGGCCTAACTGGGTGGACGAACTTCCCTGGGTCCTGCTCGGAATCCGCACGGCGCCCAAGGAGGATCTACACACCTCGTTGGCCGAGTTGGTGTACGGCGCATGCCTGGTCGTCCCAGGAGAGTTCATACCAGCCCCAAGGGGGCAAGAGGAAGAACCCACAGCAGTCCTGGACAGCCTACGTGACAGGCTCAGTAACTTGGCCCCCATACCCACTTCACAGCACGGACAGAGCCCAACCTGCGTACCCAAAGACCTGCAGAACCGTAAGTTTGTTTTCGTACGACGGGGCAGACACTGGACACCACTACAGCGGCCCTACGAGGGGCTGTTTAAGGTGATCAGGAACAACGAGTCCATGTTCGTGCTGGACATTGGGGGAAGAGAGGAGGTTTTCACGGTGAACCGACTCAAACCGGCCCATGTGGACTTGGCACAGCCGGTCCAGGCTCAGGCACCACGGCGCAGGGGCAGACCTCCCAAACAGAGGCTGATCCAGACTGTGGACATTGGGGGAGATATCGCCGGTTCTGCGGGGGGGGGGGTTAATGTGGTGACCCACTTTCTAGCACACACGAACCGGCTTACGAAACAGTGCGCACAGGCAGAGGGCTGGCCCCAAAAAGGGTGCCAGGCCATCTTCACCGCTGGGGGAAAATCCCGCGCGCGGAAAAGATCTGGGAATATGCATTCCCCACAGCAGTCCCACCCAGGGAGGGCGGGAACGGGAAGGCTTTAAAGCAGGCCATGAAGTTTGAATAAATCTCTTTCATCGCAACTCCAACTCACCAACTACGTGTGGTTATTTTAGCGCTGTGTGTAGCACACCGCTACACATCACGATATTTGTGCATATGACAATGCACTCATCTGAGCTCAGGATTTTTATTCCAGAACTATTTATTGAAATTAAAGTACATGCATATACATGAAGCATCTCTGGTTCAGTAACCTAATCATTCGATTCTTCATTTGAATCAACTTTTGGCTCTCATTGAGTTTCTCACCACCAGCAACTTCTTCCAATACACTGGAAACAAAGAGGCTACAGAGGGTATTGAACTCAGCCAGTTCCATTGTGCGTTTTGCCCTCCCACCAGCAAGAAATTCCACAAGAGGCAATGCCTCAGGTGGGCGACGTTCTTCATCAGAGACCCACACCATCTGGCTCATGACCTCTTCTCAATGCCACCACAAGCAAGAGGTACAGGAACCTGAAGGCCAACTCCTCAAGGGTCAACAACAGCTCCTTCCCCATTGATATCAGGCTCTGGGATGAACCTGTAAAACAATAACACCATCTTGGATTACATTTCTTTTTTTCACTCTCAACTTGCACTGGTATTGTTATGCTGTGTGTGTGGCCTCTCCGGTGAAATGATATCGTATTTGTTAAATAGGGGCCATGCACAATTCTGATTTGATGGAGACAGACATGAGAAGCATGGAGGAACATCTGGAGAAACTTCTGAAATGCCTGGTTCACTGCCACTGCTACCGTGCAGTCAAGAATCTCCGGAGGGAAGGCCCAAATCCTTGGCTTTTCCTGTTTCTGGCGGCCGGGGCTGGGGTCAAAACGCTCAGCAAAGATGGTGCTCGGTGTTCGGTGTCAGAGGGCTGGGCGGATTCTTGAAGTTTTCGGACGACACAGAGTCGGACTGTGGTCAGGTGCTTCCAGGATGCTGCATCGGCAAGTTTGCGGAGCTGGAAGCTCATGGCAGGGAGCTTTTCCTTCCTTCTCCTGTCTGTGTGAGATGTGGGACTTTCGAGAGACTTTGAACTTTTTTTACCGTGTCCATGGCCTGTTCTTCATCAAGTTATGGTATTGCTTGCGCTGTTGTAACTATATGTTATAATTATGTGGTTTTTATCAGTTTTTCAGTCTTGGTCGGTCTTGTGTTTCTGTGATATCACACCGGAGGAACATTGTATCATTTCTTAATGTATGCATTACTAAATGACAATAAAAGAGGACTGCGTGTCCTCATAATCTAATCTAATGCTTACTTTGTTTTATATAATTTATGTTAATCTAATCTTAATTTATTTGCCCTCATCTTGCGATGAACCGTGGTGCTGCCACAAGAAGTTAACTTCCCTGTAATTTATACCTTATGACAATAAATTTAAACTTAAATAAAAAACTTTAACGACAGTCTACTTCGTGCTCAGATTGGGTTATTTTTCAGGTGTTCCAGCATTCCTCGCTTTCTCAGTGCTCTGAGCCCTAGATCAACTTCGCTGGCATCCTTGCTGACAGAAAAGAGGAAGAATTCTCAGTGAAATGGGGATTTCAAAATCTAGCAGTTCAGGAGATGGAACTGGAATAGCTTTATTATTGCCACATGTACCAAGGCACAGTGAAGACCTTTGTTCTGCGTGCAATCCATACAGATCATTTGATCACATCAGTACATCAAGATAGTACAAGGGAAAAACAACAACAGAATGAAGAATGTGGTTACGGTTACAGAGAAATTGCATTGCAAAGCAGATGCAAAGATGCGACGGCCAAGATGAGGTAGATTGTGAAATCAGGAGTCATCATATGGCCATTCAATAGTCTTATAATAATAGAATAGGACAGCTTCTTATAAGACCATTGAATGACTATATGACGAGCTTGATGGTGCATGCTTTCAGGCTTTTGTATTGTCTCCACAATAGGTGGGGGAGGTGGGGTGGAGAAGAGCAAATGTACTGGGTGGAAAGGTACTGATTATGTTGGCTTTGTAAGACCATAAGACCTTAAGACATAGGAGCAGAACTAGGCCATTCAGCCTATCCACTCTTGTCTGCCATTCCATCGTGCTGATCCCACTCAACCCCATACACCTGCCTTCTCGCCATATGCTTTGATGCGCTGACTGATCAGGAAACTATCAACTTCCACCTTAAATATACCCACAGACTTGGCCTCCACCAAGTCTGTGGCAGAGTATTCTATGGGTTCATGACTCCCTAGCTAAAAGAGAAGTCCTTCTTACCTCTGTTCTAAAAGGTCACCACTCAATTTTGAGACTGTGTTCTCTAGTTCTGGATACTCCCACCATAGGCAACCTCCTCTCCACATTCACCCTATCTAGTACTTTCAACATTAAGCCTTAATTCGTAGAGGTTTTAGAAAACAAAGGATCAAAGGTTCGAAGGTCCAATTTAATGTCAGAGAAATGTATACACTATAAATCCTGAAATGCTTTTTCTTCACAAACATCCACAAAGAAAGAGGAGTGCCCCAAAGAATGAGCGACAGTTAAACGTAAGAACCCCAAAGGCCTCCCCAGCTCCCCTCCCTCCTGCGCGTAAGTGGCAGCGAGCAACAATCCCCCCTCCCTCCACCAGCAAGCAGTGGCACTGCCCCAGCACACTCAAGTGTGAGCAAAGCAATAGCAAAGACACAGATCTGCAGTTACCCCAAAGATTTCGCGTTTCACCCAGCATTTGACATACCGCAGGTTCTCTCTCTGCCTAATAAGGCAGGAAGAGATGTCTCCGTTTTCCCAGTGAGTGGGGAGACATAACAAACAACTCATTGGTTTACAATGTTAAAAGTCTTTTATGTCGCTTTTTTTCTAGCTCTGTGCCTGAAGATTGCAAAGATCTCGGATCTTTGGGCCCACAGCAGTAGATTTTCTGACTCCCCCAGTGACACACAGGTCTCCTGCCGTGACACCGACCCTCAATCCGCCCGTCTCCAGAGCCCCGAGATCTTAGGCTTCTGAATTTGAGCTGGACTCTCAGGCCGAACCCTTGGCGTGCCGAACAACAGCCAGTCCTGAAACCCTGAAAATGGATCCCATTCCTGCAAAGAAACAACGTCAGCGTGTAACTCCAGATCAGGGTCTTCAAAAGAACGCTGAAAGGGAAAAATAAAGATATTAAAGGTGGAGATAGCTGTTTCTGAAGATGCAGGCAAAGGAGCTGCGGTTTAGCGCCATCTTAACTTCGCTCCGCCTCCCCAAAAGTGTTAGAAGCACACAAAATCCAAGTGAAGTGCCGCCTGGAGGCCTGTGAGCACTTCTGGGCTGTACTCTTTCATCTTGGAAGGAGCATAATGATACCGTAATGATACTTGATTTCGTCAATTAAGTGGCAGAGGCTGAGTCGTCTTGGCGGGATGGATGTGGGGAAGAAGCTTCTTTCATGGAAGAAATCAAAATAAGAGCTTATTTATGATGGAGATGGAGCGAATCAATTTGCTCAGAAGAATGTGAATCTTTGGAACTCTTTTACTTGATGAATAATGGAAGCCCATTTTTGAGCTGAAGACATGTTCTTGATAAGGAAAAGATGAATAGTTATGGGTTGGGCAAGGTAGATGGGAGTGTGAAATTGAAGTTATAATTGCATAAGCCATGATCTTATTAAATGGTACAGCAGGCATAAGGAGTTGAATGCCCGACAAATTCATGTATTTGTATTTCATTTCATAGACCAACATTTAATTCTCTGGAATTTAGAAGATAAGATTGACATTGGAAAAGCCCGGAGCTTAACAATTGGCTTAACATTATAAAGGTGAAGTTAAGAAAGACTGTCTATGCAAACTATGGTGAAAATTTGGAACTTCTCTTTACAAAAGGAACTTGGTACCGGCTAAGAGTTTGTTTTAAACTGAATTAGTGAACTTTAGCTAACTAAAGTTACGGGAGATGTCAATGGATCAGACATGATGTCATCAAATTGCAGAACAGATTCCTGTGTTCCAAACTATAATTCAATGTCAGTAAATGCAAACAGCAACTAGAAGAGTTAAAGAAGCCGAAGATTTTTATGAACCATCAATTGGCTCAAGACTTTACATCTCCCATATACTTGATTCTTGTTTAACCTGGGATTTGCTTGATTTCATCCTCAAGGCTGGAGCAAGGATTAGAGGAGTGCCAACTGCTGCCAATCTTACCCAACAGTTATGGGTAGTTGGTTCCATCATGATCCAGAAAATGACTTTCAGAGACTCTGCAGCTTATGTTCCATGAGTTTTTGATCACTTTTTTTTTACTATATGCCCAATTAAATCAAGGCACTACAGCACTGAACTGGCTCTGCATCTACAGCCTGCAACAATTGGCAAAGCATTGAACTGATTCTGTGGCTGTGGTCTGCATCCATCAAGCTCCTGGACTGGCTTCACACACCTCAAAGGTTCCATGTCTGTGGATTCATTTTGCAGTTAATGTTCTGTATCTTATTTGTTTACTTTTTATTGTTTACACAATTTTTTTTTCACTCATTGGGTGCTTGATGGTCTTTGTTGTGTGGGTTTTTTCTTTAAATTGTTTGATGTGTTTCTTTGTATTGTTACTGCCTTCAAGAAGATGAATCTCAAGTTTGTATACTGTATACACACTTTGATGATAAATGTACTTTGAACTTTGAATATACTTTGAGATACTATTTTGACAGAACAACTATTATCTTATTATGGTTATTATCTTACTTGAAGCAGTTTTATTCGCAAAATTTTGAGCTTGACAGAAAGCTTGGAATAGGAATTGGCTAGTGTGACATGAGGTAAGTTACCTCTCGGTAACATCTCTTGGAATACAATTAGTGGTCCAGACTATGGAAAGTAGTTACCATATCACATTCAATATATATATATATCTAGGGACCGTCAAGTTTGTTTCACTATGAGTTTCTTTTCCCACATCTGATCAACTTGGCTGGAGGAATTTATTTCTTTCTTATTCTATAGAATGTAGAAAATTGAACAGTACAGCACAGGACCAGGTCCTCTCAACCACAGTGTCCACAATAAACATGATGCCAAAATGAATTAAATCTATTCAGCCAGCAAATGGTCCACATTTCTCTATTATGTGCACATTCATGTGCCTTTCTAGAAGTGTCTTAAGTACCTCTGTTATATCTACCTACACCACCACTCCTGCCAGTGCATTCCAGGCACCCACCATTCTCTGTTTGAAAAAGTTGCTCTGTGTATCTCATTTGAACTCCACACTTCTCACCTTAGCTGATGTCCCCTAGCATTAGACATTTCAACGCTGGGGAAAAAAGATGCCATCTGTCTGTCTACACCTCTCATAATTTTATAACCTTCTATCAGGTCTCCCTCTCAGCCGCCAATGAGTGCAAGAAAGCAACCCGAGTTTGTTCACCCTCTCCTTATGGCTCATATAGTCTAACCCAGGCAGCATACCAATAAAGCTGTTCTGTACCTTTTCCAATACTTCTACATCCTTACTGTGCCCAAAATTGCATACTATGCTTCAAGTGTGGCCAAACCAAAGTTTTTCATGGTTGCAACTCTTGACTTTTATGCCATGTAACTTCTTTACCACGTGATCTACTTACATGGACAGTTTCGGATTAAACTCATCTCCCTCTTCCACCTTATAGAAAGCCAAAGTCTGCTGATAAAACCTGGTTTAATAACGTCACTCATCAGCTTTTGTGAATTTAATTATTGATGGGAAGGATATTTGGGATAGGTTGCTTTAGGAGTGTGTGGTTCCATAGTACAGAGCAGAATTATTCCAGCAGTAGATTTTGGAAGGATCAGTGGGAAGTTTTGTGGAGATCTGGAAAGCAAGGTCAGAAAGACTGAAAGGAGCAAATTCAACATTAAATTCCAAACAGTAGCTGATTTGTAATTGAAATGGGAACATAACAAAATGCAGTGAAACAACTGGCAAAGGGCTTGCAGAAGTACGCTGGCATGAATGGCCTCCTGTGCAGCAAAATAGTGTTCATCAGCATTCCTGGGCTGTTGTAATCGATCAAGAGAAGAAGTAACAAAGATTGCTGAAAACAAGCCTTTCAGGGCTTGACTAGCTGGAGAATTCAATTATTGTGAATGCTTCACTGTCCTATATGGGGATGGTGCCAAGACACAAGCCAGATGATCTCCAAAAGCACAACATTGCCATCCAAGCCAGCCAAGGCAGATGGCAGACTCTCAACATTGCTCGCACAATGCCAGAGTTTCTAGGATGGGTGATAAATCAAGGCACTAACAGGTCCAGATCATTATGAAAGCTAGTAACAGATATACACACATCCACCAGGCGATATTTTGCATAATTTTATTCAATTTTGAAGAACACATTTGCAGAAAGAACTTGGCTCGCTATTCAATCTATGGAACAAACTCCTCAGTGAGCTGTTGGAAGCAGTTAGCAAGGATTCAGTTGAAGGCAAATTACATGAAATTCTTCCAGAAAATAACAATTTGGAATACATCGTATGAATAATTGGGTAGATAACACGTGGTAAGTAGAGAATGCCCTGTCTGGAGAATAGTTATCCAGGCTTTCAAAAGCTCTTCATCAAGGGATCTTTTCTAGGCTTATATCTACAGAAAAATTAATGGAGAGCAACTGCTGTGATTAATCTTTTCTGTTCTGTCAATCCCCTTCCTACTCTTGAAACTACTGGCTTCGAACTTAAGAACATATGAAATAAGAGCAGGTGTAAGGCATTGGCCTTTCATTAGAATCCTTAGGAGTGGCATCACAGATGGACAGGGTGTGAAGAAGGGTTTTGACATGCTAGCCTTCATCCATCGGGGCATTGAGTATAAAAGTTGGGGTGTTGTTTTTTTCAGTTGTACAAGACATGAAGCTGTTTTTGGAGTATTGTTTACAGTTTAGATCACACTGCTAGGTTCCACTAGGCTGGAATGAACACAGAGTAAATTTACTATGCTGTTGCTAGGACTTGAGGGACTGACATGTTAGGCAAGCTAGAACTTTGCTGGAGACCGAGGGGTAATTTTATAGAGAGGTATATCATCATGAGGGTAATACAAGGGAGTAAATGCACACAAACATTTTCTCAGAATTCAGAAAAGAAGAACTAGAGGGCACACACTTAAGGAGAGAGGGGGAAAGATAATGAAAACCTCAGGGTAATATTTTTCACACAGAGAGTGGTGCACATACTTAACAAGCTACCAGAGTAAGTGGTTGAGGCAGGTACATAACATTTAAAAAACAGTTGCAGTGGTACTTGAATATAAAAGACTTAGAGGGACGTAGGCCAAATGCAGGATAATGGGACTAGTGTCGATGAGAATTTTGGTCAGAGTGGGTGAATTAAACTGAAGGGCCTGTTTGCATGTTGTATGAATCTATGACTGTAAGATTCTGGTTGATGCTTTACCTCTGCATCTGTTCCTGCTCTCTCGTCACAATCCTCAGTGTCCTTGATATTCAGAAATCCATCCACTCTCTTTTGAGTCAACCCAATGACTAATTCCTCACAGTCCACTGAGCTAGCAAATGTGAAAGATTCACCAACCTCTGTTTCAGGCAACTTTTACTCATCTCAGTATGAAAGTACCTAATCCTTATTTTGAGAACATGACTACTAGCTCTAGGTCCCTCAAACAAAAATACCATCCTCCCTGCGTTTTGTAAGTGTAGGAATTTTGTAAATTTATCCTCTCATTATTTTAAACTTGTGAATCTTCCTAATACCTTTCCTATCCTGTCCCAAATATTCTAACTTTTGTACCTCTAAAATGTTGCCATTCTGATTCTCTCACCTTCTTTTCAAACTTGCTTTAGGTATTTAGCTTCAAGTTTTCTTTGAATGTTGCATATAGAAATGTATTAGAATAATTGTTTTCAAGTGATGAAAATATCACGGCAGAATTTATTGTTCATCTGTTATTGGTTGATAAAGTGCTGAGGTAACCAAGAGTCAAGCACCCTATGGATCAGGAGTTGGACTGGATGACACGATGCTGCAAGTGGCCTGGGTTTATTCTTGACCTCTGATGTTGTTTCAGTGGAGTCTACATATTCTCCCTAAGTTTGCATAGGTTTCCTTTAGGTGTTCAGCTTTCTTCCAACATCACAAAGATGCATGGGTTGGCAGGTAAACTGTCCTTTGTGTGCAGGTGAATAGAGGGATTCATGAGATTCTGGGGAGAATGCAATGGGATTTGTGCAGGATTAGTGTAAATAGCTGCTTTGGTGTCAGTACAGACTTGTTTGCCTGAAGGCCTGTCTATGGCTGCATGACTCAATCTATGGCTCCATGACAATTTATATTTATATAACATCCTTTACATAGTAAAGTTTGCCAACACATTTCAAAAGAGTGATATCAAACAGCATCTGGCATTGAGCCCTGAGATAAGTTAGGCAGGTGACCAAAGACTTGGCCTAATTGATAGTTTTCTAAAACATTAAAGGAAAAAGAGTGGTGGAGAAATGGAGAAATCTAGAAAGAGAATTCGGTGTTTGACCAGTGAAGTCATAGCTACCTATGGTGAAGCAAATAAAATTGGGAGAAAATGAGAAGTGACATTAGAGGATTCTGGAGCTTAAGTAGGCGGTGGAGATTTGATGAGATGGTGGTGTGGAGGAATTTGAGTTGCAGCCACTATTGTTCCCACACTGTGAAGGAAGCTGAGACACATGATTTATCCTATTTGCCAGGACATGACTATTACATTCATATGCTAGATGGTTTGTCTTCTGTTAATCACAACCAAATTAATAATTGCCTTATGCAGATGTTGTTCTTGCATCACTTTCTATTAGAAGCATGCACAATGTAGTCTGTTATAAAGAGGCTTGTTTCACTTATTGACTTGATGTAATTTAAAACCTTATGTAATCAAATTCATCTACATTTTGTTCAACATTTTGGTTTTAATCTGAGTGAGTATTCATGAGCACGTCTTGCTCAGTTAGTCCTTTCTTCCCCCTAAACTAATGAAGGTATCTCTTTGAAATGTGATTCATTGCGGGGATAGAGATTCACCTGCACCCAAGAATCAACAGCTAAGAAAATGAACATTACCAAATACAATGCTAGAACTTTCAACACTAAACTGAGCTCATCCTTAATATTCACTTGTGAGACGGTGGGGTATTTTGTATAAAGTTTAGCAGTTATTTTTAACAATCACACTCCTACCAATGCCATGCTAAGACAGGGTTTGCAAAGATTAGTCTGAACTAATGGTTCGAATGCTAAAGGTGGGGTCAGTTCCCAGACTGACACTTTGACCATGAAGTGAACAGGCAATACACTACCATCAATCTAAATTGAGACACTTTGTTCAAACTGGTAGAGGTGAATATAATTATGAAATTTAAAAGACATCTGGACAGGTACGTGGATAGGGAAAGTTTAGAAGAATATGGGCCAAAAGGGACGAGCTCAGTGGCAACTTGATCAGCACAGGTGGCCTAGTCGAAAGGATCTGATTTACTATGCTGTAGCTCTGTGACTCTATATTTATTTGCTGCATTTTCTTATTAATTTATAGTGTGTGGCAACCATTGGTGATGCCAGCATTCCTTATCCATCCCTTTACAGCCTTGAGAGGGTGGTGATACTTTCTTGACCACCTTGGAGGCCAAAGAAAACTGACCCTAATGCGAAGGTTGCTGAACAATGTCTTGGTGATTCTGGGTCAGTTTATCCTCCATTGGTGAACCTACAGGTTTATTTCAAACTCCAATCCAGTATTTCATGTTCATCATTACTGATATTAGAGCACAAGTATATAGCAGAAGTAGCCCACTCAGTGCCTAAAGATTGCCCCACCATTCCATAAGATCTACCTCAGACCTCATCTCATTTTTTATGCAATTCTCCATAGCCTTCAATTCCAAGATGTCTCATAAAAGAACTACCTGCCTCCACTCTAAGTGCTTCTAATGAGCTATCCTCTATATCTACCTGGAGCAGAGAATTCCACCCACTCTCTGCAAAAAGGAATTTCTACATACCTGTTTTGAATGACCACCTTGCAATGTTAAAACTATGTTGAAAATTCAAATTTCGGTCTTTTGAAACCAAATTAAAGCAATTAATTGAAATTTAATTTTTCTTGCCGCCATGATGCATTAAGTGAAACATCTGGTTAATCAGCCCAGCAGCTCACCACAATGCAACCAGTTTCCTGCTTGGTAGGCTGTGATGTGAATGGAGAGCACTTTACAACCCGCATGTTGTTCTGACTGCAAATCCCTGTGTCTGTTACTCACTCACTGCTATTCAGACATGCAAATGATCATGAAATAAACTTTGTTTCTTGGAGGTTTGTAGTTTTGAAGTTGAACATTCAGATTGCTTACTATATAAAAAAAAGTTCAATTAATGTTTGTGCAATAAACTTAGAGATTTCACTTTTTTAAAGACCCTCTCTGTTTAATTGATGCTGCAGTTTTAATGAGATTTCCACAGACATTATTTTACCCTGGGTGAGCTGGGTGACAACTAAGCAGTAATAACAGATTCAATAATAATTAACTCGGGTCATCTGCTCATCTGTCATGGCTCATCAATTTTAGGGTAGAAGGTCCCAACAAACTTCACAGTTTCTCTCTCAATCCAAAAACTCAGCAGTGAAGCAGTTTTCATGCAACCTTGGGCTAGGTAGGCTGGGTCTGTCATGTCACCCATTGCAGGGAGCCATACTGAATTTGGGGGGAATAATCTTGTGTAAGAAAGGCATGCAAAAGCTCATTGCCAAGCTATATTGATCTCTTTGTCCATCTTTAGAACATAGACAACTGTAGAGCTATTAATCTCTTGAGCCTATTCCGCCATTCTACAATGTGAGCCTATGATTCTTAAAGAGTTGTGATTGGGTTGTCCACTTCCCTCTGGGTGGATGATAACACAAACTAAAATGGCTGTTTTTATTGATGGTTGTGCACATTGATTGGAGCTATTATGATAGAAAATCTGGCTTACTGCTGACTTAATGTATACATCTTTTCCTCAGGTCTTTTAAAACCATGGGGTATCAAAATTCTATCAATCCCAAATTAAAATTAATGTTTGACTTTGCATTATGACCAAATATTCCTAGAAGACTGGACTCTATTTTACTTGATGTTTTCCAATTCTAGACTTTCCAAGCAATGGAAGTAGTTTCTATCCCTCCAGTTTGGCCTTTCCAGTTCTTACTATCATGAAACTGAATAACTTGCCTCTCAACCCATTAAATTCCAGGCAGCACAATGCCATTTTATGCAATCTCTTAAAATGTATTGCTTAAAGCCCACGTAGTATTCTGGTAAATCAGTGCTTTTCCTCCACCAAAGCCAATAATGACACAGCTTACATTGAGGTACTGAGGTGATGAGGTTTGAGAGCTTCAGGTTCCTTGGAGTGACCCTCACCAACAGCCTGCCCTTGTTCAACCATTGACAAGAAAGCACAGCAGTACTTCTTCCACAGGGGGCTAAGTAAATTTTGTATGTCCCATTTGACTCTCACCTGCTTTTACAGATGCAGCATAGAAAGCATACTAATTGGTATGGCTACTGCTCTGCCTGGGACTGCAATAAACTACAGAAAGTTGTGGACATAACTCAGCACATCGTCCAGCTTACATTGGGTCTCATTGGTGTAGAGGAGGCCACATTGACATGTAATTCAGTTCAATCCCCCTACTCTGTGATCCATTGTGGTCATCCTGAGCACTTTCCTGTCAAGATCAAGGACAACTAATTGTAAAGCAAAAGTCTGGCCGACAAAGCTACCACCTTTTATAAGCAGAATATAATGCTAAAGAGTTATGCTGCAAAGAAATAGGTCCTTTGACACCACTCGTCCATACCAAAGAAATTGACTGCTCGAGTTAGTCCCATTTGCCTGCTTGTTTGCCCATATCCCTCTAAACCTTCCCATCCATGTAACTGCCCAAATGTCTTTTGTTTGTTGTAATTATACCTGCGTCTATAAATTCAGTTTGCAACCTGTTCCATGTATTTACCATCCCCTGTATGAACAACTTGCTCCTCGCATCCTCCTCAAATCTTTCCCCTCTCACTTTAAATCTATGCTGTCTAGTTTTAGACTCTCCTTATTCTGGATAATAGACTATGACCAGTCATCTTATCTATGTCTCATGACTTCATATACCTCTGTAAGGTCATCCCCCCTCAGTCTCCTACATTCCAGGGAAAAACAGTACACTTTAATTCCAGAGTTTGTAATATCATTCTATTAATTAAAATTTCATTGCTCTAAACAGACAGAAGAATTTTGGAAAGTGATTACCTCTTTTCCTGCTAAATTGGCAATGTGATAATGCATGGGCATGTGAAGTTATAGATTTCACAAGAACCCCTATTTCAGGGCTTTTGTATTGACTGGATTACTCACGTTCATTTTTCAAGGAGAGGTTTGCACTGTTCTCACTTGTCTTAATACGAGATATATTTTAGGGTGAGAATGAAAATGATTGAACAGGTTAAAACCGGTATACAGCTTTTGAGAGGAAACTTTTGAAAGAACAATGCCAGGAATCTCATTATTCTCGTCTGATGTTTCTTGAAATTCCTCTGAATTATCTCCCTCAATTGTGAAATTAAAAGAAAAAGAATAAACTGAAGAAAAGAAGTAAATTGCATTTTTATGGTATCTTTCATGACCTTAGTATTTTACAGCCGATGAATCACTTCTGTAAAGTTGGCCCATGTCGAATTAATAGGAATCCATTATTAGCCTTGAATAATGATTTGATAAAGGCATTTTGCAAATTGCAAAGTAATACCCACTTGCGTCTTTCACAAGAGAGGTGGGAAGACAGTGTTATTATAGCAAGAGCTTATAACAGCTGCTGTTATAATGATACCATCTGTAGCTAGCCATTGAATTTGGTACGCTCTGCAAAATCAAAGATGCTTGCTATAAGGAAAGGTTTAATGCACACTTAAAGTGTGATGTTTTAGTCCTGAATAGGAAGTGTCAACTTCATGTTATATATGAGGGGTGATCGATAAGTTCATGACCTAAGGTAGACGGAGTCAATTTTAGAAAACCTAGCACATTTATTTTTCCTACATTGACAAACTTAGTCCAGCGGTCATGCAGCATACGGACACCTTCTTTGTAGAAGTTGGCGTCTTGGCCTTCCAGAAATGGTCCACAGCCGGGGTGATTGATAAGTTTGTGGCCTAGAGTAGAAGGAGATGAGGAGAAACTTCAAACTTTCTGCATTTTCAGACAAAGAGTTGAACTATACGTGCATATAATGAGAACTGTATAACTCATCTCCTTCTACTTTAGGCCATAAACTTATCAATCACCCTTGTTGTGGACCACCTGAAGGTCCAGGATGCTCTCGTTACATGCACGTGCAGTTCAACTCTTTGAGTGATTATGCAGAAAGTTTGAAGTTAATAACTCATCTCCTTCTGTCTTAGGCCACAAACTTATCAATCACCCCTGTTGAGGACCACTTCTACAAAGAAGGGATCCGTATGCTCCACGATCGCTGGACTAAGTGTGTACATGTAGGAGGGGACTATGTTGAAAAATAAATGTGCTCGGTTTTCTAAAATTGACTCCTTCTACCTTAGGCCACAAACTTATCAATCACCCCTCGTATACTAATCCATTTATTGGTTGATGATCTACTGCTGAAAAAATGTTGGACTATGATACCTTGAAGATATGAGGATCAATCCACTGTTTGATCATGTATCATTGGCCTTATAGACATGAGGTGATCTAAATTCAATGTTTTTACTCTGCAGTTGTACAAAATATTGGTAAGGCTGCACTTAGAATACAGTGTTCAGTTTTGGTCACCCTGTCAATAGAAAGATGCCATTAAGCTAGAAAGAGTGCAAAGAAGATTGATGAAGATGTTGCCAGGACTCGAGATATCGAGTTATAGAAAGGGGTTGAGCAGCCTGGACTTTATTCATTTGAACATAGGAGAGTGAAGTATGATTTTATTGTGGTATATAAAGTCATGAGGGGTATGGATAGGCTGAATACATTCATTCTTTTCCCAGGTGTAAGCAATCAAAAACTAAAGGGCATAGGTTTAAGGTGATAAGGGAACGATTTAACTGGAACCGGAGGGGCAACATTTTCACCTAGACACAAGGTTTCCCAGCCTAGGGTCCATGAATCCCTTGCTTAATGGTATTGGTTCATGGCATAAAAAAAGGTTGGAAAGCCTTGACTGAGAGGGTGGTCCGTATGTGAAATGAGATGCCTGAGGAAGAGGTTGAGGCAGATACATTAAGAGTATTTGAAAGACTTTGAACAGGTAAATAGATAACAATGTTTGAGAGAGGTATGGACCAAGCATGGGCAAATGGGTTTATCTTAGCTGGGCATCATGATCAGCATGGATTAATTAGGCCATAGGGCTTTACTCATGCTATATGACGCTATGATTCTGTGTTATCCGGAGTAAAGTAAAGGCATCCGTTAGTCTTGCGAGACCATGGATCTGCGCCTGGCAAATCTTCACTCTCCAGGGCGCAGGCCTGGGCAAGGTTGTATGGAAGACAGGCAGTTGCCCATGCTGCAAGTTTCCTCACTCCACGGCACCGATGTTGTCCAAGGGAAGGGCATTAGGACCCATACAGCTTGGCACCAGTGTTGTCGCAGAGCACTGTGTGATTAAGTGCCTTGCTCAAGGACACAACATGCTGCTTCGGCTGGGGCTCGAACTCACGACCTTCAGATCGCCAGTCGAGCACCTTAACCACTTGGCCGGAGTAGATCATATCAAACATAGCTTCCTGGTGAAATTACAGTGGATGTGAAATTAGGCTTGAATATTCGAGTGCACTCTATATGTTTGCATGTCTGATGACTTCTTGGGAATGTCATCGTGTCAATAATGTGTTTGCATCTCGCTGAGTTTGCAGGCTTCAGGCAGACAGGTTAAAATGGACTCTATTGGTGAAAGGATATTCCAAAGGAGCCGACAAATTTAAACTCCTCACTGCAAACAGAGTGAATCACTCCTCACCTTAACCCTTAGCACTAATATAGTACACAAATAACCAGTGGGTGACACATAAAATCTTCTCACATCCTGCTGTGTAGCTCTGAATATATAAGTAAACGAATCCCTGCTCCGAGAACTTTAACTGTGCACCACAACATTTCGTGCTGGGTGGCACCACCTTTAAAGTATTCACTGCCTTACAAAAATATACTTTCCTGTGAGGATCTCCACTCTGCTGATGGGCATGATACCTTGATGCTTAATGTGAGACAATTAAATTCCTTTGCACATGGCCCCATTGTGGAAGAGGCATCTGCCATCACTAAAGACATGACTCCTCTATGGTTGCCCGAGTGACCTTCCTTTTTCCCTGTGCTCATGAGACCCTTTGGGTCCGTACATGAACGTCTGAGTAATTTTGAAACTGTCTCCCTCTTCCCACCAGTCTCTCTCTCCATTTTAATGAAAAATGACCCTTAAAAACATATTGCCCATGGCAATTAAATATCCGTTCATTAAAACTTATCCAACTAACTCACTTATTCAATCATATTTCAAACCTTACAACTAACATCAATTTAAGTGCATTCCCATCACTTTTTCCCAACTGCGTATTTATTCACAGGGAAGAATGTTGCAAATGACTGTGGGTGGCTTTGTGACACAAGTAGTAGAGCTGCTGCCTCACAGTGCCAGAGGTCCAGGTTCAAACCTGACCTTGGGGGCTGTCTGTCTGAAAATTGCACATTCTCCTTGGAAATGTGTAGGTTTTCCTTTGCACGTTCCAATTTCTTTGTCATGATAAAGGCAGACATATCGGTACATTTAGGCCCTTCTAGTCGATGCTGAGCTATCTAAACTGCTTAGTCCCATCAACCTGCACCCGGGCCGTAGCCCTCCATTCCCCTGCCATCCATGTACCTATCCAAACTTCTCTTAAACTTTGAAATCGAGCTTGCATGCAACATTTGGGCTGGCAACTCATTCCACACTCTCACAACCCTCTGAGTGAAGAAGTTTTCCCTCAAGTTCCCTTAAAGTTTTTACCTTTCACCCTGAACCCATTACCTCTAGTTGTAGTTCCACCCAACCCCATGGAAAAAGCCTCCTTACATTTACCCTATCTATATCCCTCATAATTTTGTATACCTCCATCAAATCTCCCATCAATCTTCCACGTTTCAAGGAATAAAGTCCAAACCTATTCAACCTTTCCTTATAACTAAGGTCCTCCAGTCAGACAACATCCTTGTAAATTTTCCGTGTACTCTTTCAACCTCATTTATATCTTTCTTATAGGTAGGTGAGCAAAGTTTTACACAATGCTCCACCTTAGGTCTCACTAATATCTTATGCAACTTCAACATAACATCCCATCTCCTGTACTAAATACTTTGGTTTATGAAAGCCAGTATGTCAAAAGCTTTCCTTACAACCCTATCTACCTACACTTCCAATGAATTATGGACCTGTATTCCCAAATCCCTTTGTCCTACCGCACTCTTCAGTGTCCTATCATTCACTGTGTAGACCTATCCTGGTTGGTCCTACGGAAGTGCAACACCTTGCACTTGTCTGCAATAACTTTATCTGCCATTTTTCAGCACATTTTTTCAGCTGGTCCAGATCCCTCTGCAAGCTCTGATAGCCTTCCTCACTGTCCACTACACCCCCAGTCTTGGTGTCATCTGCAAATTTGCTGATCCAGTTGGCCACATTATCATCCAAATCATTGACATAGATGACAAACAACAATGGACCCACCACTGGTCCATGCAGCATACCACTATTCAGAGGCATCCAGTCAGAGAGGCAAACATTCTCTTTCATCTTCCACAAAGCCAATGTCTAATCAAATTTACTACTTCATTATGCATGCCAAACGACTGAACCTTCTCCATCAACAGAAAGTCGCAAAGCAAGGAACGCTAAAGAACCCACTTAAAAAAATAAGACCAACCCCTCAGTGCCCACAGAGAAAGGGAAAAAATACTAAACAAATCATGCAAACAATAACAGCAAGCAACAACAACAGCATTCTGAACCAAATTCTCGGAGCAGCTCAGAGCAGATCCATACCCTCGGTATTCAGTTCATCATATTAGCGGGGCAAGTCATGGCAAAGTTCACAGACACATAGCATGGCAGCTGGAGGCAATCTCACACCCGTAGCGTTGCGGAGAGAGGAGTCCCTAGGCTATCTGGGCTGGCATTTAAATTGTCCGAACTGTGGTGAATCACTGTAGGGCCTGGATTTCAATGCCGGAGAAGCTGTTCTTTCCAAATTGGATCAGTGCTTAGGATGATCCAACCTCGCCCGACTCTCGACACCCTGCTTTTCCAGTGTATCTGGAAAAGTCCATGCGGACAACATCCATTGCCTTGCCTTTATCAATTTTCCTAGTAACTTCCTGAAAAAAAACACTATGAGATTGGTTAGACATGACGTACCATATTCAAAGCCATGTTGACTATCCAATAGTTACATATCTGGTCCCTTAGAATACCTTCCAATAACTTTTCCACTACCAATATCAGGCTCACCGGCCTTGAATTTCCTGGTTTATTTTTACAGCCTTTCTTAAACAGTGGAACAACATTAGCTATCCTCCAATCCTCCAGTACCTCACCTGTCCTTAAGGATGATTTAAATATCTCTGCTAGGGCGCCTGCAATTTCTACACTTGTCACCCACAGGGTCCAAGAGAGCACTGTGTCAGGCCCTGGGGCTTTATTCACCCTAATTTGCCTTAAGTCAGCAAATACCTCCTCCTTTTTAATCTGTATAGTGTCCATGAATTTGATGTTACTTTGCTTCACTTTGATAGATTCTGTGTCTGTCCCTTGAGTAAATATAGATGCAAAAATTGTTACTCTGGATCTGATGCAGCACAAAAAAACACAGTAAGATAAGGAACGAAATAATAAAAAGACACAATAAATATATGGCCCTTCATGGTTATATCATATACCAACAGAGCAGAATCCAGCCATCCATTTCTGATTGTACAAGGAGCAGAGGAGGGGTTCTATAGACACAACCTTGTGAACCGTTGAGAATAATCATGGCGGAGGTGTTGCTGCCAATCCTTACTGATTGCGGTCTGTTGGCCAGGAAGTCAACAATCCAATTTCAGAGAGATGCATTAACTCTGGGGTCCAGAATTTGGTGGTCAGTTTGTTTGGATTTGTAATACTAAAAGGTAGAGTTGTGGTCAATAAACAATAGCTTAATGTGGATGTCTACTGCCCAAATGCTCCAAAGATAAGCATAAGCTAGGGAGATTGTGTCCACTGTAGACTTGATTGAGTAGTAGGCGAATTGCAATGGGTGAATGTTGTCTGGAAGGCTGGAGTTGATGTATGCCTTTACCAGACTTTCAAAGCACTTCATGATGATGGATACCAAAGCCACTGGGCAGTAGTCATTTAGGCATGTTGGTTTGTTTTTCTAGGTGCTAGGATGATAGTGGTTTTCTTAAATCAAGTGGGAATTTCAAATTGAAGCAGGAAAAGGTTAAGGATGTCTGCAAATACCCCCACCAGTTGATCTGCACAGGATCTAAGAACACAGTCAGAGACACCATCTGGATCAAATGCTTTCCATGAGGTCAGTCTGTGGAAGAATGATCTTATGTACACAATGGTGACTATGAGTTCAGGTGTATTGGAGATCTTCAGAGGGTCATAATATCCCAATCCTCTTCTGTTCAAAACATATTCTCTATGATACACTAAGCTCCATGAGAAGGGATATGCTGCAGTTCGTGATGTTGCCTGTCTGTCTGTCTAGGTACCATATCCGATGCGGACTTTAGTGACCATGGTTTTCCATATAGATCTATCCTTCGTTTTTTGGATGACTTCCATTTCCTCGATGTGTAGCCACCTGGCTACGCTTTTGATCTACATAAGCCGAGGTCTTCCTCTAGGTTTGCTCCCCTCAATCTTTCCAGAGAGTATGAGTTTTTCTAGTTCATCTTTCCACATGATGTGTCCTAGGAATCTGAGTTGTCTTTCTCTTATTGTTGGTATAAGTGATCGAACTACTTGGGCTTTTCTGAGAACTTCTTCATTTGATGTGTGTGTGTGGTCCATGATATTTTTAACATTCTCCTGTAGAACCATAATTCAGCTGCTTCTAGTCTCTTTTCCATTGCTGGAGAAATGGTCCAGCATTCACTTCCACAAGTCAGGATAGAAAAAATGTAGCACTGCAGTGTTCTGTCTACGTGCTCATCTTTCTGTCTGTTAATATGGTCTTCAGTTTTTGGAAAGCTTCTTTCACCATTGTTGTTCTGTATTTGATATCTGATGTTGCCTAACTTTGTTTATTAGCCCGTTATCAAATATAATCCCTGCCATAACTAATGATTGGTCTGGGACTCAGTCATAACTTCCTCATTTCTCTTCTAATTGTGACGAGGGAACTTTTTTGCACAATTGAGAGGACAGTTTGAGGTTCTTGGAGATCGCAGCACTCCCTCAGTAGTACATTACAAGTTTCTGTCCAGATCTTCTGATACTTAATTAGGCTGATTATTCTTCTGCCGTGGTCCTTGAGCAGCGATGCATACCTTGTGGTCACTAATTGCTTGACATTTAAGTGCTAACAGAGCTTCAAATAAATAAGCAAATGCACCTTTTTAATATCAGTAATTATACTGTGAGAGCCTGGGAAATATCAACAAGAGACTACAGACAACTAAGACAACCAATTAGGCATTTTGGTGTCTATAATGACTTAACGTGTATGAAAGTTCCTTGAATAACAATTAAGCCCTGTGACATGTTGCACAGGGAGTACATGAATGACCGGTAATTAACTACACAATGAGACAAAACACCTGTATTAATCTCAACTCCAAACCCCAGTGAGGGTTTACATTAAAATTTAGGGTTGCAAGAAACATTTCAAACATGAGCAAAAATTAAATGGTTTGAAACTTCAGCTATGAGGAGAAAAGAGCTGTGGAAATAGGGAAGAAAAATATAAGACCAGCCATAATCTTTTTGAATACTGTCAACTTCAGGAATTTCAACATGAAAGTCAAATTTATTGTGATTTACACACATAGGGTACACTTAGTGGCCACTTTATTAGGTACTTCTGGTACATGGTCTTCTGCTGCTGTAGTCCATTTATCCCAAGGTTTGATGTGTTGAGCATTCAGAGATGTTTTTCTGCACAGCATTATTTTAATTTATGGTCAATTGAGTTACTGTCACCATGCTGTCAGCTTCAACCAATCTGGCCATTCTTCTCAGACCTCTCGTTAACAAGGTGTTTTCACCCACAGAACTGCTACTCACTGTATGGTTTTTGGGTTTTTTTTTTGCACCATTCTCTGTAAACTCGAGAGACTGTTGTGTTTGAAAATCCCAGTTAATCAACAGTTTCTGAGATACTCAAACCACTCTGTCTGGCACCAACAATCATTCCACGGTCTAAGTCACTTACATTAAATGTTTTCCCTATGCTGATGTTTGGTCTGAACAACAACCGAACCTCTTGATCATATCTGCATGCTTTTATGCATTGAGTTGCGACTACGTGATTGGCTGATGAGATTTGTATTAATGAGCAGGTGTTCAGGTGTACCTAATAAAGTGGCCACCGATTGTATGGAGTCTTCAATACGCAGGATCTAACAAATCTGCAGAGGGTTAGAAACATAGTACCATAGAAATCTACAGTGCATTACAAGCTCTTTGGCACAAAATGTTGTGCTGATCATGAAACGCTAGAAACTGCCTAGAATTTCCCTACTGCACAGCCCTCCATTTTTCATGTAGCTATCCAAGAGTTTCTTAAAAGATCCTACTGTACCCGCCTCTATCACTTTCACTGACAGCGCATTCCATGTACCCACCACGCTCTGTGTGAAAAACTTACCTCTGTCATCCCAAAAGTTCTGAACTTAAAGAGGGGAAACTTTGAAGGTATGAGACGTGAATTAGCGAAGATAGACTGGCAAATGACACTTAAAGGATTGACGGTGGATATGCAATGGCAAGCATTTAAAGGGTGCATGGATGAACTACAACAATTGTTCATCCCAGTTTGGCAAAAGAATAAATCAAGGAAGGTAGTGCACCCGTGGCTGACAAGAGAAATTAGGGATAGTATCAATTCCAAAGAAGAAGCATACAAATTAGCCAGAGAAAGTGGCTCACCTGAGGACTGGGAGAAATTCAGAGTTCAGCAGAGGAGGACAAAGGGCTTAATTAGGAAGGGGAAAAAAGATTATGAGAGAAAACTGGCAGGGAACATAAAAACTGACTGTAAAAGCTTTTATAGATATGTAAAAAGGAGAAGACTGGTAAAGACAAATGTAGGTCCCCTACAGACAGAAACAGGTGAATTGATTATGGGGAGCAAGGACATGGCAGACCAATTGAATATTACTTTGGTTCTGTCTTCACTAAGGAGGACATAAATAATCTTCCAGAAATAGTAGGGGACAGAGGGTCCAGTGAGATGGAGGAACTGAGCGAAATGCTTGTTAGTAGGGAAGTGGTGTTAGGTAAATTGAAGGGATTGAAGGCAGATAAATCCCCAGGGCCAGATAATCTGCATCCTAGAGTGCTTAAGGAAGTAGCCCAAGAAATAATGGATGCATTAGTGATAATTTTTCAAAACTCGTTAGATTCTGGACTAGTTCCTGAGGATTGGAGGGTGGCTAATGTAACCCCACTTTTTAAAAAAGGAGGGAGAGAGAAACCGGGGAATTATAGACCGGTTAGCCTAACGTCGGTGGTGGGGAAACTGCTGGAGTCAGTTATCAAAGATGTGATAACAACACATTTGGAAAGCGGTGAAATCATCGGACAAAGTCAGCATGGATTTGTGAAAGGAAAATCATGTCTGACGAATCTCATAGAAGTTTTTGAGGATGTAACTAGTAGAGTGGATAGGGGAGAACCAGTGGATGTGGTATATTTGGATTTTCAAAAGGCTTTTGACAAGGTCCCACACGGGAGATTAGTGGGCAAACTTAAAGCACAAGGTATTGGGGGTAAGGTATTGATGTGGATAGAGAATTGGTTAGCAGACAGGAAGCAAAGAGTGGGAATAAAGGGGACCTTTTCAGAATGGCAGGCGGTGACTAGTGGGGTACCGCAAGGCTCAGTGCTGGGACCCCAGTTGTTTACAATATATATTAATGACTTGGATGAGGGAATTAAATGCAGCATCTCCAAGTTTGCGGATGACACGAAGCTGGGTGGCAGTGTTAGCTGTGAGGAGGATGCAGGGTGACTTGGATAGGTTGGGTGAGTGGGCAAATTCATGGCAGATGCAATTTAATGTGGATAAATGTGAAGTTATCCACTTTGGTGGCAAAAATAGGAAAACAGATTATTATCTGAATGGTGGCCGATTAGGAAAAGGGGAGGTGCAACGAGACCTGGGTGTCATTATACACCAGTCATTGAAAGTGGGCATGCGGGTACAGCAGGCGGTGAAAAAGGCGAATGGTATGCTGGCATTTATAGCAAGAGGATTCGAGTACAGGAGCAGGGAGGTACTACTGCAGTTGTACAAGGCCTTGGTGAGACCACACCTGGAGTATTGTGTGCAGTTTTGGTCCCCTAATCTGAGGAAAGACATCCTTCCATAGAGGGAGTACAAAGAAGGTTCACCAGATTGATTCCTGGGATGGCAAGACTTTCATATGAAGAAAGACTGGATGAACTGGGCTTGTACTCGTTGGCATTTAGAAGATTGAGGGGGGATCTGATTGAAACGTACAAAATCCTAAAGGGATTGGACAGGCTAGATGCAGGAAGATTGTTCCCGATGTTGGGGAAGTCCAGAACAAGGGGTCACAGTTTGAGGATAAAGGGGAAGCCTTTTAGGACTGAGATTAGGAAAAACTTCCTCACACAGAGTGGTGAATATGTGGAATTCTCTGCCACAGGAAACAGTTGAGGCCAGTTCATTGGCTATATTTAAGAGGGAGTTAGATATGGCCCTTGTGGCTATGGGGATCAGGGGATATGGAGGGAAGGCTGGTGCAGGGTTCTGAGTTGGATGATCAGCCATGATCATAATAAATGGCGGTGCAGGCTTGAAGGGCTGAATGGCCTACTCCTGCACCTATTTTCTATGTTTCTATGTTTCTACCCCCTTTCTACCTACTTCCACGCACCTTAAAACTGTGCCTCCTTGTGATAACCACTTCAGCTCTGGGAAAAAGTCTCTGGCTATCCACATGATTAATGCCTCTCATCATCTTATACACCTCTATCAGGTCACCTGTCACCTTCTGTCACTCCAAGGAGGAAAAGCCATGTTCACTCAACCTATTCTCGTAAGGCATGTTCTCCAATCCAAGCAACATCCTTGTAAATCTCCTCTGCACTCTCTTTCTGTAGTAACCACAGTTGTAGTCTCAGTCAGCTCCTTTGGAGACATAAACCTTCTCAACACTGAGTATATCCTCGTATGGAGGTACCTTTAAGGTGACGGCATCTGTAATTAAGGATCCTTACCATCTGAGACATGGTCTTTACTCATTACTACCACCAGGGAGGGGGCATGGGAGCAGAAAGCTGCACACTCAAAATTTTAGGAACAGCTTCTTTCTTCCTGCCTCAGATTTCTGAGCGGTCCAGAGAGCCATGAAGATTATTTTTCCTTTGAGTTATTTATTTAATTTATCTTTTATTGCAATTTATAGTATTTTTATGTCATGCACTGTACTGCTGCCACAAAACAACAATTTTCAAGACATATGTCAATGATAATAAAGATGATTCTGATTCTGTACATGTAGTGTATGCATAGAGGCAATGAAAAACGTACTTGCAGCAGTATACAGGCATCTAGCATCAGATAAGCAGCATTCACAAGAAAGACATATATTAAGCATAAATGAAACACAATGTTTACAAGAACATAATTAGGGACAAAGTTGTTTTCTTCTTATTCTTAACTTTAACTGAAATGCATTCCTTCCAGGGAAAATTCCATTAACAAAAAGAGTGGGAAAATTGGAGCCTGCTATCCAAAAGGACCTTGTGTTGCTGCTGGTAGGTTAGAAATTTGTCAATCTCTCAGACAAGATTTTGCCATTCAGGAGGTTAAGAGGGAGTAGAAAAATATTGCAAGGATGTCTTAGATTATGAAGACACACAGTCCTCTTTTATTGTCATTTAGTAATGCATGCATTAAGAAATGATACAATATTTCCTCCGGTGTGATATCACAAATCACAGGACAGACCAAGACTGAAAAAACTAACAAAACAACATAATTATAACATATAGTTACAACAGTGCAACAATACCATAACTTGATGAAGAACAGTCCATGGCACAGTAAAAAGTTCAAAATCTCTCAAATGTCCCACATCTCAAGCAGACGGGAGAAGGAAGAAAAACTCTCCCTGCCATGCCCGACCACAGTCCGATGCTGAGCTGTCTGAAAACTTCGAGCCTCCGATCAGCCCTCCGACACCGAGTACCGAGCACCATCTCTATCCTAACAATTCGACCTCAATCTCGGTTGCCAGCAGCAGGCAAAGCCGGGGATTTTGAGGCCTTCCCTCCGGAAGATTCTCGATCGCGATGTAACAGCGGCAGCGAACCTGTGTTTCAGAAATTTCTCCAGATGTTCCTCTGTGCTTTCACATCTGTCTCCATCAAATCAGAATTGTTCATGGCCCCTATTTAACGGATACGATATCATTTTCACCAGAGGGCTGCGCAAGCACGGCGCGCTGCTATCTTCTCCTCCCGCCCTGTTAGTCAGTGAGTCATAAAGTCATACAGAATGGTAAAAGGCCCTTTGGCCCAACTTCTTCAAGCTGACTGCCTGCCACATCTGCTCTCAGGATGAGGTTTTTCATTCCAGGCTAATGAGATGTCCTCCTTCTTCTAAGAAAGGGGCTTCCGTTCCTCCACCATCAATGCTACCCTCACCTGCATCTTTTCCATTTCATGCATGTCCGCCCTCATCCCATCCACCTACCGCCACACCAGTGACAGGATTCCTCTTGTCCTCACCTACCACACCATTAGTCTTCGCATCCAGCACATAATTCTCCGTTACTTCCGCCATCTCCAACAGGATCCCACCACAAAGCACATCTTTCCCTCCACACTCAATTTCCACTTTCCACAGGGATTGCTCCTTACATGACTCGCTTGTCTACTTGTCCCTCTCTACTGATCTCCCTTCTGGTACCTACTCTTGCAAGCAAAACAAGTGCCTTACCTGCCCCCACACCTCCTCCATCACTATCATTCAGGGCCCCAAACAGTTTCCACCGATGAAGCGACTCTTCATATGTATGTCTGTTGGGGTCATCTATAGTATCTGGTGTGGCCTCCTGTATATCCAAGAGACCCGACATAGATTGGGAGACTGCTTCACTGAGCACCTACGTTCCATCCAGAAAAAGCGGGATCTCCCAGTTCGATTCCACATCCCATTCCCATTCTGACATGTCAGTCCATGGCCTCCTCTATTGTTGTGATGAGGCCATACTCAGGTTGGAGGAGCAACTCCTTACATTCCTTATATTCCTGGATAGTCTCCAACCTGATGGCATGTACATCAAATTTCTTGAATTTTCAGTAACTATCCCCCAACCCTTCACCATTCCTCGTTTATGTCTCCCTCTCTCACATTTTCTGCCCATCACTTCCTTCTGGTTCTCCTCCTCTTTTCCTTTCTTCCATGGTCTTCTATCCTCTCCTATCAGATTCCCCCTCCTCCAGCCCTTTATCTCTTTCATCAATCAACTTCCCTGCTCTTAACTTCACCCCTCCCCTTCCCAGTTTCACCTATCACCTACCGCCTTGTACTTCTTCCTTCCCTCCCCCACTTTCTTACTCTAACATCTCATCTTTCTTTCCAGTCCCCATGAAGGGCCTCACCCAAAACGTAAACTGTTTACTCTTTTCCATAGATGCTGCCTGGCCCAATGAGTTCCTCCAGCATTTTGTGAGGTTGGACGGGCTTGGACCTTTTACCTTGGAGCAGAAGAGACTGACAGGTGATCTTACAGATGTGTCCAAATCTTGAGGGGCATAGATATAGATGGATTGAATGCACTCAATCTTTTCCCCAGGGTTAGGGAAGAAAGAACATTTACAATAAGAGTTGAAATATTCAAGAAGAGCTTGAGGGGTAAATTTTTTACACAGTGGTGAGTATGTGGAATGAGCTGCCAGAGGAAGACACTGAGGCAGGTACAGTTACAACTTTTAAACGCAATTGGACAGCCACATGGATCGGATGAATTTGAGGAATGAGCCTTAGACGGGCAAATAGAAATGGTTTGGACAGGAATATTTTTGGCATGGACCTTTCGAGCCGAAGGGCCTATTTCTGCATTGTATGATTCTGTAACTCTATGATGTTAGTAATTTAGGAGTACTGCATAAAACCTCCACCTGTTGTCAGTTAAAGGATCGGAATTGTTGGAGGTATGATGATTTAGCCAATGTAAAGTGCACAGTGAGTCAGTGGAGACATATTAATTTGGGATCAACCCCCAATGCCATGGCTTTTGTTGGGACTCCAAAAGCATTATGACCGCTAGCAAGGTTAAGCGCAACGAGCACATGGAACCATCACTGTCTGCCACTCTTCCTCCAAACCTTACCTCACTGGAATACATTGTGTAAGAGGTAGCACAGCTAGCAGCTGGTATGACTGTATGTACTTAGTACTGGTGACTAAAGATTAATCCCTCCCCTGATGCCTATGAAAATCACTGTAAACTGTGACAAAAGCTGAACTTGCTCTGGATGTGACCTTGCCTTTGACATTGTTTTCATCGGTTTGGCATATTTTGTTCAAGAAGTACCTCCCATCCAACCTTCAACACCTATCTACAATTGGTGGTCATTAATTTGGTCTAATCCAATTACAATTATTTTAGATTCATGTATTACTTACCTTATGGAAAAACTTTGAAAGATAGAAGGCTTTGTTTTGCAGTAAACAGTCATTATTAACATGAAATGCATGGGACTAACATATCACATGTATAATTTTATCTCAGTCTTTGCCATCTGCTGGGTAATATATCATATAATTTACCTGTCTAAATCGGATTCCATTGTACTCTGAAGATTTAAGCTGGTTTTTGGTGAGAGCTATGAGTACAGTAATTAGCATACATCACAAAATGACTTAACATTTTAAAGGCGCTAACTTTTAGTGGTGAAGGACAAGCAGTACAATGAATTCTCAGACAGAACTCCCTAAATGTACATTAAACATGATTAATATTTTGCTGTTTATGTGCTACCTCATTTATACAGTGCAGAAATGTTGAAGGATTGCAGTTATGTGTGAGTCAGCTCCACGAACAGCAGTCTAATCCTCATTATGCCAGTTCATTGTATTCACAAGACAGGTTGATTTTAAAAGCAGTTTGATCAATGATTAGCAAACTCGATTCCTTCAGAGTAAAGTGTCAAAAGCTGATCATTTTGGTTCAAGCATTTACAAAAAATGCAATGCAGGGTATATACTATTTCACTGGGTCAAGTCTAGTTTTTTGTCGTATGCACAAGTACAGTGAGGTGCAAGTACGATGAAAGACTTACAGCATCGCAGATACAAGCAGCTCACAAAATATAAATTACTTTGTACATACATTGTACAGGACATTGAAGAGAAAAAGAAATGCAGACAAGTCCACGTAGTGCAAGAAGTTGTCCGTAGTGATCTGTTGCTGAGGTACAGTTAGGTTTGTGCAGGTTGGTTCATGCTTGTAAGTAAGTAGCTGTTCCTGAAACTACAAGACCTTAAAACCATACAAAGTAGGAGCAGAATTGTGCAACTCAGCCCATTGAGTAGTCTCTGCCATTTAATCATGGTTGATTTCCTTCAACCCCATTCTCCTGCTTCCTCTGCATAACCTTTAATGACTTTATGAATCAAAAACCCATCAAAATTTATCTTCAATACACTGACTTAGCCTCCACACCCTTCTGTGGCAACAGATTTCACAGATTCACCACCTTCTGGCTGAAGAAATTCACCCTCATCTCAGTTTTATAGGGCTATGCCCTGGATTGTATTAACAGACACATCCAGACCCTTCAGTATCTGGTTAGATTCAGTGAAATCCCCATTCATCCTTCTGAACTCCATCAAGTATGGGCCTAGAGATGTCATATGCTCCTCATACATTAAGCCTTTTGTCCAGGGGTACCTGAAGGTGTCAAGCGTCAGATTTCTATCACTCCTAGCCGACTGTAGTAGCAGAAAGAAGGCATGACCCCAGATGGTAGGGATACTTGAAGATTGACACTGTCTTCTTGAAGCAACATCTCTAGTACATATTGTCAATGATGGGGAGAAGTCAGCAAACCATGGATACTTCTGCAGTTCAGAGCTCAGTGACCCAGTTATAGTCATGGCCACGAGATCAGATCCAGTCTCATAGTCTACATTGTGGCCTTCTGAAGTCATAAAATGGACACGTAAGGATCCAGTGCACACTCATGCTGTACCTTAGTGCAGCCTCCACTGTACCAGACCTCCCACTCTCTGGGCATTAGTGAAGAACAGCAAGAGTAAAAATAGAAAATGCAGAAACAATCAATGGGTCAGGTTGCATTTGTGGGAAGAAAATTACAATTTCATTTCTAGTCAGAGAACATTTATCAGAACTGAGATTCTCTGCTTTAATTTCAAACTGTCAGCATCTGCAACAAGTTTTTTTAATGTTTGAATAGGCTTGTTATCAGTTATTTTAAAGAAATGGGTCTGACCCAATGCCTGAGTTGCCTGGTAAGGCACTCTCTCAGTACCAAGGAGGATCCTCTTCCTTCAATATTTAAAGGCCATGTCTTGGTTAATGCAGCTTAGTAGTGACAAAGAAGAATGCACGTGCTGGAATCTGAAGCAAAACACAGTCTCCAGATTTGAACTCAGCAGGTCAGCCAGCACATTTGGGAGGAGAGGAATTGACAACTTTTCAGGTCAAAACCACAAGTCATGATGCACGCTTCAACTGAAAATTCATGACTCCACCCCCCCCCCCACCAAGCCCCCACAAGTGCTGCTTGATCCACTGAGTTCTTCCAGAAACTGGTTTGTTGAATGCAATTAGTAGCTGATTTTGTCTGCTAGACTTCGGTTCCAGAATGTATTTCTAAGCTCTGTCACTGGATTTTGTCTCTGCTACTCTGCTCCTGAGTTCATTAGTCCAGACTGACTACAGTTCAATGCTGATGGGGTCCCACATTGCTAGAAGTAGCATGTTTAGAACTAGTGCAATCATGCTCCTGTCTGCTCTTTCAAATAGATGTAGAAAATCACATTCATTAATTTGAAGAATTGAGGAGTTATCCTTGGTGCCCCAGTCAATCCTTCTGTTCAACCTTCATCACTAATACAAATTCTTTCTTTATTGACACATTTCTGTGTATGGGAAGCAGATCACCTGGTGCATTAAAAAGATGCTGGAAGATCTCAGTGGGTCAGGCAGTATCTGTGGAGGGAAATGGACAGTTGATGTTTCAGGTCAAGTCTTTTCATCCGGAACCTATATAAGAAACAGGACTGTGCTGGTCCTGTTCTAGCCCCACTAAACTTATCTCGTCATACCTCCATCTTGACAAAAGAATTGGGCATTTCTCTGTATCCTGTTCTCTTTCATGTGGCCATGGCCATTAACTCCACCTTGATCCTTCAACATCCCATCTCCATTTGGAGCTATTTACAGCGGCCAATTAATCCAACACATTCCAATGCACGTCTCTGCAATGTGGGAGGAAACAGAAACATTTGGAAGAAATCCATGAGGTCACAGGAAGAGAATGTAAACTCCCCACAGAGAGCACCCGAGGCAAGGTTCAAGCTTAAGTTGTGTGACTGAGAGATAGCTGAGGTATCTGCAGTGCTCTACAACCCTTAAGTGGATTCATTGTGTTAAACAGCATGGAAATAGGGCCTTTGCTTCAATTCATGCATGCCAACCAGGTTACTACCAGCATAGTCCTATTTGCCTGTGTTTGGCCCATAATGGAGAAACTCTTGTTTGATGTATATGTGTATATAGTTAAATGACAATAAGCTTGACTTGACTTGACATCTCCTATCATGTATCTGCCTAAATGCCTTTACAATATTCTTATTGCAATATCCACAGTTTGGAACTTCCTCTGAGGTCGCCGTCCATTCATTGGGATGGCACAGTAGCATGGCTTGTCCAGCCTCTGCCTCACAACTCCAGTGACACTGGTTCAACCTTGACCTCTAGTGCTATCTGTATGGAACTTCCACCTTCTGCATGGGTTTCCTCCCCACGTCACAAATTTAAGAGGTTAGGTAACCACAGTTAATTATCCCTCATATGTAGGTGAGTTGTGGAATCTTTCGGAGCCGATAGGAAGATGTGGAGAATAATGTAATGGAATTAGTGTAGGATTAGGGTGAGCTGGTGGTTGATGGTCCATATGGATGTAGTGGACCAAAGGGCTTGTTTCCATGATGTATCTTCCTATGACTCTATGACTGGATGTCAAATACTTTGCAATATGATAAGCTTTCTAGAAATGGATTCCTTGTTCCTTTTGTCACTTGCTGGCCTCTTTAGTTTCTGGGTATGAAACTGATTCTCAACGGGAGTTTTTATCCAGGCTGCTCTGATCTGGCTTGCCTTCACTAAAAGTTCAGGTTGAACTGCTGGATTTTGCAACGGGGAGAGCAGACAAGAAAAATCAAGGTTACAAGAGGGAGAAAAGGCAGCAATGGGAAGAGTTCTGTGAACTAATGTGATGGGACCAGCACTCAACGCTGGGGGCCCTGGGGCCAATGTGTTCTCCCAGTGGAAATGGAACCCGGGTTTGTGCTCCGCCTCACCCCATCCAATGTAGGTACTCACAGTCTCCCAGACAATGAATAACCATTCTGTGTTAACCACAGCAAATTCTCAGTGTGCTGTCTGATGACAAGGTAATTGGCAAAGTAATGCTTTAAGAGTGAAAAATACTGACCAGTATGCTGTGAGTGGGGGTGAGATGGGGGTAGCGGGGTGTAACACCATTGCTTTCTAAAGTAGTGTTCTTATATGCAAAAGAAACTATTCCTTGATTTAACATCACAACCGAAACGCAGAATACCTGACAGTGTGACAGTTCCTCCGCACAACCTCGGCTTCAATGCTTCAATGCTTCAATTTTAGGTGATACATAACCCCCCGAACCATAGGCCGTGGTAACACCTGCTGAGGTAACATATGAACCTTCTTTGTTGGCTGTGTTTCACTCAGCCCTTTGCCTGTCACGGGGTCAACAAATGTCATGCTGCTGAGTGTTCTTGACACTGGCATTTTTCCCTCTCTTGCCTTCGAGTTGCATTGGCACGCCCACGCACCATGCTGCTCAGAGAGCCAGCTAGGGCTTCACCCTACAACTTGAACAACAGCTGCCCCTGCTTTGCCAAGCTCACAACAGGAAGCCTGTTCTCTGGACACACTTCAACCCATAGAACCAGTTGGTGTCCTTCGTGTCGATACCTTTGTGCACTGACTTGTCGCAATCAGTGGCAGTCCATTTCCTGGTCCAGGTTCGCCTGGTTGCTCAATCCCCTCCCTCCATCACAACTTTTCCTTTTGTTCGTCAGAAAGTTACAGAATGCAGAGTTAGCATTCTCTCCCTCTGACACCAGAACATTATTGCCACAGCAGTATTGTAAAAATCAACTCATCTGGACCTAATAGCATCTGAATGGTCTCCTGGTAACCCCTCCTGGGAAGCTTCATATGGCCTGTATTTGTAAACATTGAGAAAGGATGGAGAGGGGAAGGGAGGGGGTTGTCATTGGTGAAGAAGCCTCTTGTTTGAAATCTTGCTGCACACTACAAGCTGGACAAGTGTGTTTGCCAACATGCCATATGGGAGCCATAGCACAGACTTTAATTTCTTTTCTCTCCGAAAATAATTAAATCTTGATGGCACAGTTCAAATGATTCATTTAAATTCAAAAGTATTACAGAGCCAGATTTGTGCATGTGTGTGTGTGTGTGTGTGTGTGTGTGTGCATGTGCATGTGTATGTGTGTTTGTGTGTGTGTGTCTGTGTGTGCGTGCGCGCGCGCTTGCCAAATACACCACACAGTAACATCTCAGCAGAAGTTAAAACCACTTTGCAACAGTGATCAGTGTGCGTAACCATGGTACTAATTTGATCATAATATAGTCATCTCTGAAGATTACAGCTATTCAATTAAATATTCTAATTAACCTGAAGTATTAGGCAAATGATACTAATTACAAATATTCTCCTGAGAGTCGCAGCAATGAAAAGCCCGCTTGCAACCGATAATTCCAGCCAATGTTCGTTGCACAATGTCCTGTGTCATAGTCTTGTGGAATATTAAAATGCAGTTAATTTGCGTAAACCTCATTTGTTTAATGACATTAGCATTTTGCTTGAAATTGTTATAAACATGTACATTCTCGTTTCCAACCAAAATTTAAAATGAGTACACTCTTGGGGTAACTGAGCAGTTCCGTTTACGGATCTGGCACTTTACTCAGTGAGTGGAACAGTTTAGCTTAACTTTGGACCATTAAACATATTGAAATTGTTTAAGATAGCTTATAATTTGTCTCCACCAATAAGAGAGGGAGAGCATGGCTAAAATTTTATTACGCGACACTTTTTTTAATCAGTACCCAGAGAGCTGGCAGTCTCAATGGTGAACTTTCATCGCAGTTTAGAAAATAATCAAATCTTTTAAACTCAAAGTGCAGGGAATTACTTTTTTTCCCTCTTGCATGCTGCTTCTCATTTAACCCTGCTCAGTCTAAGCAGATCCAACCATCTCTTGAACCTAAAGATTACATATATTGACCACCAGTGTTTCTGCTCCTGTGAATTCAGCAGATGAGAAGTGTCAATGTTACACAGAGATCCAAATAATCAAGAAGCATGCTAGTTCTTAAGGATGTGCCTCAGCTGGGTTACGGGAGGCTTACACCAACATCTGCGTGTAGAAGGATGGTGGAGGAGGATGGCCAAGGGGTCAAGGAGCAGGAACTCTCCTTGTTTTGTAACGTGAAGACTACTCTGATCAATCAACTGTGTGGATTTGGCATGTCATCAAAAACTTTGACAACTCCTAGGGGTGCACAGTGGAGAGTATCCTAACTGGTTGTTTCATGGCCTGGTATGGAAACACCAATACTCAGGAACAGAAAAGTCGACAGAAAGTTGTGGGTACAGACCAGTCCGTGACAGGCCATTGAGTACACTTACATGGACTGAGGCAAAAGGAAGCAGAAACCAAGAACACCCACTGTCCAGGTTGTGTTAGCGTCTCACTACTACCATTGGGTAGGCAGTACAGCAGTCTTAGGTCACACACCACCAGGCTCAGGAACAGTTGTTACACTACAACCATCAGTCTTCAGAGACGGTGTGTACAACTTCACTCTCCACAATTCTGAACTGATTTTACAACATGTATGCTCATTTTCAAGGACTCTTTACAACTCATGTTTTCAGTACTTTTTTTTATTTACATAATTTGTCTCCTGCACATTAATTGTTTGTCAGTCTTTATGTATAGGTTTTATTTGTAAATTGCATTGTATTTCTTTATTTTCCTGTAAATAATGGCACCATTAAGTGGCAAAATTTTGTATATAGCTCTGAGGAGAATCATCAAATATTCCTATTTAGGAATACTACAGCTGAAACCCACAGTCACACCCATGGCTACTTCAGTAAGCAACATCATTTTAAGGCACTTAAAAAAATCTATTGATACTCAAAATCAATGAACCTCGGATGGCAGACTTGGGTCACGAGTGCACTTCCCTTTTAAAAAACGCTTTGCTGGTACACTTGAAACACAGAGGCCTTAGACTCCCACTCCTGACTATCCTGCTGGAAAATAAAATTGAAGACCTCAGAGCAAGATTGCTGGACCAGAAGGGCATCTGGGACTGCTGTGAACTCAGCTTTATGGAAATATAGCTCACACTGGCAATTTTCGGCACAGCTCTGCAGCCCGATATCTTCACCATTCTCTGCAAAGACAGGACACCTCAGTCTTTTAAAGGCACAGGAGGTAGAGTATGCCTTATGGTTAACCCATCGTGGTGCTCAAATGTGGCAGTACTGCTTCAGTCCTGCACACCCGAGCTGGTCAGATGTCATCCATTTTAGCTGCTGAGGGTGGTTTCCACCATTATCCTGGTAGTGGTGTATATTGCACCTCAAGCAAACATCAGGCAGGCACTGGAGGAGCTGAGCACTATGATCAGCAGGCGTGAAACTACACACCCTGATGCCTTCCCTCTCGTTGCGGGAGATTTCAACCAAGCTAGCTGAAGAAATCTCTGAACGATTACCCACCAATCTATCATCTGTGGAACCCGACCTCTGTTATACTACCATCAAAAACACTTACCATGCCATTCCACGCCCACACTTTGGAAAGTCCAATCATCTGGCTATACCTCTGCTCCCAGCATATAGGCAGAGACTAAAGACTGTAGCACCAGTGGTGAGGACAAAAAAATGGTTAAGAGAAGTGGCTGAGCACCCATAGGACAGCTTTGAGTCGGTCGACTGGGCAATATTCAGGGATCCATTTTCAAGTCCAAATGAATACATCACAGTTGTCATTGATTTCATCAAGACTTGTGTGACTGTGCGTGTGTCTTTGAGAACATTCCAGACCTACCCAAAGCAAAAGCCGTGGATGAAGCAGGAGATTCATAGTCTGCTGAGAGCTGGATCTGTGAAACTCAAGACTGGTGGTCCAGAAATGTACAAGAAGTTTAGGTATGACCTACAGGAAGCTATTTTAAGGATGAAATAAAAATTCCAATCGAGGTTAGAGATGTAATCAGATGCACGTTATCTTTGGCAGTGTTTGCAGGCCGTTATTTCCTACAAATCAAAACCTAACTCCATGTAGGCTTCGATGTTTCACTCCCGGATGAGCCCAACGCCTCTTATGCACGCTTTGAAAGGGAGAATAAAACTATACCTGTGCAACTCCCTGCAGCATCTGTTGACCCTGTGCTCTCTGTCTCGGAGTCTGACATCAGAGCATCTTTCAATAGAGTAAACCCTCACAAGGCACCAGGCCCTGATGCTGTACCTGGTAGGGCTCTGAAAACCTGTGTCAATCAACTGGCAGGAGAGTTCCAGGACACCTGCAATCTCTCACCGCTGCTGTCAGAGGTTCCCAATTGCTTCAAAAGGGCGCCAATCATACCAGTGCCCAAGAAAAGCAGAGTGAGTTGCCTCAATGACTGTCACCCAGCGACACTCATATATACTGTGGTGAAGTGCTTTGTGAGGTTGGTCATGGACGGAATCATCTCCTGCCTATGCAAGGAACTGGACCTGCTGAAATTTGTCAATTGCCACAATAAGTCTACAGTGGATGTACTCTCACTGGCTCGCCACTCGGCACTGGATCACCTGGACAATTGTAATACCCACTGTATGTCAGGCTGCAGTTTGTTGACCACAGCGCAGCATTCAACACAATCATACCCTCAGCTCTGATCAACAAGCTCCAAAACTTGAGCCTCTGTACCTCTCCCTGCAACTGGATCTTTGACTTCCACAGACTGGTCGGATTGGAAATATCATCTCCTCCTCGCCAGCAATCAACACTGGCGCACCTGAAGGATGCATGCTTAGCCCACTGCTCTACTTTTCCTGCACCCACGATTGTGTAGCTCCAACGTCGTCTATAAATTTGCTGATGACACAACAATCGTTGGCAGAATTTCAGATGCACAGAAGGTGGCATATAAAATGAGATAGATCAGCTGGTTCAGTGATGTTGCAGCAAGAAACTTGTACTCAACGTCAGCAAGACCAAGGAATTGGCTGTAGTCTTCCAAAAGGGGAAGTTGAGAGAAAGTACACCGATCTACATCGAGGGATCAGGAGTAGACAAAGTGAGCAGTTTCAAGGTCCTGGGTGTCAGTAACTACATGGCAGGTCAGAAGGCATCTGTGGTGGCAGAGAGATTGTTGAAACACCACATCAGGGAAGTGATGTAGGTTCTCAACTGAGAACTTGAAAAGCCTCCGCAGATGCTGCCTGACCTTTTGTTCCTCCAGCACTTTTTCCAGATTCTAGCATCTCCATTCTCTTGTATCTCAGGATGGTCTAATTCCAAAATAAGCTCTGGAAGGAATGTAGCAACACATGGCATCAACTATCAACCTGAGCCCATCGAAAGTGTGTAAGTGTATCACATTAGGGTGTACATAACTGAGTTTGGCTCTACAAATATAAACATATAATACCAATTGTTTAATGATGAAATGAAGAGCACAATGTGACCATTTTGTTTTATGGAAAGTTGTTGAGTTCCCTGTGTTAGCCTCTGAAGTTTTTGTAGCCTGAGAAGTGAATTGATTTAAATGCAGCCAGAGCTCACAAAGAGCAATGCAGCAAATGGTTAATTCAGTTTTTCTGTTTGTGGGGCTCGGCAAGGGATGATTTCTTTAAAGTACTGTAAATGTTACTGAAAGGTACTAGTTTAAAATTCATTTTTCAGAGAGTTTGTGAGGTAAAAATTAATTCTGCATACGCATATTAATTCCCACTTTGCTCTAAATTGGTTAACCTCACAGAACACAGAATTTCTCAAGTTTTAAGCATCAGCGTTTTGATCTGTTTTCGTATACCTGCATGTGTATGAACAGAAGTTTATTTAAGACAATTAAATACATTTTTTAATGGGGTAGGCAAGAGTGAAAAAGGTCAGTTTGACCAGAAATGAGAGGGGAAAGTGCAATGGTTGGTATAAAACCAGTTTGACAATGTTGGGAGATTAATTAAATATCTGATTCTTTTCGCATGATAATGTTGATAAAGGTTTATTCAAGGCACTGAGCAATAGCCATTCAGTTACTTCACACTAGTAACAAAAGCTCCAATTGCATTTTCATGTCAAATGCAGGTTGAGAATTATCCTTTGAAATAGGATGTGTGTTATCTCTTCACTAATTTCAACAAATTATGTCCAGGTCTTTGAAATATCACAATCCCTGACCCTATTCTTTTAATATGTTGCCTGTGGTTTAGTGTGGGTATGGATTGAGAAGATTGTAAATATAATTCTCCCTTCTTTCTCTCCCACTACTCAGGTCACCAAACTTCATGAGCAACAATTTATTGGAGGAGCTCAGCATCTGTCCAAGAAAAGAATTGTTGATATTTTGTGTGCTTCTTTGGGTAGGGCTTTCTGCATTCACTTCCCAAAAGATGTGGTCTCCTCACATCAGCTGAGGGCTTTGTAGAAAGCCTTCATGCATTTCGCAACCATGATCTAATCTTCCAACTTCTTTTCACCTTAATTCTCTGCTCCCAAATTGACCTTAAGCCTTTCTCTCCTACCTGTTAAACAGGCTTGAGGAACAACATGAACACAAGAGATTCTGCAGATGCTGGAAGTCTGGAGAACTTCCGATATATAAAAAAAGTGGAGGCAAAAACTGGCAGGTAATATGTGAGGAGGGTAATACGCAGATGGGGGAAGAGTGTAGTGGCAATGATGCCAGAAGTTGGGAGGGGATAGGTGGAAGTGAAGAACAACTGAAGATAATGGAATTTAATAGGAGATGAAGCCTTTCCATGATCCCATTTTCCCTCATTCCTCCTCTGCCAATCAACTCATTCCTCCCCTCAACCCCCCATAGTCACCTGGAGCTATCTATCACCTGCCAACTCTTGCTTGAGCCCTTTTTCTACTGGCTATCTCCCCTCTGTTCTTTCAGTACAGATGAAGGATTTCAAGGATGTCAGCTGATCATTTCCCTCCAGGCATTCTGTCTGACCCCCTGAGCTCCTCCAGCTCTTTGTGTTGCCAAAGATTTCACCGGCGCCTATCATGAAATTGCAGAGGAGGTATCAAAAACAAAATTAAGAAAACCCTGCAGATGTCTACGAGGAGTTTAAAGAGCTCCTGAATGTAGGGGTATATTGGTCATGTGCAGGAAAAATAAGTTAGGTCATCTGCTTAATTGTTTGCACAACACAACAGCCAAATGTCCTGTTCATGTGCTGGACTATTCTACGTTCCAAATGAAGGAATTCTGAAATATAACAGAAACTACAGGAAGTACTCAGCAGCTCAGATGGCATCAATGCAAAGAAAACCCCTGAAAGTTTAGATTGCAAGTTGATATCCTTAGTCAATTCTAATACAAACTGATTTGAAGGTTGGGAAAAAACAATCTGGTGGAGGAACTCTGGGTTAGCCGCATTTGTGGGATGAAAGTATTTGCTGGATAGACAGGTTATCTGGCCTTATCTGAATCACCAATTTCACGTCATTCATGAAGGATGGAAAAGGTACTTTTTCCCTTCAGAAGGTATGAAGGTGGCTTCCAGTCACAGCCCCACAATATTTCTTTCTCCAGTGTAGTCAAACTGCCAGAACATTTGTGTTGGAAGTCCGTACAGATGTGGCTCATCACACTTGGGTTCAAGCCTAAATGTTTACCAGCTTGAACAGCCCTGCTGCTTTAACATTTGTTTAATTTTCAAACAATCAAAAATTCAAAATCTCATTATTACCCAGCAGCATATGCTAGCCTCATCAAAATGCTTCCCATATTTAGTTAAATGAGTGCGGCAGTGTGTTCCTTGATGATCTCCTGTTTACACACAAACCATGCCATTTATTTGCTTTAGTGTAAGTGATGGCAATAGCAGCTCGGCATCAGAATTCATTCCGGGTTGCAGGAGACAACTGGCTGACAACTGTGAGAATTTGAAATAGTGAGATCGCTTCTCTCCACTGCAAGAGTGAGAACAATTCACCCTCAGTCAGGTAGAATTCTGTCAGTGTTGTACACTCCCCCAATTTCCATTCCACTCAGGTAAGTATGAGAAATACATCTGACAAAGTTGCCCCTCAGGTCCTCTTTAAATCTTTCCTCTGTCACCATAAATCCATACTGAGTAAGATTTACTTAACACAAAACATCGAAAGTAGAACTTAAAACATGGAACAATAATGGACAGGAATAGGCCATTCGGCCCACCATGTCTGTGTTGACCAATCTAAACTAATCCTATCCATCTCTCCACCGTTTATATCTCTCCGTTCCCTGCCTGTTCATATTTTTGTCAAAATGGCTCTTAAACATTGCTATTGTACTGTGTTTGCTTTCACCACCCGCCGTGACAGAGTGTACCAGGTGCCTACTATTCCCAGCATAATAAATTTGTCTTCAGTTTCCTCCTCTCAACTTAAATCTATGTTTTCAAGGCGGAGCTTAGGAGGATAATGGTGCCTAACGGCAACTCCTTTGCTTGCATCTTTGGAAACAGCTCTATTTCTACCTTTAATATCTTTATTTTGCCCTTTCAGGATTCTTTTGAAGACCCTGACCTGGAGTTACATGCAGGCTTCGGTTCTTTGCGGGAATGGGACCCGTTCTCGGGGTTCCACGATTGGCTGTTATTCGACATGCCAAGGGTTTGGCCTGAGAGTCTCGATCGTGTTCGGAAGCCTCAGATCTCAGGGCTCTGGAGACGGGCGGATCGAGGGTCGGTGTCAGGGCAGGAGACTCGTGAGTCGTCGGGGAGGCCGAAAAATCTTTCACTGTGGGCCCGAAGACCCAAGGTCTTTGCAATCTTCGGACACAGAGCTCGAAAGAAAATGACGAAACGGACTTTTAACATCATAAACCAGCGGGTTGTTGTTATGTCTCCCGCTCGCTGTGAAAATGGGGGACACCTTCCTCTCCCTTGATAGGGAGAGAGAGAGAACCTGTAGTTTGTTGAACGTTGGACGCAATGCGAAGCCTGTGGGGTAACTTTGGTCTGTGTCTTTGCTATTGCTTAGCACACGTTTGGGCTCGGTGATGGTATCAATGCACTTTTTTGTGCCGGTGGGGTGAGAGGGATCGTTGCTCGCCGCTGCTTACATGCGGGAGGGGAGATCTGAGGGGTTCTTTGGGGTTCTCACGTTTAACTGTTGTTCATCCTTTGGGGCACTTCTCTGTTTTCATGGATGTTTGCGAAGAAAAACCATTCCAGGATGTATATCGTATACATTTCTCTGACATTAAATTCGACCTTTGAACCTTTGAAGTATTGATATTTCCACCTGGGCAAAAAGACTCTGACTATCTGACTTGTCTATGCCTTTCATGATTTTAATTATTTTTATCAGATCACCCTCAGCCTCTGACACTCCAGAGAAAACAATTCAAGTTTATTCAACCTCTAATTACAGTGAATCTAGGAAACATCATGGCAAATTTCTTCTGCATCCTCTCCAAAGCTTTCGCATCCTTCCTGTAATGAAGTGACCAGAACTGCACACTGTAATTGAAATGCGGCCGAACCAAATTTTTAGACTGTCCAACTTCTATACTCAGTGATCTGACCAATGAAGCCAAGCATGTGGTACACTTTCTTTATGGCCCTACTTTTATGCCTTATGAGGATAGGTTGATCGAGCTAGGGCTTTTCTCTTTGGAGTGAAGGAGGATGAGAGGTGACCTGATAGTGGTGTACAAGATGAAAATATACATAAATAGAGTGGACAGCCAGAAGCATTTTCCAAGAGTGGAAATGGCTAATGTGAGGGGGCATAATTTTAAAGTGACTGGAGTAAGGTATAGCGGGCAATCAGAGGTAAGTTTTTTTACACAGAGTGGTGAGTGTGTAGAATATTTTGTCGGGGTGGTAGACCTATTCTGGTGTTATCTTCCATGGCAAGGTATAAACACAAGAGATTCAGCAGATGCTGGAAATCCAGAGCAATGCACACAGTGTCCTGATGAAGGGCCTCGGCCTGAAAAACTGACTGTTTATTCATTTCCACCGATGCTGCCTGACTTGCTGATCTCCTCTAGCATTTTGTCTGTGCGTGGCTTTCCAAGGCAAGGTGTTAGGTTGAGCCTGTTATCACTCCTGTGTTAACTGCACGATGTGGCTGCACGCAATGTTAAGTACTTGCTATTCCCCCTGAATAACTTCTGTGCCCTGCCTAACATGGTGAATGAAATGAAAGAAACACAAAATGTGTGACAACGAATCATTGGGATTCACAGTGGGTGACCAAACCACAGATGTAACAAAAGATAATCTGGAACAATATTAGCTTTGCAAAATTGCAGCAGCTACCAAAGCTGCTGGTGCCATCTGTACCCACTCAAGCTGCGGGACAGATGTCCCATCAAACCCCTATCACTTCACATTTTAAGTTTATTTTAAAGATAATTTTCATTGTGATTTTGCACACCCGTATTTGTTTCAGTCCTCAAATAACTGAAGTCTCATCAAGTGGATGGTGTGAAGCAAATCTGATGATCAAACAACTTACATGTGTGTGCTGCCCAGGTAACATTTTCCATGTGGACACATGGGACTGCAGGTGCTGGAACCTGGATCAAAAATATTTATTACGTCGTGATATAAACATTGAATTAACAAACCCTTGGCAAGTATTCCCGCTCTGTCCCTTTCTCCTTATTCTCTCCCACTGGCTCCCATCATCCTCTCTCTTTCCCACCCCCCCCCCCATATGTTTATCATCCACACGCTCCTCCAACTGGCTCCCTTGCCCATCGCCTTTCTTTTGTTCCTTGCTTCATCTTCTTGTGCCATCAGATTTCATCATCTAGTGACTTCTGCCTGTCATCTTGCAGCTTGCGATCTCATTCCCTCCCTCATCGCCTGACAGAGACCCTCACCTGGACCCATCTGACAGCTCTTGCTCCACCTCTTCCTCTCACTTCTTTATACTGGCTACTTCGCTTCTGTTTTCTGTTGCAGATGAAAGGTCTCGACCCAAAACATTCACTGTCCTTTTCCTTCCAGAGACTGTTGTCTTAGCCAGAGCTCCTCCAGCGATACGCGTGTGGTAGCATGGTAAAAAATGAAATGGAGAAGGAGAAGGGAGAGGAAAATGTATATTTAAATACACACTGACATCACAATGTTCATTACCACAGTTAATGGTACACCAAATGCTTCTTGAACTGCTTGTACTGTAGATGATGTTAGTCAGGGTGGCATTCACAGACCGTTCCTACGTAACCTAAGAAGAGTCGTCATGTTGCGAAGGAAATCTCAGGATGTGTAAAACTAGGAATTCCAGGGTTTGGCTCGTGTAGATCAAAGAGAATTTTGTTTCTTTCATGGGACACAGATGCTGCTGTTGAGGCCGGCATTTATTGCTCATCCAGCTAACTCTTGAGAAGGTGGTGGTGGGCACTTTGCTCTTGAGAACCTCACATTCCACTCTTAGGATTCCCATCGTGCAGCCAAATGCAGAACTTGAGGAATTTGATGCAGCAATGATGGCAATTGCGCTTGACTGGCTATGATGATGGTTACTGCTGCTACCTCACAAATCCAGGAACCTGCTCTTCATCCTGAGCTTGGGCGTAGAGGTTATGGGCTTTATTTCGTGACTGCATGGGTTCCACGCACATACTGGAAGATCAAACGGCAAATGTAAGTTACAACTAGTCGTCTAGTGGTCAAACGAGTTGAAGGGAGAGAATAAGTTGAAAGGGTATGGGTGAAAATAAATGTGACAGAGGTTGGGATTCTTGGTACTACTACCCTGGGAGCTGACATGCTTACAATGGAACGAATGGTCTCCTGTGTTATGTTAATTTCCGAAAGATAACACAAAATAATCTGCAGATTCTGGGGTCAAAGCAACACTCACAACATGCTGGAGGAACTCAGCAGGTCGGGCAGCATCCATGGAAAAGATGGGTCGACGCTTCGGGCCGGAACCCTTTGTCAGGACTGTAGAGGGAAGGGGCAGAGGCCCTGTAAAGAAGGTGGGGGGAGGGTGGGAAGGAGAAGGTTGGCAGATTCCAGGTGAAAAACCAGTAAGGGGAAAGATCAAGGGGTTGGGGAGGGGAGGCAGGGAGGTGATAGGCTGGAAAGGTGAAGAAAGAATAGGGGAAACCTGCCTCTCCACCAATCTTCATTGCAAACTTGGCAACAAAGCCATCTATTCCATCATCTAAACCATCTATATACAGCATAAAAAGAAATGGTCCCAGCACCGACCCCTGCGAAACACCACTAGTCACTGGCAGCCAACCAGAAAAGGCTCCTTTTATTCCCACTTGCTGCCTTCTTCCAACCAGCCACCATGCCAGTAACTTTCTTGTAATACCATGGGCCCTTAACTTGGTAAGCAGATTCATGTGTGGCACCTTGCCAAAGGCCTTCTGAAAGTCCAAATGTACAACAACCACTGCATCCCTTTATCTACCCTAAATTAATACACCAATTACCAATTAAGGTGGGAGCGGATCAGTGAACTGCCTCAGTCTCTTCCCCCTCCATCACCTCTTTATGCTAGGTATCAATGTGTTTTTTCTCCGTGGAAAGTCATGGAAAGCCATCAGTGGGTTGTGCAGCCTCTGTGGAGGAAGAGGAAGGAATTGTCCGTATTTTAGGTCAAAACCCTGCATCAGGGCGTTTTACATAAAATTTGGCATGAAAATCTTCAAGGTTGGTTAGAGCTCATCCTGTCTGGTTACTGTTTCAAAACCTGAATCTCTGCCTGCTCCTGATGGGCAAAACTTGTTTCTGCGCTCAATCCGGAAATGCGCATGTGTCATTATTCAGATTGAAGCTCCCGCTGGAGCATTGACTGTCTGAGTTAGGGCGTCTCTAGTCAGAGATTAAACTGAGGTCTTTCATGCAGGGGATCAGGGGACATCCCAGTGTTGTGGCCAAGATATATCCCAGTCACCAATATAAACAGCAGATTATCCGGTTATTATCATATTGTTGCACAGGGGAGCTCGTTCCCTGTGAGTTGGCTGTTGTGCGTTTCCACATTACCACAGTGAGTAAGTACACTTCAGCATTGTTCATTGGATGTAGGGTGCTTTGGAATGTCCTCGGGTCATGAGAGGTGTAATATAAAAGCATGTCGTTCTTTTGTTTTCTTCTGTTTATATTACTCTCTGTTCAACAGACGAGATGGCTGCTAATTAAATCTGATGAGCAGCCTAAATCGGAAACTTGCCAAGGCAAAGGGTGCGAGAAGTTCACTGAGACACATTGCTTATTATGTGCAGTCTTTCAGGCAATAGCACCAACATCAACATTTTAATCGCCTTTTGTCTGGGCCTAATTTATTAAAAATGTGTACCGTTTTCTTTAAACCTCTGGCATTTAAAGGGGTTCTTTTCTTTTCAGTGGAATGCCACAGGTCAAATATTCCCAAAAGATAACCATTGGGTATAGGATTCCCTGCATCCAGTTAGAAATGAGTTATCAATATATGTAATTAACACACAATTATCATTTGCTCTTCAGCTTTGTCAATGACTTGAAGTGTAATTGTAGTCAATAAATGCAAGACAATCAGTTCCTGATATTAAGAGATGTAAAATATGAATAATTTATACCATATGTCATAAAAGTATGAGAGGCTCCAAGACAGTTATCTACCCTTGGGAACTTAGCTTCAGATTGATCTTTGGAGCCTCTGAACCTTTCAATCAGGTCAATGATCTCTCTACACTCACATATCAATTGCTATCATATTATCCTTAATTAAAGCAATTGAGTACTCCCTGTTACAAATAGTGGTTGTGCAGATGAAGCTTTCTCTAGTGTTTGCTGTGTTGCTCCCCTCATAGAGCCCTCAACACCACATTAGTTTTCCTAATTGACATCACCTTAATGCATTGACTCAAAAGTGTGCTAGACTTTATCGTAAAAGTCACTCACCTGAAAAGTTTCCTGTTTAGTAGCTGGGATCCTTTTTCCTGTGTGGGGGTTGTTGGTGGTGGGTGGAGACATCATGTAGATATTTTTTCCCTATGAACTAAGGCCTTACTAACTCTGACTTAAGATTGCCTGAGTGGGGGAGACATTTCTGCAAACATGGTGAAGATTTGTCCAAGTTCATTCAAACTTTGCATGACTAGGCTGTCTGGAGCGGGAAACAACGGGAAACCACTTTAAAATCAAGCAAATTCTAAGATCAAATATCCCAGTGTATCAGCATCTGGAATGAGCTGCCAGAGGAAGTGGTTGAGACAGGAGTAACAACTGTATTTTTAAAGACATTTTGTTAAGTATATAGATAGGGAAGGGTTAGAGCACAGTTTCCCAGCCTTTATTGTGCCAAGGACCCCTACCATTAACCGAGGAGTCCGTGGGCCGCAGGTTGTGAACCCCTGGGTTAGAGGGATATGAGCCGAACTTGGGAAATGGAACTAGCTTAGTTTGGCCCCTTGGTTGGTGTGAATGAGTTGGGCCAAAAGGCCTGTTTCCATCCTGTTGAACTCTATGACTTAATGACACTATGACTCTGTCTGGCAAATATCATCTAGCGCAGTCATTATATAATTCATAAACTATTATTTCCTTCCAATCAGTTCCTTCCTCAAATCCCAATATTTTCAAAAAGTTAAGACTTTCAAGAAAACTTTAGACAATAATCTCATCTTTTCCTCAGTTAGCCCCAGAGGAAGGTGTTGAGGAAATTCAGCCATTTTGCCTTTTATGGGAAACACAAAATACTCTGCAGATGCTGGGGTCAAAGCAACACTCACAACATGCTGGAGGAGCTCAGCAGGTCGGGCAGTATCCGTGGAAATGATCAGTCAACGTTTCGGGCTGGAACCCTTCATCAGGACTGAAGAGGGAAGGGGCAGAGGCCCTATAAAGAAGGTGGGGAGAGGGTGGGAAGGAGAAGGCTGGTAGGTGCCAGGTGAAAAACCAGTAAGGGGAAAGATCAAGGGGTGGGGGAGGCAAAGCAGGGAGGGAATAGGCAGGAAAGGTGAAGAAGGAATAGGGGAAAACACAATGGGTAGTAGAAGGAGGCGGAACCACGAGCGAGGTGATAGGAAGCTGGGGGAGGGGGAGGGAATTACCGAAAGTTGGAGAATTCAATGTTCATGCCAAGGGGCTGGAGACTACCCAGATGGTATATGAGGTGTTGCTCCTCCAACCTGAGTTTAGCCTCATCATGGCAGTAGAGGAGGCCATGTATGGACATATCCGAATGGAAATGTGAAGCAGAGTTGAAGTGGGCGGCAACTGGGAGATTCTGTCTGTTGTGGCGGACGGAGTGGATGTGCTCGACGAAGCCTCTTATGGGAACATGTGAACACTATCTCTACCAATCCACATTGATTCACCTTTCCTCCCCACTCTTAATAACAAAAAAACTATCAGACTCTGAATTAATATTTTCAATTTATTTCCGTATCAGATTTCAGATCTCCAATATTCTTTGTGTGAATTTTTTTTTAAAAAGGCAGAAACTCTCAGCAGGTCAAGCAGCGTCGGTGAAATGAGAAACAGTTAATGCTTCAGGTCTCAAATGAAGAGAAAAGCAAGTTAGTTTTCAGTTTCAAAGAAGATGGGGGAGGGATGGGTAGAACAAAGAGATTATCTCTGATATAGTAGTAGTAGTAGTAGTCATACTTTATGATCCCAGGGGAAATTGGTTTTCGTTACAGTTGCACCATAAATAATAAATAGTAATAGAACCACGAATAGTTAAATAGTAATATGTAAATTATGCCAGTAAATTATGAAATGAAATAATGCCAGTAAATTATGAAATGAAATAGTGGAAACCAAACTGACTAATGTCGCAAGTAGATGCAGATTATGCTTCTTTGTCTATGTTATATGTTGATTATAGCAGGGTTATGGGATATGCTTAGTGATTCACCTATACTAATAGAGAGGATAAAAATTGAAAATAGATCACTGTCAGAAATGATTAATTTTGACACAGGCAGAAATAAACAGTGAGCCACCAAAAGTGTGAGAATCTGATATTTGTTCCTTGCGTCAAAAAACATTCCCAGCATTGGTCTAATAACCTTGTTCTAATCTTGAATAGTTCCACATTAAGAAGAAATAAAGTCTAAACATCAAAATTTACCTCATGAGAACTTGCACCTTAGTGTCTGCCTGTACTGCACTTCCTCTGTAACTGTTACACTTTATTCTGCATTCTATTATTGTTTTCCCCCGTGCGCTGTAGGAATGAAATGGTCTGTATGGATACTTGCAAAATAAATTTTTTACATGTACTCTGGTGGATGTAACAATAATAAACCAATTTACCGATTCACTAGTTTGCACTTTTCGGAAACTCTTCTGGATACCTTAGTTTCTGTCCATCTTTCCCTTAATGGATGAGATCTTAAGTAATACAATAAGAAGCAGACTATTTGGCTAAATTCAACCAAGAGGTAGCCCAATTTGCTTGGACTTCATCCATATCCTTCTAAACCTTTCCTATCCATATCTATATATAGTGAACTTATTTTATCAGATCTGCTGACATTGAACTGCAGGTATGTTTCATCTCAATCTAAAGTGCATGACACTGGATAGTGGCAGGATCTTACCTGACATAACGCTAGCCCATGAGAAGGCCAGAACAAGCATTGTGTCCTTACTTTGCAAGCCAACAGATATATCAGTTATTTTGAGTGCCCCTGAATTCAGTAAACATTAAAAAAAACTATTAATAAAATGTAAGTTATAATTTTCAAATCACTAAAAATCAAATCACAAGTATGATTTAAAAAAACTTAAAAGTATTAGAACTAACTCAATTAAATAGCAAAATATATTCTACCATTTTACCTTGCTGCCATTCCTCTTTAGCTGAAAATTCCTGGGCCAGGTTCACCATCCAAGGTCCAATGTAGAGACATAATTGTGTACTTGCTGCGACATCAGAGCCAGCTGGTTTGGGACTAGCACGTTTAATCCTGAATTATTGGGAAATGGGCAGTTCTGTTTGGAAATGCTGGCATTTTGGTGTAGAGAGCATATGGCATAACCCAGCAAGTTTCAAACTGTATGTTTCAATGGCTTGCAACACATATAAAAATTGCTGGTGAATGCAGCAGGCCAGGCAGCATCTATAGGAAGAGGTACAATCGACGTTTCGGGCCGAGACCTTTCGTCTTGACAGACCATCCTGATGAAGAGTCTCAGCCTGAAACGTCGGCTGTACCTCTTCCTATAGATGTTGCCTGGCCTGCTGCGTTCACCAGCAATTTTTATATGTGTTCCTTGAAATTCCAGCATCTGCAGATTTCCTCCTGTTTGTGTTTCAATGGCTTGATTAGATTGCTCCTTTATATTTCTCTGCAAGCTTCACCCAGGCAATTTAACCAGGTAGGGTCTCATTTTAAAGAATCTATGCTCAAACACCCCCAAACAGTGTAGATTATTTGCTAATTCCATCTACACGTTTGCAGATGATACCACTATAGTGGGCTACATGTCAAATAACAATGAGTCAGAGTCCACAAACAAGCTGGTGTTTGACTTCAGGAAGGGGGCTGTCCACATCCTCATGTCTACATCAACAGTATTGAGGTTGGGAGCTTCAAGTTCCTAGGTATGAACATCACCAATAGTCTGCCCTGGTCCAACCATATGATGTCACAGCCAAGGAAGCTCATCAACGCCCCTACTTCCTCATAAGGTTAATGTTGACTCATCAATTTTTGTTTATACTTCCCAGAAAGCACTCAGCCTTGATGCATAACGGCTAGGTTTGGCAACTGCTCTGCAAGTGACCACAAGAAACTGCAGATTAGTGTGGACACAGCTCAGCACACTGGAGGAACCAGCCTCCCCACTATGGACTCTATCCATACTTCCTGCTGCCTCACTGAAATAGCCACCATATTCAAAATCCATCCTCTTCTCTTCTCTTCTCTTCTCCCCTCTCCCATTGGGCAGAAAATACAAAAGCCTGAAGACACATACCTGCAAAGATTTGATCTGTATAAACAGTATGCAAGCTAGCTTTTCACTGTGTCTTAGTACATATGACAATAATAAACCAATACCAAGCAAAACACCCTTTTCCGAACTTCTCATCACCTTTCTGAACCAAGACTAACACGTTCTTCCAGAGAAATGCCCAGAACCAAATGTTGCATTTTAAATAAAATCAGGTATTTGGAACTGTGCCAGGGAATAATCTACAGTACTGAGAGACCGCAAGTCAATCCGATGCAATCTCCACTACATTGGCGTGATCCAACATAAATCGGGGGACTGCTTTATTGAGCACCTCCACTCCATCCACCCAATGTGGAATTTCCTGGTAGCCAACCATTTTAATTCCTACCCCAATTACCATTCTGACATGTCAGTCCATGTCATGATGAGGCCGTTCTCAGGGTTGAAGAGCAACGCATTTTATTCTGTGCAGGTAGTAATTTTTTTGTTCCCTTCCCTCTTCTTATATTCCCCACTCTGACCTCTTACCTCTTCTCTTCACCTACTTATCACCTCCCCCGATGCCCCTCCTCTCCCCTTTCTCCCATGGTCCACTCTTCCCTCCGAACAGATTCCTTCTTCTCCAGTCCTTTACCTTTCCCACCCACCTGGTTTCACCTATCACCTTCTAGCTTGTCCTACTTCTCCTTTACCCATATTTTTATTCTGGCATCATCTCCATTCCTCACCAGTCCTGAAGAAGGGTCTTGGCCCAAAGTATTGACTGTTTATTCATTTCTAGCTGGAGTTCTTCCAGCATTTTGTGGGCGTTGCCCTGGATTTTCAGCATCTGCGGAATCTGTTGTGTTTAGGATTAATGACTGTGCTTGGAGGCTGCATTGTATTGACAAGTGAGAGTGCTAGCCCTCATTTCGTCCACTTTATCCAGCAAGAAATTGGAATGGTTCTGTTCTTCCTGGTTAAGCAAATCGATCTCAGTTCCTCCCTCCTGTTGTGTGCCTGCCCTTCCCCCAGTCCGCAGAGGTGGCCGGATTGTAACTGATACAGTTGGCAGGATGCATGAGCAGCTTCAGCAGCAAGGCGCCGTGTAAACACTGAAAGAAGATCAAATCCACTTCAGATCAATAGGCACCAGACTTGCAGGCCTTTAGCATAGGGAGATTCTCCAGAGGACAATTATATACATAAACAGAACTCAGAAACACTCGTCACACAAATACACTTGAAAAGTCCAGTAAGACACAGAAGTAAAATGTTGCATGCATTGTCTTTGCATAGATTGAAGTATAGAATGCACACCACTGCTTGAGAAACCTGACTACAAAGACGTCTCCTCCATGGTTTTAGCTATAATTCAAGGCTGTAAACTATCTTAGATATGACTGCATCAAATAAACTTGATAACAAAATGATTAAGTTGTCTCTTGGATTTTGTCTCCATTTTCTCCCTGCTCTTCAAAATAAAATGTTTGACAAATGTTTCCCACCGCTGTTTCGAAGGAGTTTGTACATTCTCCCTGTGACTGTGTTGGTTTCTTCACACATTAAAAAGATATATGGGTTAGTAGGTTAATCTGTCAAATGGTGTAATTGGGCGTAGTGGGCTCAGTGGGCCAGAAGGGTCTGTTACTATGCTGTATCTCTAAAATATTATTGAAGCAGGATACTGTGGAAGGATGGATATTGGAGGGAAAAAGAGGGATGACGCAACAAATGCTCAACAGGTCAAGCAAAATTTGTGACGATTGGAAGAGAGTGTGAGCATCAGGTCAGTGAATTTCCATCATAAGTAGGCAACACTCAAGGTAAGCATTCTTTAAGAGAAGAAGGAAGTGGAAGAGAAAGTTCAAAGAGAGTAAAAAGATGATGATAAAAAGGTAGGAACGTCTCTGTGGCTCTGCTTTGTGATTGTTTCCACTCATGGATCTCTCTGCTACTTTCCAGGTAGAATCGATGCCCACTGGGGCTTTATAAGGAATCCAGGGCCTCTACTTGATAGAGTTCAAAAGGATAAGGGGATATCTAATTGAAATCTACTAAATACTGAAAGCCCTGTATAGAATGGACATGGAGAGGGTGTTTAATCCAGAAATATGCCTTAGAATAAAAGGATGTCTCTTTAGAATTGAGATAAGGTGGACTCTCTTTAGCCAGAGGGTGGTGAATCAATGGAATTCCTTGCCGTGGAGGGTTATGGAGGCCAAGGCATTAGGTATCTTTAAGGCAGAGATTGACAGATTATTGATTGGTAAACCTGTTAAAGGTAAAGGTAAAGGTGGTAAAGGTGGTAAAGGTAAAGGACAGAAGGTGAGAGCATGGCTTTGAGAAAAAAATCAGCTACAATTGAATGACAAAGCAGACTCGATGGTCTAAATGGCCTAACTCTATTCATATTTTATGGTCTTAACGGAAAGGATGAACTAAGTTTGCAAGGTGAGATCAAACCATTTTAATTCAAAAGACAGCTTACTACAACATGAGTACATCCTAGAACACAACAAAAGGAAAGAGATAAGGGTGACATAATCTATCTTGATATCTTACCAGAAAGATAAATATTACCCAGAAAATCTCATGTTCCTTTCTCTTTGCAATAGGATTTTTGTACTAACCTGAAAGACCAACCTGGAGCTCAATTTAACATTTCATCTCTTATAGTGCAGTATTTCTTGATCACATTACATGAGTAACAGCTTTAACTTCTCAGCTCAACTCTCCAGAATGGAACTTGAACCCATAACCTTCAACCTGGAAGCAGGAATGCTGCCAGCTGAGCTAAAAGTGACCCTGCAACACACTTACATTATCTTAGCAATTCATTTCGGAGGTATTGGAATTGACAAGCCACCTCCACATAATATGTATCAACTCATTTCATCAGTGTGCATTGAAATAAAATACAGCAGAGGTTCCCTATGCAGTTTGCCCATTGTACTCGACACGTGGGTAACTCAGGACAGGACATCCTCAGAGAGGCTGACAAAGGCTTGATTATAGAATCCAAGTTAACGGAGTTAGGTAAATGAGAGATTGTGCAATTCAGTGTTAGTACACTCCCAGCCACAACGTGAAGGCACTCAGTTCCATGAAGTTGAGTTTAATAAATTTTCCATCCTCTTCAGTTTTCTTCAGATCTTAATTACTTATTTCTTTTGTTATATGTTGTTTTCCCATCTTCTGACTGCATGCTTTAATTCTCCTCCCTCTCTTTAACTGTCAGTACCTTAGACTGAAAACCCTGATCATATCAGGCTCAAAGCCACCATTGTGACTGTAGTTCTGTAGAAAAGGGTGTTTAACTAAAAGGTTATTTTCCTTTTGCCTGGAAACATCAGCAGGGTGCAATCTTGAACAAAAACAGACTATGACATCTTATTACAGCATAAATCTAACAGATGAAACTATACTCTATTAAAACAAATAGGAATTCAGACTGTTTTGACAAGCACTTAATACAAATGTCTGAGTTTGTGTGCGGATTTTGAAACCATGTAGGAATATTGTCTAACACAGGGCAGTGTTACTTTACAGCACATTGCTATTGCTAATACTATTGTCTGACAGGAGAAAGCTTTTCATGGGATGGATGGTTCAGTTTGCCAGTTAGTGGGTTGGAAAAGCAGAGGCCATCATTATGCTGTCTTGATTAACATGTCGAAATGTCATATTCCACTGTAAATGAGTTCATAGCCACAATAATGCTGGGAATCTTACCTCATTTTCTAGTCAGACGGTAGATTTCCATACGTTGTGTTATTTCCATACCTTGTGCTAACTTAGTATTCACCATACCCTCTTGTAGGTTGGTGAAGAGTGGAAAAGTTCGAGTGCTGAATCAATCACAAAAACGTTGATATTTCATCTTGCACACATCCCATAATGGGCCCAAGGAAGATAGGGATCAGCAGCAAGAGTTGGTCAAGTGATCTCTCTTGACCTGCTTCATCATTCAGTAATGATCTTCTCTAACCTTGGCCTCAATAGCATGTTCTGCACAATCGGTATTTGGTTTATCATTATTACACGTAATTACAGTGAGAATCTTTTGTTTGCATGTCATCAAGGCAGATCATGCCATATGCAAATACACCGAGATAGTAAAAAGGAGGGCAGAATGCAAAATATAATGTTACAGTTACAGAGGATGTGCAGTGCAGGTAGACAAACGAAGTGCAAGGGTCATTAAAAGTTCATCTTTAGCAAGTCCCCTCAAGTTTCTGATAACAGTGGGATAGAAGCTCTTCTTGAACTTAGTAGTACATGCTCTCAAGCTTTGTATCTTCTGCCTGATGGGAGAGTGGGAGGGGTCCTTGATTATGCTGGCTGCTTTCCTGAGGCAGTGAGAAGTGTAGACGGTGTCAATGGAGGGAATCCTAAACACAAGAGACTTCCGCAGATGCTGGAAATCCAGAACAACACACACAAAAGGCTGGAGGAGCTCAGAAGGTCAGGCATTATCGATGGAGAGGAATAAACAGTTGACATGATGAGGCGAGACCCTTCAACTCAAAACATTAACTGTTTATTCCTCTCCATTGATGCTGCCTGATCTGCTGAGTTCCTCCAGCATTTTGTGTGTGTTCTCAACAGAGGAGAGGCTGGTTTGCATGATGGTCTGAGCTGTGACCACAACTCTCCGCAATTACTTTGGGTCTTATTTATTAATTTAAAGATACAGTGTGTAATAGGCCTTTCCAGCTCTTTGAGCCACGCCGCCCAGCAATCCCCCGATTTGATCCTAGCCTAATCATGGGACAATTTACAATGACCAATTAAGCTACCAACTGGTGCACCATTGGATTGCGAGCGGAAACCAGAGCACCCAAAGGAAACCCGGACAGATATGGGGAGGAAGTACAAACTCCTTACAAGGCAGCAATGCGAACTGCACTTGGGTCGCCTGTACTGTGCTAATCACTATGGCACTGTGCCGCCCGAAAGAGTGGTTGCCATACCAAGCTGTGATGCATCCGGAAAGGATACTTTGTATGGTGCTTCTACGAAAATGGCCAAGGGTCATTGGGAATAACACTGGATTCTTGGTTTCTTTAGTCTTGGAGAAATTTGATGATTTTACATCTGCATCTCACTAGCTGGAGGTTATCAAAGATTCTCAGCTCTTTGAGAGTTGAAATTTCACCTCATTTCTGTTGCAAATGAAAATACTTTTTACCCAAAGTCCCTTATAGATACTTCTATCAGGAGAAATATGCTTTCAACTGCTAAGCTCCCCTAAAATCTTTTAATTTTAAACGAAATCATACTTCATTTTTTAAAACTCCAATTAACTGAGGTTCAATCTGATAATTTTTTCATCTTAAGACAGCCCATTCAGAATCAGAATCAGGTTTATTATCACCAGCATGTGTTGTGAAATTTGTTAACTTAGCAGCAGCAGTTCAATGCAATACATAATATAGAAGACAAGGAAAAAGTAATTTAATAATAATAAATAAATAAATAAATCGATTACAGTATACATATATTGAATATATTAAAAATCATGCAAAAACCAGAAATAATATATATTAAATAAGTGAGGGCGTGTTCACGGGTTCACAGCAATTTAGGAAATGGAAGAAGCTGTCTCTGAATTGCTGAGTGTGTGCCTTCAGGCTTCTGTACCTCCTACCTGATGGTAACAGTGAGAAAAGGGTCCCTTAATAATGGACACTGCCTTTCTGAGACACCACTCCTTGAAGATGTTCTGGGTACCCAAGATGGAGCCGACTAAATTTACAACCCTCTTCAGCTTCTTTTGGTCCTGTGCAGTAGACCTCCATGCCAGACAGTGATTCAGCCTGTCAGAATGCTCTCCACGGTACATCTATAGAAGTTTTTTAGTGTATTTGTTGACATGCCAAATCTCTTCAAATGCCTAATAAAGTACAGTCACTGTTTTGCCTTCTTTATAGCTGCATCGATATGTTGGGACCAGGTTAGGTCTTCAGAGATCTTGACACCCAGGAACTTGAAAATGCCCACTCTCTCCACTTCTGATCCCTCTACGAGGATTGGTATGTGTTCCTTCGCCTTACCCTTCCTGAAATCCACAATCAGCTCTTTCGTCTTACTGACATTGAGTGCAAGATTGTTGCTGTAACACCACTCCACCAGTTGGAACATCTCACTCCTGTACACCCTCTCGTCTCCATCTGAGATTCCAGCAAAAATGGTTGTATCATCAGCAAATTTATAGATGGTATTTGAGCTACGCCTAGCCACACAGTCATGTGTATATAGAGATTAGAGCAGTGGGCTAAGCACACACCCCAGAGGTGCGCCAGTGTTGATCGTCAGCGAGGAGGAGATATTATCACCAATCCACACAGATTGTGGTCTTCCAGTTAGGAAGTCGAGGATCCAATTGCAGAGGGAGGTACAGAGGCCTTTATTCTGTAACTTAGGAATAAACCTTCTCTGAACTACCCCTTAAATAAGGAGAACAAAGCTGAATTCAGAACTCCAGATGCAGCCTTACCATAGTTATAGTGGGTCAGCATGCTAATAAGAAGTTCTCAAATGGTAGGGGTAGGCAATTGAGACGGACAGGGAAGTTAGGGACTGCATAAAAGCCAAGGAAAAGGCATATATGGTAGCAAAAGTGAGTGGGAAGTTGGATGATTGGGAAGCTTTTAAAATCTAACAAAAGGCAACTAAAAAAGGTAGAAGAAGGGAAAAGATTAAATATGAAGGCAAACTAGCCGATAATACAAAGCAGGATACTAAAAGAGTTTCAATCATATAAAGAATAGAAGAGAAGTGAGAGTTGGAAATGGACCACTGAAAAATTATACTGGCAGGTAGCAATGGGAGACAGAGAAGTGGCGGATGAACTTAATAAGTAATTTGCTTCATTCTTTACTGTGGAAGACTCTAGCTGTATGCTAGAGGTCCATGAATGTCAGGGAGCAGGAGTGAGTGTCATTGCTATTACAAAGGCAAATTCAAAGGTCTCAAGGTGGGTAAGTCATCTGGACCAGATGGACTACATTCCGGAGTCCTGAAGCAGGTTGCTGAAGAGATGCATTGGTCAGGATCTTTCAAGAATCACTTGATTCAGGCATCGTCCTGGAGGACTGAAAAATTGCAAATGTCACTCCACTCTTTTATAGACCTGTTAGCCTAACCTCAGTGGTTGGGAAAGTGTTAAAGAGTCCATTATTAAAGACAAGATTTCAGGGTACTTGGAGACTAATGAAAAAAAATAAGTCAAAGTCAGCATAGTTTCTGCAAAGGGAAATCTTCTCTGGCAAATCTGTTAAAATTCTGTGAGGAAGTAACAAGCATTGTGGACAAAAGAGAGACAGTGGATGTCATTTACTTAGATTTTCAGAAGGCATTTGATAAAGTGCCTCACGTGAAGCTGCTTAACAAGATAAAATCCTGTGGTGTTACAGGAAATATGGCATGGATAGAGGAGTGGCTGACAGGTGAGAGTGGCAATAAAGGGGGCCTTTTTTGGTTGGCTGCCAGTGGCTAGTGGTGTTTTTCAGCGGTCAGTATTGGGACTGCTTTTCACATTGTTTGTTAGTAATTTAGATAATTGAATTGATGGCTTTGTGGCAAAGTTTTCAGATGATACAAAGATAGTTGGAGGGGTAGGTAGTGCTGAGAAAACAATACGATTGCAGCAGGACTTAGACAAATTGGAAGAATGGGGAAAAATGTGGCAGATGGAATACAGTGTTGGGAAATGTATGATAATGCATTTTGGTAAAAGGAACAATAGTGCAGGCTATTATCTAAATTGGGAGAAAATTCAAAGATCTGAGGTGCAAAGGGACTTAGGAGTCCTTGTGCAAGACTCCCAGGAGGTTAATTCACAGGTTGTTTCTGTGGTAAAGAAGGCAAATGCAATGTTGTCATTCATTTCAAGGAGAATAGAATATGAAAACAAAGAGATAATGCTGAGGCTTTATAAGACACTAGTTGAGCCACACTTGGAATATTGTCAACAATTTTGAGCCCTTTTTTGCAGAAAGGATATATTATCATTGGAGAGAGCCCAGAGGAGGTTCATGAGGATGATTCCGGGAATGAAGGGGTTTGCATATGTGGAGTGTGTGGAGTGTTTGGTAGCTTTGGGCCAGTACACTGGAATTTAGAAGACTGCAGGGGGATCTCATTGAAATTTACTGAATGTTGAAACGACTGGATAAGGTGGATGCGGAGAGGATGTTTCCTTTGGCACAGCCTCAAGATTGAGGGGCGACCTTTTAGAATAAAAGTAAGGAGGAACTTTTTTGGCCAAAGAGTGGGGGGTCTATGGAATGCTGTGCCACAGACTGCGGTAGAGGCCAAGTCCATGGGTATATTCAAAGTGGAAATTGATCAAGTCCTGATTGGTCGAGGCGTCAAAGGATATGATGAGAGCGCAGGTGTATGGGGTTGAATGGGATCCGCAATCTACCATGATGAAATGGCGAAGCAGACTTGATAGGCTGAATGGCCTAATTCTGCTCCTATGTCTTATGGTCTCAGATACTAATAGAAATAGGATGGCGGGAGGAGAAGATGGCGGTGCGATGCAGCTCGCAGCTGCCATTCCGGTGATGAATATCTGTTATCTGTCAAGTAGGGTGCCGTGCACAATCCTGATTTGACGGAGACAGACATGAGAGCACGAAGGAACATCTGGTGAAACTTCTGAAATGCCTGCTTCGTTGCCACTGCTACTGTGTGATCCTGAATCTCTGGAGGAGAAGGCCCTGAGTCCTCGGCTTTGCTTGTTGCTCGATGGCCGGGGCAGGGTCGATGCGCTCAGCAGAGATGGTGCTTGGTGCTCGGTGCTCGGTGTCAGAGGGCTGGTCGGAGGCTCGAAGTTTTCGGACGGACTCAGAGTCCGCTGCAGTCGGGTGCTTCCAATGGTGCTGCATCAGCGAGTTGGCAGCACTTGGAGGTTCATGGCAGGGAGAGTTCCTCCCTTTTACCATCTGTGTGAGATGATGGGGCTATCGGGACTTGAGACTTTTTTTTTTACCTTGCCCATGGTCTGCTATTTATCAAATTACGGTACTGCTTTGCACAGTTGTAACTGTATGTTACAATTATGTGGTTTTGTCAGTTTTAGTCTTGGTTTGTCCTGTGTTTCTATGTTATCTTTCTGGAGGAACATTGTATCATTTTTTAGTGCATACATTTCTAAATGACAATAAACGAGGACTTAGTGTCCTCATAATCTAATCTAAAAAAAATCAACTGGGAATTGGTAATTGGTTTAATCATTGCCACATCTACTCAGATACAGCAAAAGATTTAGTTTTGCATGTCATCCAGACAGGTCATTCCATGTGTAAGTACATTGATAGAGTACAAAAGGAAAACAATATCATTATGCAAAGTATAGCGTTATCCTTACAATTACTGAAAACCTGCAGTACCGGTAGACGATAAGGTACAAGTACGTTGACATGGCAGACTGAAAGATCAAGAATTCATAGAAGAGGTTCATTCAAGAGTCTGATTGCAGTCCAATAGAAGCTGTCTTCGTGCCTCAAGTTTTTATATCTTCTGCCCGATAGAAGAGGGAATAAGAGTGTGGCTGGGGGTGGTCTTTGATTACGTTGGCTGCTCTCCTGAGGCATTGACAAGTACAGACAAAGTCAATAGAGGGGTGGCTGTTTTTTGTGATATACTGGGCTATGTATACAACTGGGCTACGTACACAAATGTATTACTGTGTGGTATTGCAGAGCATTTGCCTTATCAAACTCTGGTGCTGATGTATTGAATGCTGTCTATGGTGCATCTATAAAGTTGTGAGGATCATAAAGGATATGTTGAATTTCCTTAGTCTTGTGAGGAGACAGAGGGACTAGTGTGCTTTCTTAGCCATAGCATCTATGTGGTTGGATCATAGTGGTGATATTTACAGGTATTTCACAAGCAACACTCTTACAGCATTAAACCTGAACTTTTGTATATTTAGCACTAAGTGAAATCAGTTTCCCATCTATCTGAATCTGATTTACTCTTTGTTTGCAAAATGATCAGTGTACTGAGAAAAAATATTAATTTCTTTAATATCATTCTGTCTGTTTGGTGACATTTGATCACAGGCTAAGATCTTTCCTCTCAAATACCTCCTTTTAATGTGGGTTAAAGAGATTGATTTTCAACAAATTGGACTCACGTTCATGTTGAGTATCAATTATTCTATTATCATGTGATTTAGAGATTTACATTGTCATTGTGGTTCTGTAACCAGATCCTCAAGTATTTGTGAGAGTTAAGTGGACGTAAAATCATTTGCTTGCTATTTAATTGCCTTGCGCCATGAAATTAATATTACAATCTTCATATTCTTCGACTTGCGCAGTCCTTTGGGATCGACAATGACTTGTTTCAAGTTTTGTCACTTCTGAGAAGACTAATGAGGCTAAACCCACAGCTCTGCCACAGGTAGGACAGGAGGTGCTTGACGGGGCCAATAACGTAAGTAGTGTGCGCATGCAGTCATTTTCATTGGGCTTCTTGTGCTTCTTTAAGATTCTCAGTGCCTTTGGAAATGCTCCCTCTCCATTTTGAGCCATGAAAGGGCCAAAGATTCCCACTGTTCATGTGGATTGCTGCACTTTTCCAGGGAAGGCTCCATAAAATATTAAGTATTAATTATGTATAGATCATGTATGGAATGATCTGCCTGGATGGCATGCCGAGATATCTTTCCACTGTATCTTAGTTCATAGGATAATACTAAACCAGTGACCAACTACCATTTAAAATCAACCACAAGAAAGACAAAAGACAAGAAAGAAGAATGGTAACAGAGTTATGATAGGAATGATTGAAGCTTAGGAGGAGCACAGACCTGGTGGGATCACAAATGGCACCATTCAGTGAACGTCCACACACAGGAAGTTGTTGGAAGACATCTATGTTGCTGGTATACAAGGACAAAGTCATTCATTTGATCGAAATCCAGTTTTCAGAAGGTCCAGCTCAGACAGACGCTTACAACACCCCAGCCTAATTTCTATGCATGCTGGTGACATTGTGTCACTTATGAAGGGTGGTGACAGTGTTATTAAACCTGATGGTTCCTCACAATTTCAGCCCACGTTTAGCTTCTTTAAGGCCTGCACAGTATTTCCCATCTTCTCAGCACCCAATAAGTTTACCAACTCTGGTAACTATGTGCTATGTTCTGTAACTTCAAAACATTAAACTAATTCAAAGAAGACATAGAAGTCTGAAATGTGACTCTAACTTCAAGATTACTTTAAAAGAGGCATGCATGTATCATGTGGTAGTGTGATGACATATGCAATTCATGTATTTATACATTTAATCTATGATGGATATCTTAAATGAACAAGAATGCTTAATCAATCTATACACACACACACACACATAAATGTGTGTGTGTGTGTGTGTGTGTGTGTGTATGTGTGTGTATATAGGTTGATTAAGCATTACAAGATTATTCAAATATAGCTGAAATATTAAATACACAACACTATGTGTCAGCCCAAAGCTGTCTCTAATTGCACAAAATGGCAGACTTTGTGGACCAACCCTGTCACCACTAATCAGAAGACGAATATACTAGTTAATGCCCAATGAATGAACCAGAGTTATGAATATCATAATTCCTACCTACAGTACCGTTGAAAAGTCTTAGGCACATAGGCGTACATATAGCTACGGTGCCTTTGACTTCTGCACAGTACAATAGTAATTTTATGTATTACACTGTACTGCTGCTGCAAAAAAAATGAGATATGTGAGTGATGATTAGCCTGATTCTGATATGGGTCTCTATTGTGGACTGAGAGTGAGATGGGGAATCATAGTTGGGAGGGAGTGGGAAGCACCAGAAAGATATTCTGTAATGATCAAAAAACCCTGTCCAAATGTCTTGTTAACATTATAGTGGTACCCACACCTACCACTTCTTCTGGTAGCTCATTTCATATATGCACCACCTTCTAACAGAAAAAGCTGCCCATCATGTTTCCTTTTTCACCTTAAGCTATGCCTTTTAGTTTTAGACCCATGCCCTGGGGAGGGGGAAGACTGTAAAAGTTGTTTATTATTTTGATCCTGTCTGTTATAAACTTATTGGGAAATTGCCATCACCTTATCTATGTCTATCATGTTTTTATATACCTCTATAAGGTCATCTTTTTTTCTCTTATGTTTCAAGAACAAAAGCCCCAGTCTCTCTTACTCTTCTAACAACTGAAGCCCTCCAGTCCAGGCAACATCGTTGTGAATCTTTTCTTCAACTTTTCTAGTTTAAAGCCATCGTTCTTCTATCTAGGCAACCAGAATTGCAAACAATACTCCAAGTGTGGTCTCACCAATGTCTTGTACAGACTTGTTTTGCAATTTCCCAATAAGTTTATAACAGGCAAGGTTAAAATAATAATCATCTTTATTATATATAATGGTGTTTCTTTATACAAACAGTTTTAGTGTCAAGTTCTGGTCCTCCTGAAAAGATTTCCAATGCATTAACTAAAATGCCTCTTCTGAGGCCTTTAAAGCTTATAAACAACCCTACCCTGTTAAAGTGTCCTGTGTCTCAATACACTTCTCCCTCCACCTTCACCCCCACACTTCCAATGTTTCTGCTGCAGGATGAGAAACTGTTTGTGGTCTTAGTTACTGGATAGATGCCAGAATAGTCAACCAGGTAGGTAGACCAACGAGTTCATTTCTATTTATGAGTCATAGCAGATGTAAACATTTATACCATCTGTAAGCTTCACCAGGAGACATAACAAGAGGTGAAGCCCAACTTCAAGTCTGTCTTTGATGATGTTTATTCAGAAGTCTTCCAAAAAAAGATCTAGATGATAGCGATCTGCCTTGCTCAAATAAGATGTATCCTCCAATAATTGCTTTAATTGATGTGTTAGTCAACTTGTTTTATTTAATTAAACCGATGTTTGAGACTATGTGGACAATGTCGTACAGCAATAATTGCTGTACATATTGGCACACTGTCAGCAAGCAATGGGAAGGATGTGACAATGTTACCCCACACATGGCAATTTAGGTATAATTGGGCAGATAACAATATTTAGAAAGAAATCAACAACGAGGCAAATAAATAATACTAGGCCAATACGAGAAAATCTGCAGGTGCTGGAAATTCAAGCAACACACACAAAATGCTGGTGGAACGCAGCAGGCCAGGCAGCATCTATAGGAAGAAGTACAGTTGACGTTTCAGGCCGAGACCCTTCGTCAGGACTAACTGAAAGAAGAGACAGTAAGAGATTTGAAAGTGGGAGGGGGAGGGGGAGATCTGAAATGATAGGAGAAGACAGGAGGGGGAGGGATGAAGCTAAGAGCTGGAAAGTTGATTGGCAAAGGGGATACAGAGTTGGAGAGGGGGAGGATCATGGGACGGGAGGCCTAGGGAGAAAGAAAGGAGGGAGGGGAGCCCAGAGGAAGATGGAGAACAGGCAAGGAGTGATTGTGAGAGAGACAGAGAGAGAAGAAAAAAAAGAGGGGGAAATAAAAATAAATAAGCGGTGGGTAAGAAGGGGAGGAGGGGCATTAACAGAAATCAATGTTCATGCCATCAGGTTGGAGGCTACCCAGACGGAATATAAGGTGTTGTTCCTCCAACCTGAGTGTGGCTTCATCTTTACAGTAGGGGAGGCCATGGATTGACATATCAGAATGGGAATAGGACTTGGAATTAAAATGTGTGGCCACTGGGAGATCCTGTTTTCTCTGGTGGACAGAGCGTAGGTGTTCAGCGAAATGGTCTTCCAATCTATGTCTCTAACTTCCGTTAATGCCCCTCTTCCCCTTCTTACCCCATCCCTTATTTATTTTTATTTCTCACCCTTTTTTTCCTTCTCTCTCTGTCCCTCTCACAATCACTGCTTGCCTGTTCTCCATCTTCCTCTGGGCTCCCCTCCCCCTTTCTTTCTCCCTCGCCCTCCCGTCCCATGATCCTCCCCCTTCTCCAACTCTGTATCCCTTTTGCCAAACAACTTTCCAGCTGTTAGCCTCATCCCTCCCCCTCCTGTCTTCTCCTATCATTTTGGATCTCCACTCCCCCTCCCACTTTCAAATCTCTTACTGTCTCTTCTTTCAGTTAGTCCTGATGAAGGGTCTTGGCCTGAAATATCGACTGTACTTCTTCCTATAGATGCTGCCTGGCCTGTTGTGTTCCACCAGCATTTTGTGTGTGTTGCTTGAATACTAGGTCAATGTTTTTATTCATTAGCAGGACATCAAGACTGAGGATATTATTGGTGATATTGCCTCAGCACCCATGATGAATATTAACCATCAAAGTCATCGAAGCTGACAATGCTAGTGGGGTATAACATGAAGCATCTCTTTAACCAGTGAGACTGTGGAAATGGAAACTAAGTAAGGGGAAAAGAATGCATTAAGACAGTGAAGTTAAAATCAAACCAGAAAGAGAAATAAAATGAGGGAGAGGAAGATCAGATTAAGAAATAGGACAGAACAGAAAGGTGAAAAAGAAATTAACAAATGCACCTAACCCTCATCACCCTTTCTTTCATCACTTCTACCAATCATCTCACAATATTTGATAACATACCCACTCTTTCCCCTCCCCACTTCCCTATTATCTCTTTTAACTGGATCATTTATCAACTACCAGCTCTCCACTCCTTCTTCTTACTTCTGTTCTTTCTCTTTTTAGGCTACCTCCCTTCTCTCTTGGAGTCCAGCTGAAAGGAGCCAATGCAAATGTTGTTTATCCATTTCCCTCCATGCATGCTGAGTTCCTCCAGCTCCTCGTGTTGCTCCAGATTCCAGCATCTGCAATCTCTTGTGCCTCTAATTTAAACTTTGTCCTCTTTAAAATCCTCTTGACATTTTCAAATCCAAATGATTTGTATTTCCACTTCTGTGATAGTTGATTGGCAATTGTTAGTACTTACAGACGCCTTTACTTGACCTGGATGACATACTGCAGGTATCTAAATGTATTGAAAAAATGCATCACTTCTTTTCCAGAAAGATTTCCAAATCCACTGGCAGCTTAAACAAACTAACATCAATGTCCTCTCCCATGCCAAATCTCTGGTATTGAAGCCCTAGTTATACTTATTCAGCTGCACTGAGCAGGCTGATCAAACCCTGAAACAAACACTCTATTCCAAGAACTGTCATGGATAGAGATTACTAAGCAATCATTTGGAAAGATTCAAGGATGTGCTCAAAGCCTCCTTGAGGAAATGGAACATACCCACTGACTCCTGGAAGTCACTGGCCTGTGACGGTTCAAAGTGGAGTGGAACATGTGGGATGATATTAAGAACCTCAAGGTGATGCTTTTGGAGCACAGTGTAAGTGGTAGAAGGAGCGAAGAAAAGTCAAGTCAAGTCGAGTTTATTGTCATATGTTCAAGTATGGAGAAGTACAGGTACAATGAAAAATTTGTTTGCATCAGCATCATAGGGGCGTAGATTCAGACAACACAAAAATCATAAATTTTATGTAAATTATACAAGACATGGAAAAAGAATGGACTCTGCAAAATCAAGAATTTAGTCCAAAAGAAAACCACAACCAGAAACATATATGGAATAGAGCAAGATATAGTCTGAAGTGTTCCAATTTCAATTTCAGGAGCCAACCACTGAAGGAACTGGTACAATTGACTGTAAAATTCTTCAAATCATTATCTTTGCTCCAACCTGTTGCAGACTTGAACTACATTATCTAACTGTCTTGATTGGACACTTCTTCGGCTATACAATCTGTACAATTTACGGTTATTACACAAAAAAACATATTTTAGCTGTTAAATCCTTATTCTCCCAAATTATTGTGTTTGCATTTCTACTTATCAAAATAATTTAGATTTAGTTAGCCATGTAATGTAGTGGTGGGAGAGTTTCACCATGTTCAGATATGCGCTTTATAAAGACTGATAAATATTTTCATCTTTAGATTAAATATGTCAGTCCTGATGTACATACATGAATTTGAGTCAGTCCTGGATAAATCCAATGCAATGAAGTTCCATGAGCTTGGAGCAAGTTGTATAAATGTGTCTGGCTTTCTGAATTAGAAGATGGGAAATATGTGTCCTCTGGGAGGAAGCTGAGAACAGCTCGGTCTGCGCAAACAAGAAACCAATTAGATATGCTGTGTATTTTTCTGAATAGCTTGTTTCCAACCTGAAAAGTTCTGCTGCCTAGTCTGCTGGGTTTTTTCAGCATTTTCTGCCTTTATTTCAGCTTCGAGCATCTGCAATTAAAACAATAATCCAATTAACCAGTTTCTTCTGTTTGCAGGACAGGGGCAGCAAAGAGATGAGCAACAAGTTATCCACAGGGGGAACTCAGTGGATTAAGCAGCATCTGCGGGAGGAATGGACTTGTCAATGCTTTGGGTCAAAATTGTGGACTGACATGTGTAAGCAGAAGTTGAGGATGTTTGTATGTCTTTACAAAGTCGAACACTGATATCCTCCACTGCCACTTTATTTGGCTACATAAATAGAAGTTATTTTAATGAGAGAAGTCTCCATCAGAGTAACCTGGGAGTGTGAAGGTTTACCTCTGAAATCTAGTTGTCCAATAAATGGAACTTAGATACAGAGGGACCTTTGGGTGAAAGTCCTTAGCTCCTTGAAGATGGCTGCACAGGTTGATAGAGTGGTGAAGAAGGCATATTGCGTGCTACTCTTTATTAGTTAAAGCATTGACTTCAGCAGTCATAAGGTTAGGATGCATCATGTGCACAATCCCTCCCCACCCCCATATGTGGCATTGAGGACATTTTCAAGAGGCAATGCCTCGAGAAGACATCATTAAAACTCTCACCATCTGAAACATGGAGAATGGAGGGACAGAGACATTGTGTAGGACAAAAGGATTAGTTAGACGTTTAATTGCTAGATTAAATTGCCTGGCATGGCATTGTGGGCCAGAAGGTTTGTTCCTGTGCTTATACGGTTGTATGATGTATGTAACCAGATAATGCTGGTGATCATAGGCTTGCCATTCTTCATCACCTCCCTCCCCCGTCCCCCCGCGAGCATTTTCTGTTCCTTTCTGTTTTAAGTTCTATTTCAATTACATCAGACTGGAGAAACTGAACAATCACTTTTGCCTTTCTGGGAAGCTAACAGAGAGCAACTGAAACCAGACTAGAGCAGACAGGATATCCGACTAGACCGAGTGGCAGTAGTCAGTTGCGCAAAATGTTGTTACAGCTGCATGGTTTGGGGTTGGATTATTATTGCCCCGCTGACTGGCCTCCCAATAACAGGAGTACTTATTGATAAAGCAATGTGGCAAAGGGGCACAGGTTATAGAGTCATTGTCAAAAAGTATTACAATGCAGAAGCAGGACTTCTAGCCCACCCTGTTCATGCCAACCAAGGTGCTGAACTAAGTTAGTTCCATTTGCAACACACATCAAAGTTGCTGGTGAATGCAGCAGGCCAGGCAGCATCTCTAGGAAGAGGTACAGTCAACATTTCGGGCTGAGACCCTTCATCAGAAAAGGCTCTGTACAAAACTCTGTCTATTACCCTCATGATTTTATGCACCTGGATAAGGTCTCCTGTGCCTCAAGGAATACCGTCCTGACGAAGGACCTCGGCCCGAAACGTCGACTGTACCTCTTCCCAGAGATGCTGCCTGGCCTGCTGCATTCACCAGCAACTTTGATGTGTGTTGCTTGAATTTCCAGCATCTGCAGAATTCCTCATGTTTAGTTCCATTTGCCCATGTTTGGTCTAAATATTTCCTATCCATGTTCCTGTCTAAATGTATTCTAAATGCCTTATTGTATCAACATCAACAACTTCCTCTGCCAGCTCATTCTATAATCACACCACTTTCTGCATGAAGAGATTTCCCCTCTGGTCCCTTTTAAATCTTACCCTCTCACCTTAAATCTATCCCCTGTAGTTTTTGCTTCTTTTTCCCTGGAAAAAGGCTCTGTACAAAACTCTGTCTATGACCCTCATGATTTTATGCACCCGGATAAGGTCTCCTGTGCCTCAAGGAATACCATCCCAACCTGCCCGACCTCTCACAGAATCAGAGTCATACAGTTGCAGCTGCATCAGGGTACCAGCAAGCTGGGTTCACCCCTGATGTGGAGTCAGATGAAGCCTCTTGCCGTACCCACCCAGTTTTCACAGGAGATAGGCTCACGTTGACTGCTCTCTCTCAAGGTAGCTAGCACTTATGTGTACAACAGGAATTCTGCAGATGCTGGAAATTCAAGCAATACACATAAAAATTGCTGGTGAACGCAGCAGGCCAGGCAGCATCTCTGGGAAGAGGTGCAGTCGACGTTTCAGGCCGAGACCCTTCGTCAGGACTAACTGAAGGAAGAGGTAGTAAGAGATTTGAAAGTGGGAGGGGGAAGGGGAGATGCAAAATGATAGGAGAAGACAGGAGGGGGAGGGATGGAGCCAAGAGCTGGACAGGTGATTGGCAAAAGGGATATGAGAGGATCATGGGACAGGAGGTCCGGGGAGAAAGACAAGGTGGGGGGGGGGACCCAGAGGTTGGGAAAGGGGTATATTCAGAACTACAGAGGGAGGAAAAGGAGAGTTAGAGAAAGAATGTGTGTATAAAAATAAGTAACAGATGGGGTACGAGGGAGAGCTGGGGCCTTAGCGGAAGTTAGAGAAGTCGATGTTCATGCCATCAGGGTTGACTTTATTAACTTTGCCTCCAACTTTCACCCTGCCCTCAAGTTTACCTGGTCCATTTCCGACACCTCTCTCCCCTTTCTAGATCTTTCTGTCTCTGTCTCTGGAGACAGCTTATCCACTGATGTCTACTATAAGCCTACTGACTCTCACAGCTATCTGGACTATTCCTCTTCTCACCCTGTCTCTTGCAAAAACGCCATCCCCTTCTCGCAATTCCTCCGTCTCCGCCGCATCTGCTCTCAGGATGAGGCTTTTCATTCTAGGACAAGGGAGATGTCTTCCTTTTTTAAAGAAAGGGGCTTCCCTTCCTCCACTACCAACTCTGCTCTTAAACGCATCTTCCCCATTTCACGCACATCTGCTCTCACTCCATCCTCCCGCCACCCCACTAGGAATAGGGTTCCCCTGGTCCTCACCTACCACCCCACCAGCCTCCGGGTCCAACATATTATTCTCCGTAACTTCCGCCACCTCCAACGGGATCCCACCACTAAGCATATCTTTCCCTCCCCCCCCCTGCATTCCGCAGAGATCGCTCCCTACGCGACCCCCTTGTCCATTTGTCCCCCCCATCCCTCCCCACTGATCTCCCTCCGGGCACTTACCCGTGTAAGCAGAACAAGTGCTACACATGCCCTTACACTTCCTCCCTTACCACCATTCAGGGCCCCAAACAGTCCTTCCAGGTGAGGTGACACTTCACCTGTGAGTCGGCTGGGGTGATGTACTGCGTCCGGTGCTCCCGATGTGGCCTTTTATATATTGGCGAGACCCGACGCAGACTGGGAGACAGCTTTGCTGAACACCTACGCTCTGTCCGCCAGAGAAAGCAGGATCTCCCAGTGGCCACACATTTTAATTCCACATCCCATTCCCATTCTGACATGTCTATCCACGGCCTCCTCGACTGTAAAGATGAAGCCACACTCAGGTTGGAGGAACAACTCCTTATATTCCGTCTGGGTAGCCTCCAATCTGATGGCATGAACATCGACTTCTCTAACTTCCGCTAGTGCCCCACCTCCCCCTTGTACCCCATCTGTTACTTATTTTTATACACACATTCTTTCTCTCACTCTCCTTTTTCTCCCTCTGTAGTTCTGAATATACCCCTTGCCCATCCTGTGCGTCTCCCCCCACCCCCCCATCTTTCTCCCTGGGCCTCCTGTTCCATGATCCTCTCGTGTCCCTTTTGCCTATCACCTGTCCAGCTCTTGGCTCCATCCCTCCCCCTCCTGTCTTCTCCTATCATTTTGAATCTCCCCTTCCCCCTCCAACTTTCAAATCCCTTACTCACTCTTCCTTCAGTTAGTCCTGACGAAGGGTCTCGGCCTGAAACGTCGACTGCACCTCTTCCTAGAGATGCTGCCTGGCCTGCTGCGTTCAGCAGCAACTTTTATGTGTGTTGCTAGCACTTATGTGTCTCAGATTGCCTCAAGGACAAGCTCACACAGATGTGTGAAACACTTTCTTATCCAAAGCTGGTGTCAATGCCACCATTGCTCTGAGAAACTTAGCTTCCGGGCTCTTCCATCTGCCTCTACTGGTAATCCACTCTCCCACTAATGTGCAATGGTGGTACCAAGAGGATATCCTACAACGACTCACATGGCTCCTTACACAGCACCCTCCAAATGCACAACTGTACTAACTGAAGGACAAGGGCAGCAAAAGCAAGGGAGCATCGCCACCGGAAGGTGCCTTCCAGGTCACGCACCTGACTTGGAAATATATCGCCATTACTTCACTGTCACTGGGTCACAATCCATTTTACTGAAGTAAATTCTGACAAGCTTAATCAATGGGCAAAAAAACCCCAGAAAAAAACTGCAGATGCTGGAAATCAAAGGGGTAAGATTTGAAAGTATTTTAAGAGCAGAGAGAGATACAGGCGCAGAGAGGCAAGGGCGGATGTCAAGTTGTAAGGTGGCTCCCCCTAGGGGCAGAGAATGGTTCTTATGGGAGAAGATGGTTTTAATTACAAAAAGTAATTATTATTCCATGGTTAAAAATGGATAGATGACTGCTAGCAAAGCAAATCTTTCTGAAAAGGGTGCAGAAAAATACTGTTTGAGAACTCTGACCTAGACTGTTTACCAGTGAAGCATTGATTGTCAATGGTGGATTTTTTTTAGAATTACAAGAGCTGTGACCCAGTTGACTGAAAGGAAACAACAAAATTATTGCCCAGATTTTCCTTGGAGCTGCTTCCCAACCACTGGAAATCTAGAGGATAAATTGCACATGGTTAATTGGAAAAGGAACAGCTCTGCTGTCTCCTTTTACCACTTTTACTTTTCCCTCTACTCCTGATTCAACTGACCATGTCACCCTCTCTCTTTCCCCTCCCCCAAACTCACCATCTGCCCATCTCCTGTAGAATCATTCCACTGCTTCCTCTCGTCATCTCCCTCCCTTTATTCCACTTCCATCTTCCTCTTCTATCAGATTCCATTATCTTCAGCCCTTTGATATTTCCACCAATCTCCACTCAGCTCAGACATCATTCCCACTTTCCCCACTCCCTCATCTGTTGATTACCCTCATCACCCAAATCCACCTATCAGCTGTCAGCTCTTGCTCCACCCTTTCCCTCAGTTCTTTATTATATTGTCTGTCTCAGAGGGGAGACTCCCTTGAAGTTCCCCTCTGAGGTTTAGACCCAAAATGACAAACTGTCCATTTCCCCCATAGATGGTACTTGCCACTTTGAGTTCACCAGTACTTTGTGCGTTGCTCCAGGTTTCTGCACTTGCTGTCTCTTTGTAGCTACACCTTGATGATGTTCCATCTCTCTCTGCTGGCTAGATCACTGGCTTCATCCTGCACAACAATGAAACTTAGTCATCCTTCAGAGGAAGACTTGATATTTATTGCAGTTCGCTTGTGGCAAGAGAGGGAACCCTTTCAAAAAGTTGTTATGAAGGACATCAGGAGCAGTAGGGTGAAACGTTGATGTAACTCACACCCATCTCTTTATGTATTTACTGACCCACATTAGTTGTAAAATATTTGAGCCTTCTTTTGAATTTCTGTTGATAGATTTAGATTCCCCCCTCTATAATCTCCTTCACCTCCACAGTCCTCCAGCATCGCTGGTATCCTCATTCTGTCTTTTGCTTCCTCCAGTTGGCAGCAGTGCTTTCAGTTGCCAAATCCCAAGCTCTGGATTCACTCTCTAGATATCTCTACTTCTGACTTTTCCTTTAAGACATTTCCTTCAATTATACCCCTATGACCACTGAATTGTGCTTTCATGGTTTGGTATCAGAGTTAGTCTTTTCTGAGAAGCTTCTTAAGATACTTCTTAATGTACTTCACTGATATAGACTATTGTAGCAAGTATATACACAATAGAAGCTATTATGAGCAGAGATTCTTATACTATGACAACTCTAAGAATTGCGTGTTATATTATGATAGTATGCTAAAGGGGTGGCACATTGACCTGGCGAATAGAGCTCCAGCCTCATAGCTCCAGTGATGAAGGTTTATTCCAGACATCCGGTACTGTTTATGCCTGTTCGTGTTGCACATGTTGGGCACGTGGCCAAGTGGTTAAGGCGTTCGTCTAGTGATCTGAAGGTCGCTAGTTCGAGCCTCAGCTGTGGCAGCATGTTTGGTCCTTGAGCAAGGCACTTAACCACACATTGCTCTAGTGTCTGTGCAAGGAGTGACGCCCCACACAGACTTCCAATCTGCGCCTTGTAAGGCACGAAAATGTCCGACACAGGTCTCTCATGGCCTGAGTTGACGTTCCCCATGCCCAGGGTGCTCAGGTTTCTTCCCACATCCCAATCATAGGAAGGTTGGTAGGTTAGTTTCGCTTGGTAAATTGTCCCTAGTGTGCAGGTGAGTGATCGAATCTGGGATTAATTGATGATCATGGATTTAGTGGGCTGAAGAGCCTATTTCCATGCTTTGATGCCTCTAGAAATATTATCTCAATTAAAACCAATGTAATCTACTTTTGTTATACTTGTTAATGACATTTCTATCAGAGCTTTATTCAGATAGATATCTGTCAGAATCTCTTTCTCTGAGGAAGAAATATGTAGACCAAAAGACATTTGAAGGTATTTGTCTAATCCTTATGCATTTACATTTCTTGTTGTATGGGCAATACTTCAATCCTATCTTCAGAAAACTGTTCCTCTTGAAAGCTTTCAAATTCTATGCTTTGATCTGATGACGGTCTTACATGGGAATTTCTTAGCTGAATTGAAACAAGTAGCAAGGAACAAACAAATACATAAGGGAATGATCTGTTTTTAAGTAAATATAGCCCTTCTGAAGCCTTCCAAAATGACCTTCCCTCTCTGAAAAAAAACTAGTGACTCGGGTTCATGAGCCTGAATTTGCAACGAAGGAATAACTGATTACTCCTGACCTTACTGGGGGGGAAATGTAAGCTAGACATGTCTATTTAAATCCATAGTTTCCCGAATTTAAATCTGCACTGCATTATATTTGGGCCATGTCTTATTATCCAGGAAACATTAAATTCTATGGAAAGCACCTGTGTTCTACAAGGAAAATGCTTTTAATTTTAGCCAGTGTATTACAAGCATTATAATCCCTAGTTCTGATTCCAACATGATTGACTAAGCTGCTCATCGAGATAAGCTTTGGCCCAGCCATGCCTGACTTACAAAATGATAAAAAATGAGGGCATTCTGACAGATTATTTACTGCAACAGATAAAGCCCGTGAAGAAAATATTTATGTGAGTGGGTTATTGGCAGAATTTAAGTAGATTAGTGGTTTAATATCTGTCAGGCAATTCATGATGTTATAGTAAAAAAAAATTGCCAACAAGTGCTTCCACAGAACTCAGTGTAGGTATTAATATTACACAATGTAAGGCCTCTCTGTGATTGCCAGAGCGCTTTAGAATCTATAATAGAACTGAAGTGCAGTTTAATCAAACAAAACCCTGAGACTTTGGTACAAAATCCAACATGATGACGAAGTCCTAAAGATATCAATAGTTACGTACCTGTCATAGTGCAGAGATGGAGGACAGACAACCCTTCACAACTGGGCTTGGTCATTGAAAGAACTCTCCAATGAATCCCTTTTCTGATAGCTATGAAATCCTTTCAATTGTAAACATTTATCCTATTCCCTTTTTGAAAGTTACCGTTTCAGCTTCTTTTTCTGTCCTTTAGGCTGCGCTTATTCAAGTTGTTGTGCTAAAGGATACCTGCTCATCACTCCTCAGGCTTTAATCAAAATCCTTTGGTTAGCTTCACCCTTCCCAGTGCAAGCGGCTCTACTCCCTCCAACAACTTATAACAACATTTAGAAGATACTGGAAAGGTATATCAGTAGTTAAAGTTTAAGGGAATATGAGGACAGATGGGACTAGCTTAGGTGGACAAATTGGGGCAAAGAGCCAGTTCCCATGCTGTCTGATTCTCTAAAATACTGTCTGGATCTGCAACATAACTTTGATAATTTCTTGTTATATTGATTTTTAAGCTTCTTGCCCCATATGACTGTATTTCCTTATGCTTTGCACTATTTTGGTTGTCAAGGGATGTTTAAAAAGGAACCAGGGTTCAACATAACAAGATCCAAAAATATTCCTGAGTCGTATGACACAGCCCAAACATAATGCAAATTTAAATCCTGGAGGCTACGGATTTAAAAAATGAGTTTATGCAGGCGTTCAAGTGATGTTGCTGTTTGAGTTGCTCCCTCATAGCTCCAGTGACCCAGGTTCAATCCTGACCTTGTGTTTTGATGTGGACTTTGCAAGCTCTCTGTGACTATGTTAGTTTCCTCTGGGTGCTCTGGTTTCCTCCCACATCTCAAAGATGTACTGAGTGGACAGGTTAATTAGTTACTGTAATTTGTCCCCAGTGTGTAGGTGAGTACTCAAATCTAAGAAGCTAGGAGGTTGACGGGAATGTGGGTGGGACATGTAGGATAAATTAGTAGGGAAAAAAGAGCATGAAGATTTGGTGGGCTGAAAGACCTGCTGTGGTGAAGCCTTTGACTCTGTGACAAAATATGACTTCCTTATTGTTCTGTATTTAATATCTCAGTAATATCAGAATCAGTATCAGGTTTAATATCACCAGCATATGCTGTGAAATTTGTTGTTATGTGGCAACGGTTCATTACCTAATAACAAAAAACTGTGAGTTACAATAGGAAGTACGTATGTATATATTTTTTTAAGTTAAATTAAATAAGTAGTGCCAAAAAAGTAGTGAGGTAGTGTTCATGGGTTCAATGTCCATTCAGAAATCTGATGCAGAGGAGAAGAAGCTGTTCTTGAATTATTAACTGTGTGCCTTCAGGTCCTCTACCTCCTCCCTGCCGGTGGTAATGGGAACAGGGCATGCCCTGGGTGATGGGAGTCCTTAACAAATGGATGCCAGCTGTTGGAGGCATTGCTCCTTGACACTGGGGGGGCTGGTGCCCATAACGGAACTGACTGAGTTTACAACTTTCTGTAGCTTATATCAATACTGTGCAGTACCCCCCAGCTCCAAATATTTGAGTAATATTGTAAATATATTGTTTGATTCAACATTCTTTGTTGTTAAATGTTAAGTACGTAAATGGCGTATGTTGTTACGTTGCCATTTCATACGAGCGTGTGTCGCTTAATGTAAAACCAAAGCTAGATACGTCATCACTTGGTTCCCTTGTTTTCCTTTTGATTACTTCTATGTCTTGGAGTTTGAAGAGGATACAATAAGCAAACCCGAGACAACTATCTATCTGCTGAAGCGCAGTGAGACATTTGAGTTAAACAAAAGCACAGCAAGAAATGGTCGAGTAACGAAAAACACGCAGCGTGTGTTCTTTGGAAGGGACAGACATGGTCAAGTTTTTAAAAAAGGCAGACAAGTTTATAGTTTCATAAACAGTTATTACTGGATGATAATCATCAACAAAATAAAAGAGCAGAGGTGGTTAGCTATATTGGAAAGATAGATGCATTCAATTTCTCAAGAAATAACTGGATTTTGTACATGGAGTGAATTGAGCAGTATTTTAAAGCAAATTAAACAGCCATTAAGAAATGAGTTTAAAAACGCAAACAAGAGGAAATCTGCAGATGCTGGAATTTTAAGCAACACACACAAAAATTGCTGGCCAACGCAGCAGTCCAGGCAGTATCTCTAGGAAGAGGTACAGTCGTCGTTTTGGGCTGAGATCCTTCGTCAGGACTAACCTGATTTTAATTCCACGTCCCATTCCCATTCTGATATGTCTATCCACGGCCTCCTCTACTGTAAAGATGAAGCCACACTCAGGTTGGAGGTACAACACCTTATATTCCATCTGGGTAGCCTCCAACCTGATGGCATGAACGTTGACTTCTCAGACTTCCGCCTATGCCCCACCTCCCCCTCGTACCCCATCCATTATTTATTTATATACACTCATTCTTTCTCTCACTCTCCTTTTTCTCCCTCTGTCCCTCTCACTATACTTCTTGCCCGTCCTCTGGACTTCCCCCTCTCCCTTTTCTTTCTCCCTAGGCCTCCTGTCCCATGATCCTCTCATATCCCTTTTGCCAATCACCTGTCCAGCTCTTGGCTCCATCCCTCCCCCCTCCTGTCTTCTCCTATCATTTTGGATCTCCCCCTCCCCCTCCCACTTTCAAATCTCTTACTAGCTCTTCCTTCAGTTAGTCCTGACGAAGGGTCTCGGCCCGAAACGTCGACTGTACCTCTTCCTAGAGATGTTGCCTGGCCTGCTGTGTTCACCAGCAACTTTATGTGTGTTGATTAAGATATGAGTACCAGTTTTGCAGAGTGTATTTTGTTTTAAAGGCATACAGATAAAAAAATTGTACTAATCATTTCAAAATGTGTACTAATCTGCATGCTGTTGATGAAAAATCTGATAATGATGAGAATGACACAGGACTACCAAACCTTGAGATTTGCAATGTGAAAACTAACAACAGACAAGCAATATGGTTTACAACAGAAGTGAATGGCTAATTAATTAAAATGCAATTGGACAATGATTCAGCTGTTTCAGTCATTCCACAAAATGAATCTAAATGGCATTTCAAAGATACTGAACTGAAGCCTGCACATATCCAGCTAGAAATGGTAACACTTGTGGGAAACACTTTCATAACAGTGAAATACAACAACCAACAAGCCACACTGAGCTTGTGTGTCGTAATAACAGGAAGGCCAGCATTGTGGGGGCATGATTGGCTGAGACAACTACAACTTGATTGGAGATCCATCATTTTCAGGCCGCATCCCCTGCAAAAGAATTAACTGTAGCAAATTTAGTAAGGTACCAATGATGCCACAACAGTGTTCAGGGATGGCATTAGAAAACTCAAACATATCAAGGGTAAAATTGGGTTAAGTGAAAATGCCACACCAAGTTTTACTAAGCCTGTCAGGTTCCTTATACCATCCACGATAAAGTAGCCAGTGAGCTAGACTGTATGGAGGCTGAGGGAGTTCTTTCCAAGGTTGAGTGGAGCCCAAGGACAATGCCAGTGGTCGCAGTAGCCAAGAAGTATGGGTCTGTCAGAATCTGTGGTGATTTTAACGTCACCATCAAGACAGTACTAAAAGTAGATCAATACCCTCTGCCCTGGGTAGAGGATGCCTTTGCAAACCTTTCAGAAGGAATACACTTCAGCAAAATGGACTTAGTTTAGGCCTACCTGCAGATGGAGAAGGAAGAAGGGTCCAAAGTGTTTCTTACCATAACCACTCACAAAGTGATTTATCACTGTAATAGGGTTACTTTTGGAGTAGCATCTGCACTGCACTCTAGCAGAAAACTATGGACCAGGTGCTACAAGGCTGCTCAGGCACTCAGTGTTACCTGGATGACATCATTGTTACCAGTAAGGATGACAAGGGACATCTCCAAAAGCAAGATAGTACTAAAAAAAATTAGAAGACTATGGCCTCAGAGCATGACACAACAAGTGTGATTTCTTTAAGACATGCGTCATTTACTGCGGTCACACTTTTGATGCAATGTTGATACTTTTGGCTGAGATAATTCAAGCAGTGGTGGATGCTCCAAGGCGAAAGGACATGTCACAGTTATGGTCCTTTTTAGGATTTGTCAATTACTGTAACAGGTTCCTGTCAAAGCTGGCAACTCTGCTCCACCCCTTGAGCTCATTTCTACAGAGAGGGAAGAAACAGCAGTGGACAAAGCATGTGAGGTGGCTTTCCAAAAGGTAATGGAAATGGTGGTGTCAGGCACTGTACTTACACATTATGATCCACATCGTCCAGTGAAGCTTGCCATGCACTGTTCAGGATGCCAACATCTCCAGGAGAAAGGTGTCCAGAGCTGCCAGAACCACTTCCTGCAGTCCCAGAGTCAACTTCTACAACCACCATGGAGGAGGCCCCAGAGCCTGAGACTGTTTCACAGCCACAAGTCTCTCCTGCCAAGCAGAGTGACCTCCTCTTATCAGGAAAGACATTATCCCACAAGGGTAATAAAGCCACCACAAGGATTAAATCTTTAGGCCTGAATGGGACAAATTGAAATTTTCTATGCTGCGAATGTCTATACAGCAGTTCTATTATATAGTATACTGTGTATTTACAGTAATTGACATGCATTCGATATTGAAATGGAGTTTATAGCTGAACAGGAAATAGTGTTGCATATTTAATATTTGAGTAATATTGTAAATATATTGTTTGATTAAGCGTTCTTTGCTGTTGACATAATTCATCACAGTTATATGTAAAAGTACATGAATGGCATAGGTCAGTACGCCACCATGTCTTACGTGCATGCCTCACTTAACTAGACGTGTTACCTCTCGGCTTCCTTGTTTTCATTTTGATTAGTTTTATGTTTTAGTGTTACAGGTTTTATTTCTTCCTGAATCTTGTGTGCAAAGAATTGGAATTGGAATTGGTTTATTATTCTCAGTAGCATCAAGGTATAGTGACAATCCAATGAAATCAACATATCCAGTGGAAAGTCCAGTGAAATCCAGGTAAAACTAAAATAACAAATATTTTTATTGGCCTGGGTTTTGAGAGATCAGAAGTAACGTTACAGTGTTCTGCTGATGTATCTGCCAGTCGCTAATTATAAACTTCCTCTCTTCATTTGTTGTCAGCCAGTAGCTAAGATGTCATTAACCTGAGTGGGAAAGAAACAAAAATATCTGATATAAGATGAGAAAGAAATGGAAATACTCCGAGGTAGGCTGTAGCTCTTGGGTCAAAACCTTATTTGTCTCAACAATCATTCACCAAAATCAGGAAAAATTAAATGCATGAGATATTAGAGGCCTTACATAAAATAGACAGCTTTAACTAACTTGGTAGGTTGGTACAAGGAAAAGCTTTGTTTTGCATGCCAGATCATTTCATCACAGCAGTGCATTGAAATAGTTCAAGAAAACAATAACAGGATGCAGAATAAAGTGTTACAGTTACAGAGAAAGTTCAGTGCATGCAGACAATAAGGTGCAAGGGCATAACAAGGTGGATTGTGAAGTTAAAAGTCCACATTATCATACTAGAGGACTGTTCAATAGTCTTACAATAATGGGACAGAAGCTGTCCATGAGCCTGGAAGTATGTGTTTTCATGCTTTTGTATCTTCTGCCCAAAGGAAGAGGGGAGAAGAGAGAATGTCTTTCTGGGATGGGCTTTGATTATGTTGGCTGCTTTACCAAGGCAATGAAATATGTAGACAGAGTCCATGAAGTGGAATTTTGTTTTCATGATGTGCTGAGATGTGTTCACAACTCTCTGTAGTTTTTGCTGTGCAGAGGTTGTCCAGCCTGCTCAGTGCTCCCACGTTACTCTATTTTCGATATCCAACACCTGCAATGTTCTGTGTTTTAATTTTTATCTAATAGTTTAAATGCTTTAGTGAGCACAAGTTGAACATTGGCACATCTATAAAAGATTAAGACAAACGCAGAAACATTTTTTAAAAATCACTATTTTGAAACCCACTGAATTTTAATAATCTTTATGACCAAAAGAAGTTTGTTGGCCATTAGTTAAACAACTAAAACTGATTTATACCTAAACACTTTCAGAGTGCTTTGCAGTGTTGATAAAGAGCAAAATCTCACTATCTATTCAATTACAGAATATGGTCTCTCTGATCCTCCACACCTAGAGATCATAGTTTGGGCTATAATCAGTTTGGGCTTTGCCTTATTGACTCTTCCCTTGAACTGTGAGCCATACACTTCCCTAGGGTAAGTGCAACTGTCCCCATCATTATCACCTTCCAGCCTTTCAGATGAGATAGTAATACAGTAGTGAGAATTTTGGAATGACAAGGTAAAGATTTACAGGACAGCCCTGGGTAGGTGTAATAGAAAGCAATCCCGGAGGATTTCAGTGACAGAGTAGCCATAGAACCCATGATAGTTACGTCCCTCAGGGCAATACAGGATTTGCTGCAAGAACCCTGCCTTACAAATTGGAATACGGACAAAGTTGCCATAGTACCCAGGTCTCCAATCAATGGTGTCTAGGGCAAGGCTGGCACTTACTACACTTGAACTGAGAAATTTGCTGGACATTTCAGTCAGTTCTTTTGCTGAGGGCCCCAAGTCACAATTACACTAGATTCACTAAATATTGCAGATTAACTAATTTGGTTTAATGACAATTTGGTCAAGATAATCGACTTCTTAAGTCTAGATATATCATATCAACTTATTTTAAAATTCACAGCCATTGTGGTGGGAATTGATCCTGTGCCTCATCCAACAAGATCTTTGAATTACTTATCCAGTGTGTTGCTGATCTCAGAGATCATTGAATTTTTCCCTACACAACCAGACTGAAGAGGTTTGCTTTTGAGTTTATCTCTGCCTAATTCAAAAAAAAAGCCTCTTTTTTTGCTTCTCCTTCATTTGACAAAGTCTTACTATTTAATAGCAAGCACAGTCTAAATACCCATTTACATCCAGTTCCTAAGGCTAGGATTGGAACTGTGGGGAAGGTTTGGTTGGAATAAGCTGTATCATGTGGTCTTGGAAAAGGCATTCCATAATAGTGCCATTTGGTTCATTGTGCCAACTTGCTTTGTGAAAGGGATTGCCATCTGCACTACATGTCAGTAGACTATGGCAATGTGCCACTTGCTGCAGAAGCAGAAGAACAGGCAATGCCAGCTTGGCCACTAAATAACGTTCTGGCAGCTTGTGCTTTGTGCCATCTGTGGGAAGTGCAAGGAACATAGAAAATCTGGAGAGATATTGCAACCTGCTAGAAGATGTTCCACCTGTTTATTCAACTCTAACTGTGGTAGACATGCTACATTTCATATTTCCTTATCAAAAATGAGGCTGATACTCACAGGAGTTTAGAAGAAAAAGAGAGGGATCTAATTGAAACCTATGGAATGTTGAAAGATTTAGATAGAATGGACATGGAGAGCATGTTTCATATAGTGCTGGAGTCTAGAACCAAAGGGCTCAGCCTTAGAATAGAAAGACATCCCTTTAGAATAGATATGAGGAAGAATTTCTTTAGCTAGTTGGTGGTGCGTCTGTGGAATTCATTGCCAAATACACCTGAGGAGGTCAAGTCATTGGGTATATTTAAAGCGGAAGTTGGTATAAGGAGGAGGAGGAGATGATGGCGCGACGGCAGCACGTGCGGCCACTTCAGTGGTGATGTCTGTTATCTGTCAAGTAGGGGACTGTGCACAATTCTGATTTGATGGAGACGGACATAAGCGTACGGAGGAACAGCTGGAAAACTTCTGAAATGCCCGCTTCGCTGCAGCTGCTACTGTGTGCTAACCAGAATCTCCGGAGCAGAAGGCCCCGAAATCCTCAGCTTTACTTGTTTCAGCGGCTGGGGCGAGGTCGAAGGGGCTCGGCAGAGGATGGCGCTCGGGAGGCCGTATTGGAGAGCCTGGTCGGAAGCTCAAAGTTTTCGGACGGATGGACTCGGTGTCAGCTGTGGTCGGCTGATTCCAAGGCATCAGCAAGTTGACAGTGCCTGGAGGTTTATGGCAGGGAGTTTCTTCCTTTGCTGCCTGCTATCGGGTCCTTGGGAGTCGATCAACTCGGGGACTTTTGAGACTTTATTTACCGTGCCCATGGTTTGTTCTTCATCAAATTATGGTATTGCTTTGCACTGCTGTAACTATATGTTATAATTATGTGGTTCTGTCAATGTTAGTCTTTGGTTTGTCCTGTTTTCTATAATATCACTCTGGAGAAACATTGTATCATTTCATAATGCATGTATGCATTTCTAAATGACAATAAAAGAGGACTGAGTGTTCTCATAATCTAATCTAATCTTGATTAATAAAGGCATCAACGATTATGGGAAGAAGGCAGGAAAATGGGATTGAGAGGGATAATAAATCAGCCCCTATCTCTTATGGCCATTCAGTTCAATGAGCCTGTGTCAGCTCTCAGAGCAATCTCATCAGTCCCATTCTCCCTACAGTCTGTCCGCCAGAGAAAGCAGGATCTCCCAGTGGCCACACATTTTAATTCCACATCCCACTCCCATTCTGACATGTCTATCCACGGCCTCCTCTACTGTAAAGATGAAGCCATATTCAGGTTGGAGGAACAACACCTTATATTCCATCTGGGTAGCCTCCAACCTGATGGCATGAACATTGACTTCTCTAACTTCCGCTAATGTCCCACCTCCCCCTCGTACCCCATCGTTATTTATTTTTATACACACATTCTTTCTCTCAATCTCCTTTTTCTCCCTCTGTCCCTCTGACTATACCCCTTGCCCATCCTCTGGTTCCCCCCCCCCGTCTTTCTCCTCAGACCTCCTGTCCTATGATCCTCTCATATCCCCTTTGCCAATCACCTGTCCAGCTCTTGGCTCCATCCCTCCCCCTCCTGTCTTCTCCTATCATTTCGGATCTCCCCCTCCCTCTCCCACTTTCAAATCTCTTACGAACTCTTCCTTCAGTTAGTCCTGACGAAGAGTCTCGGCCTGAAACTTCGACTGTACCTCTTCCTAGAGATGCTGCCTGGCCTGCTGCGTTCACCAGCAACTTTGATGTATGTTGCTTGAATTTCCAGCATCTGCAGAATTCCTGTTGTTTAATTACGATTTGTGTTTCTTTTTCTCTCTCTCTCTGCGCATTGGGTGATTGTTAATCTTTTTTAATGGGTTCTTTTGAGTTTCTTGGCTGTGGTTGCCTGTAAAGAGACAAATCTCAAGGTTGCATAAATTATATATATTTTGATAATAAATGTACTTTGAAATTTGAACTTCTGAACTTTGTCATTTATTTGACAACCAACTCCTTCCTAATTCTCTTACCACATTATCAGATAGGGGCAACTTACAGCACCTAGTTAACCTAACATCTAGCAAGCCCAAGGGGCATGAGAGGAAACCACAGGAAACCACCAAAGTTAAAATTAAGGCAACACGCACAAAATGCTGGAGGAACTCAGCAGGCCTGACGGCATCTATAGAAAAATACAGTTGACGTTTCGGGCTGAGACCTTTTGGCAGGACTCTCTTGTTTGTGAAAGTTAATATTCATATGTGAAAACTCCGCACAGACAGTACTTCAGATCAAGATTAAGTCTGAATTATTAAAGGTGTACATCAACACAGCCAGCTGCTTTACTGTGTCACCCACCTGATAAGTATAAATCTTATTTTTAGATACGGTGTTTTGCTTCTGACTTTCTGGAAAGAATGGATGATTTATATGTTCATATTATTTACAGATTTAACCTTTCCATTGATTTTCTAGTCTTTTTTGATCTTTTCAAAGGAACTCATTTCTTTGGCAATCTAACCACTTCTTGACTTGGAGAAAGTGTTATTTCTTGATTTAGTACTGTAGCAATTTGTCATTTCTTCAATAATCTCCACTGGATCGATTTCTGAAATCCACTCATGATCACACAGCTCTTGTGTATCTCTTGTGGAAATTAGATGACTTACTTGAACACTCCTGATATTAATATCATTGTACCACATAGTTCCACTAGCTAAACATTGGGTCAATGCTGGAACTCTATCAAAAATAAAATTGTTTCCCTCTGTGGGAAATTTTGTTTCAGTCTGCACATCTTCCTCTCTCCTCAAGATTTGGGTGAACTGATCTCATTGTGAACTGGGTCTTCTACACTTTAATAACTGTACAGAGGTGTTGCCTGCTGTGGAATGGGATATCATTCAATGATAGGATGCCATTCAAAGTCTAATGTTAAAGTTAAGCATCCTTGCCACACTCATTCCTTCAGCACTTCTCTGACAAGTGATCTCTCAGCTGCTCCATCCAATACAGTGGAGTAAGCACATGCTTAATACTATTTTGTTTCATAAAGTGCTCAAATAGAAATGAACACAACTGGGGGATTAACGACAAAAGAAATAAAAAAAAGGATTAAGAAATTGTTGAAAAGCACTTACCTTAACTTCACCATGGCCTTTCAATAATCTCAAGTATACTTTATTACCCAGCAGCACCAATGTCTATATTAAAAGGATCTTCTTTTGTCCCCACTCGGTAGAATGGATAATGCAGAGAGGAGGAATTCATTTCTGTGTTAAGATTTAAATGAAGTGATGTCTGTTAGGGTTTATGACCTTGTTCTGTGAAGGACATGATCATGTAGACTCTCCAACCCCTGACACTCCCAATAACTGCGGAGAACTAAACTCCTGCTTTTAAGTTCTGCAACAAGACTTGTACTGGGCTGGCAAGGCCTGCATTTATTGTGAAGACAGGAAACCCAGGGAAACAGGTTTCATAGATGCTCTGTGGGAGTAATCTGCAAAGCTATATGGAATAAGATGCATAGTATTCTGGTGACGTACAGGTACAAGTATATTCAGGTATATGTACAATTGAAATGCTTGCAGCAGCATCACAGACATGCAGGTACAGACAACACACAGAATATAAAGTATACATAAATTATCCAATCAGTCCTAGTGCAGGGCCTCGGCCCAGAATGTCAAACGTTTATTCATCTTCATAATGCTCCCTGACTTGCTGAGTTCCTCCAGCATTTCGTGCATGTTGCTCAGGATTTCCAGCATCTGCAGAATCTCATATGTTCATAAATTAAATGAGACAATGAAGAAAGATGGAGAACAGAAATACTGAAAATCTTAGTGCTATAAAAAGACAGAGTCAAACATAAATCCATGGTAGTGCAAGAGGTGGTCCATTGTATTCCTTTGCTGTGGTAGGGATAGGGTTGTGCGGATTAATTCAAGCATCTGATGGTTGGAGAAGTTAGACACTGAACATGCTACCAAGGGAGCAGGTTGAAGCAGATACCACAGCAAATTTTAAGAACCATTTAGATAGGCATGTGATAGAAGTATGGGGACCATGTGCAGGCAGATGGGATTAGTTAGATTGGCATCATCGTTGGCACAAATATAGTGGGCTGAAGATCCTGTTTCTGTGTTCTGCTGTTCAATGTTCTACTTTTTAAAATTAATTTTTTAATGCATTTCTATAGTGAAACTACAAAGAGGAACCCAACTACAAAATGGAGATTTATACAGTGCAAAACAAACAAATCCAATGTTGTACTTTCTATTTTCTAAGCATGCTTTAAGCTACAGTGGAAGAAACGAGAGAGCAGAGGGTACTAATCAAAAGTTCAGTGATAGGGAGTAGTTCAGGAGAGAGTGATTGACACCAGCAGCATTGATACTAACAGAAAGAGGAAGGTAAAAACCTGGTGAATCATTGAAGGTCTGGATAGAAGAGGTGTAATTTGAATCAAATCTGAAAAGTACCAGAGAGATAAAGAAATAAGCACTGATCATGTGAGATACCAAGCTGGACTCTTTGATGATGTGCAAGTATTGCATTCCTTGTTGAGTCTAGAAGACCCTGACACTAGAAGATGAGATACTGTTGCTCAAGTTCACATTAAGAGCGTCTAGCTGAGAAAAGAGAGGTCTGAGTGAGAGGAGGAATTAATAAGGTCATACACAAAATGCTGGAGGAACACTGCAGACAGTGTCTGTGGAAATGAATGAACAGTCGACGTTTGGGCCAGCATCTGCTCAATCTCTTGTGATTATCATATCATGGTTTGCGGATGGCTATTACGCATAAATAGGCTTGAATGTTTCAGACTTTTACAGTCAGAATATCCATTGCTGGGAAAACATATTGGAACCTTTTAGCAGGGTAATTACAATTAATTGTTATAATTTACTTCAGTAAACTATTAACATATAAAAGGGAATATAAAGCCCAAGCTAGCCTTAATCACTGATAGGTAGGCACACAAAGTTTATTTTATAAATCTAGATTGGACGGAAAAAAACATTTAAGTATGATTGAAGCTTGTGAGTTTTCACCTTTTTCTAACAATGAAGATGAGGATGTTTTTTATAGATTATTTTGTGACAGCAAGAGCTCATACAACAACAGTTTAGTTTTACTTTCCTGCTTTTAGATTATTTTCTCAAGTGCAGATAAGAGGCGGTAAAATAATTGGAATGGAACTATCACAAGGTTCACTTCCAGAGAAAACCTTAAGGTCAGACACCTGAGGGAGTAAATAGATGTTGTTAGTACTATGAAAATTAACTCTAAAAGTACTCTGCTCCATTTGTTCTTGCCATGTTTTATTTATTTCGCATGATTAAGAGTGAATGTGGAAAATCGAAGCTTGCGTTAAATTAACTTCAGCTCTGGTTGAAAAGCCAGACTTTCACTTCTGCCTCCATTCAGAAGAACTTTGGATCATAAATAATTCATAGAGTTATAGAGTAATACAGCATGGAAACAGGCCCTTCGGCCCATCCTGTCTATGCTGACCAACGTTCCCATTTGTTTGAAGTGTCATTGGGTGTGACATGTGAATTTCAACTAACTACAGTTGGAAGAATCAGAATCAGGATTCTGAATCAGAACCAGAATCAGAATGAGGTTTAATATCACTGGCATATGTCATGAAATTTGTTACTTTCACAGCAGCATTTCAATGAAATACATGATAAATAAATATAGACAAAAAGCTGAATTATATTAACTTGTGGGATTGAGTTTAAGAGCCGAGAGGTAATGTTGCAGCTATATAGGACCCTGGTCGGACTCCACTTGGAGTACTGTGCTCAGTTCTGGTCGCCTCACTACAGGAAGGATGTGGAAACCATAGAAAGGGTCAGAGGAGATTTAAAAGGATGTTGCCTGGATTGGGGAGCATGCCTTATGAATAGGTTGAATGAACTTGGCCTTTTCTCCTTGGAGTGACGGAGGATGAGAGGTGACCTGATAGAGATGTTCAAGATAATGAGAAGCATTGATCGTGCGGATAGGCAGAGGCATTTCCCCAGGGCTGAAATGGCTAGCATGGAAGGGCACAGTTTTAAGGTGCTTGAAAGCAGGTACGGAAGAGGTGTCAGGGGTAAATTTTTTACGCAGAAAGTGGTGAGTGCGTGGAATGGGCTGCTGGCAACGGTGGTGGAGGCGGATACAATCGGGTCTTTTAAGAGACTCCTGGATAGCTACATGGAGCTTAGAAAAATTGAGGGCTGTGGGTAAAGCCTAGGTAGTTCTAAGGTAGGGACATGTTCGGCACAGCTTTGTGGACTGAAGGGCCTGTATAGTGCTGTAAGTTTTCTATGTTTCTATGTTTTCTATATTTCTAACTATATATATGTCTATTAAATTGTTAAGTTAAAATAAGTTGTGCAAAAAAACAGAAATAAAAAAGTAGTGGGATACTGCTCACAGGTTCAATGTCTATTTCGAAATCAGGTGGCAGAGGGGAAGAAGCTGTTTCTGAATCACTGAGTGTGTGTCTTCAGGCATCTGTACCTCCTTCCTGATGGTAACACCATGAAGAGGCCAAGTCCTGGGTGGTGGTGTCCTTAATATTAATACCGCCTTCGTAAGGCACTGTTCCTTGAAGATGTCTTGGATACTACGGAGGTTAGTACCCATGATGGAGCTGACTAATTTTACAAGTTTCTGCAACTTACTTCAATCTTGTGCAGTAGCACCCCGACACCAAATGGTGATGCAGCTGGTCAGCATGCTCTCCACAGCACTTACGTAGAATTTTCTGAGTGTTTTACATGACAAACCATATCTCCTCAAACTCCTAATGAAATATTGCCTTCGTTATAGCTGCATCGATATGTTGCATCCAGGTTAGGTCCTCAGAGATATTGACACCCAGGGACTTCAAATTGCTCACTCTCTCCACTTTTGATCCCTCTGCGAGGATTGGTTGGTGTTCCCTTGTCCTACCCTTTCTGAAGTTCACAAACAGCTCTTTGGTCTTGCTGGCATTGAGTGCGAGGTTGTTGCTGTGACACCAGTCAACCAACTGGTATATTTCACTGCTGTATGCCCTTTCGTCACCATCTGAAATTCTACCTACAATGGTTCTCCATTACGGCTTGGGGAAATAAATTTAGGTTCCAATATTCATTTAAATCAGTAAGTCAGCTTGGTTGCAATGATATTAAATAGGTGTCTGAGTTTTGGACCCTATCTCCCTAAAGACTAAAGGATTCCACATGAGGAATTATGTTATATTTCTGTAACGCTCAGGTCATTGCACTGACCCCTGCTGGCTTAAGAACTGAATCAAGACATTGAGTATAGAAATTGGGATGTCTTACAGAAGAATCATCTTTGCATATGTCCTCTAAACTTTTCCTATTCATGTACCTATCCAAATTCCTCTTAAATTCTGTTAATGTACCCATTTCAACCACTTTGTCTGTCTAGCACCTCATTTCACATGCCAACCATCCTCTGGGTGAAAATGTTCCCCTTCACGTACCCATTAAATCTTTCCTCTCCATTCTTCTAAATCTATGACCTTTACTTCATGATTTGTTGACTTCATGCATGCATTCATCCTATCTATACCCCTCATGTTTTATATACCTCTGTAAGATCACCCCTCAATCTCCTACTCTCTAGTGAATAAGGCCTCAAACTTCTCAACCTCTCTTCATAACTATGTCTCCCAAGTCCCAGAAACATCCTTGTACATCTCTGAAATCTTTCCAGCTTACTGGCATCTTAATGGCAGCTTAATAGTAGGGTAACCAAAACTGAACATAATATTTCAAATGTATCCTCACCAGCTTGTTATGTATCTGTAATATAACATCCCAACTTCTATACTTAATGCCCTGATTCATTTCTTAAGCCAGCATCTTGCAGGGGCCAGTCCAATGGCAAACAAACTGGCTTACTGATTTAAATAAATATCGGAGTGTAAATTTACTTCCCCAAGCCACAATGGAGAATTTATTTGAAATGTGGTCAACTGAACTTCACATGTCAATCTCAATGACACTTCCACAGGAGAACGTTCCATCCCATGTAAATGTTCGTACTGCAGATTTGTAATGCTACAGCTGTGATGCTTTCAGTACAGAAACTGCATTACTTGACTGAATTAACAAATATTTCTCAGAATATTCTTGCATCTATGGCTGGTGATCTTAATTACAGAATACGAATAGAACTAGGTCTGTCCAACTGTTTCTGTGAATGCAGAGTAAAACGTTTGGTCTAATGCAACAATATTTACATGAGTCAGCCCACTCAAAGATGAACCTATATCTCCCAGAATTTTTTTTATATGAGAACTCAAATAAAATCAGAAGTTGTTGGAAGTATTCAACAGAACAAGTAACAGCAGAGGAGAAAAATGAAGTTATATTGGGTAGCTTTATATAGCTGGAGACGCAAAAGTTCGCAGATGCTGGAATCTTGAGCAAACAAAAAAACAAGCTGCTGGAGTAACTCAGAATGGAAGGCAGCATCTGTGGCAGGAAATGGACAGACACTGTTCTGGGTCAAGTCCTTTCATCTAGACTGGAAAAATTCTCCATAGAGATTAATTGAAGTTCTATCGATATAACTAGAGGAAATTGGTTCTGTTAGAAAGTGCACCATTTTCTACCTAACAGTAAATGCTTGTGGAAACATCTTCCAATACTTCTGTGGGAGGTCAGAGGTCACTTTTCCATTGCCAGTTCAGCAAGGCTACCTTTAAACCCCTATCGATTTGCAAACCAATTCCTGCAGGGAAATGGTGCCACAATTTTTGAATTATTCCCTGTGAGTTTTGTTTTTGCTGGTGGAATGGGAGACATGGACGAAGCATGGCTGTGACATGTACTGCAGCAATCCACAAGAGAAACCTGCCAACTGCTCTGCCCAAAAAATTGCAGAAAGCTGTGAATGAAGTGAGAAATCAAATAAGTTCTGTTTTTTTAAAAAATCTTATTTTCCCATTTTTGACACATTCTGAAACAATACCTTCTTTTTCCTCTCTCCACAAATTCTACCTGACCAACTGAGTGTTTCCAGCATTTCCTGTTTTTATTTCAGATTTCCAGCATCTGCGTTTTTTTTTAATTTCCAGTCCCCATTTATCTTCTGTACATTTCCTGTCAAGATGACTGATGACTTCTACTTCACAGTACATCAATCTGTGGAGCATACTGGGGAGAATATGTAGTTCTTGGAAGTGTTAGCTAAATTTCTTCACTGAGTCAACATTTCTGTTTGCTGCCTTTTTTTTCTGTTTGTTAGACTGATTGCTTTCTATTCTTTCAGCTGAGTTGATTGGCATGGATAGCAATGTTGCAATGTGACTCAGTGGATTACACACTTTTGACCATGAGATCATACCCTGTTCTATATTCTTGAGCGTAAGTGAATTGAAGTTGACGCTCTGAGGGGGTGCTGCACTGTCGGTGATCCTTCTTGTTAAAAGGCATGTAAGTATGAGATTAACACACACAGGTGCTGGAGGAACTCAGCAGGCCAGACAGTATCTATGGAGAGGGATAAGCAGTTGACATTTCGAGCCGAGACCCTTCATCAGGTCCACGATTCCTGTGGTAGTCATGACATTGCAAAATAATAATAAAAAATTAAAATGTGGATATCAGAAATCTCAAATCACAATAGAAAGTGCTGGAAATACTCAACAATAATAGAGATGCAATAACAATTGGATAATCTCTTTTACTGAAATTGGTGAAGGGCTAAATATCAGAGAGAAATTATCTGCCATCTCTTCAAAGTAGATTTTCTCATGCTCATCTCTAAGAATGTAAAAATCTCTGATTTGTAATATGGCTCATTTCAAAAGCCAAACAGCACCAATTATTTATTCAGCTGTCCCTATGGACTCAGGTTCTTGAATTTTTGCCCAAGACACCAGTTCCCTCAATCTTTACTACTGACACACAGGTGGAAACTTCATCAATAGCTTATCCAGGTCCAATAATGTAGGTACTACGGCCAGGAAAGCTCACCAGCCCCTCTACTTCCTCAGAAGCAAAGGAAATTCAGCCTGTTCCTATTGACCTTCACCAACTTTAATAGATGCACACAGAAAGCATCCTATCTGGAGATGCCACGGTTCGTTATGGCAACTGCTCTGCGCATGCCCGCAAGAAATTGCAGAGAGTTGTGGATACAGCCCAGTCTATCGTCCAAACCAGACTTCCCTCCACTAACTCTGTCTACACTTCCCACTACCTTGTGAAAATGGCCAGATAAGCAAAGATCCCTCACACCCCAAACCTTCTGCCTTAGCCCCTCTCACAGAAGCCACAAAAGCATGATAATATGAATACCAGACTTAAGGATAGCTTTTATAACATTCTTGAACTGACCTCTTGTATGATAAAGATGAAGTCTGACCTTAAAGTCTAACTTGTCACGGCTCTTGCATCTTATTGTCTACCTACACTGCACTTTCTCTGTAACTGTGGCACTATATTCCACATTCTCTTATTGTTTTCCATTGTACTAACTCAGTGTACTTATGTTTTAAAATAATCTGTATGGATGGCATGAAACATTAAACTCTTCACTGTATCTCAGAATATATGACAATAATGAAACTATCCCAATGACAATGCAGCTTGCTTTAGAAGCTTCGGACTGTGTTGAGATTATCAGAGTTAACTGTAGCTGTGGAATGAAAAATGAGGAAGAAGGAATTAATGATCCCATTTCTATTTTAGCTAATTTTTTTAATTAAGGAACAGAATTAAACATATTAAGGAAAGAAGCATTTTTATCATTGCTGACTAATATCGGCAGCAGAAAAATCATTACCCCATGCTGGGCTAGATCACAGCTGATGAAAAATCTGCTGAGCCCCAAGGTTTTGAAACTGACTGTACAAACCAGTTACACTGCTGACAAACCATGGCTGATTAGCTAAAGGGCAGTTGTAGATAAAACAAAACGGATGATAATGATTTGTTGAAAGTGGAACCTTCAGTCACGAAAAAATTGTCCTCAAGTAACTATTCCTTGAAGTATTGGATATAGGAAATGTGGATATGGTGAGAAGGTGATCTGTGCAAATCTCATCAGTAAGCAACCATTTATGATGACTGTCCCTTTTTGCAGAGGGTAGAGTTGCCACTGTTGACTTCCAGCCTCTTGAGGTTATGATTCTGAGCGCAATTCAGGAACTGTTTGTTATCATTATGGAAGAATTAACATTCAAATGCATCTGTTTTCAGAACCGAGAAACAACAGAGGAATTTAGAACACAGATATGTAGAATCGGGGAATCATACAATATGGGGAACAGGGCCTTTGGCCCATTGGGTTGCACTGACTGTCAAGTATTCATTTTAGATTGATCCCATGTTAGTCCTGTCGCACATTAGTGCTGTTTCATTCTCCCTATACTTTCCTGAGTCTCTGTCACTCACTAAACACTTGAGGTATTTTACAACAGCCAATTAACCCATGAACTCCACATCTTTGGGATATGGGAGGAAACCAGAGCACTGTCAGAATTGAATGAGTACTCCACAGGACAGTACCAGAAATCAGGATGTAATGTTGAGTCTTTATAAGGGTTGGGGGCAAGTTTGGGCCATATATCTAAGGAAGGATGTGCCAGCCCAGGAGAGGATCACTTAAATGTTCCCAGGAATGAAAGTGTTAATGTATGAGGAGTGTTTGATGTTTCTGAGACTGTACTCTATGGAGTTTTGAAGAATGAGAGAGGAATCTCATTGAAATCTACTGAATGTGTTGTGGAGAGTATATTCACAGGCCGCTTCATGGCCAGGTATGGGATCACCAATGCATTTGAACGGAAAATCCTACAAAAAGTAATGAATTCGGCCTGGCACTTTATGGGTAAAGCTCTCTCCACCACTGAGCACATCTAGATGAAACACTGTCGTAAGAAAGCAGCATCCATCACCAGAGATCCCCATCATCCGGACTATGCGCTCTTCTCGCCACTGCCATCAAGTAGAAGGTACAAAAGCCTCAAGATTTGTGCCACCAGGTTGAAGAGCAGTTACCACCTCTCAATCATCAGGCTCATAAATAAAAGGGGATAACTTTGTCTGATCAAGATAGTGCCAGCATACTATGCTCCCTCAGTTGACATCTTCTAGATAGCCCACAAAAATGTCTTTTTCACTTCTTTTACATCTGTTTTTCATCTTAAACGTGTTTCTGGGACTGTTAGAGCCTGCGATTTACAGTTTGGAGATCAATTAAGTGATCCAGTGCTTTGCTGTCTCTGAGAAAATTCCCGGATATGAGCGGATATTGGATGGGCTTGAAGCGAAGAAACTTTGAGATGGGGCTGAATTTCACCAGTTAAAACATCCAGTGATCACCAATTGGGGAAGATTGAGGTGAATATGGAAGGTGAGAGAAAGTTCAGCGCAGGCTGCCTTCCTTTTGATCGCTGCTGAGGAGTCTGTGAGCGGCCAGTCGCTGTGTGCCTCACTGTGGCAGGCAGGTAGACTTCTTTGCCTTGTGTGGTATCCTTCTCTTTCAATGATATCGAAAGGTAGTTTCATGGTTCTGCTTTTATGGATTGGACTATTATGTTTATGTACTGTGGACTTTTTCAGACTTATGGTTTTATATTCTGTGTTTTTTATTGCTCATTCCTTTTCCATTTTATTTTGCGAGGGAGGACGTTTGTTCTGTTGTGTTCTGTTAGCTTTCTTGTGCTGTGGAGGTTTTTTTTGGGAGGGTTGATGTTCTCTTCAGTTTTGTGTTGGGGAGTGGAGAGTTGGAGGTTGATGATCAGGATGTCATTGTTTTTGTGTTGGGGAGTGGAGAGTTGGAGGTTGATGATCAGGATGTCATTGTTTTTGTGTTGGGGAGTGGAGAGTTGGAGGTTGATGATCAGGATGTCATTGTTTTTGTGTTGGGGGGTGGAGAGTTGGAGGTTGATGATCAGGATGTCATTGTTTTTGTGTTGGGGAGTGGAGAGTTGGAGGTTGATGATCAGGATGTCATTGTTTTTGTGTTGGGGTGTGGAGAGTTGGAGGTTGATGATCAGGATGTCATTGTTTTTGTGTTGGGGAGTGGAGAGTTGGAGGTTGATGATCAGGATGTCATTGTTTTTGTGTTGGGGAGTGGAGGGTTGGAGGTTGATGATCAGGATGTCATTGTTTTTGTGTTGGGGAGTGGAGAGTTGGAGGTTGATGATCAGGATGTCATTGTTTTTGTGTTGGGGAGTGGAGAGTTGGAGGTTGATGATCAGGATGTCATTGTTTTTGTGTTGGGGAGTGGAGAGTTGGAGGTTGATGATCAGGATGTCATTGTTTTTGTGTTGGGGGGTGGAGAGTTGGAGGTTGATGATCAGGATGTCATTGTTTTTGTGTTGGGGAGTGGAGAGTTGGAGGTTGATGATCAGGATGTCATTGTTTTTGTGTTGGGGTGTGGAGAGTTGGAGGTTGATGATCAGGATGTCATTGTTTTTGTGTTGGGGAGTGAAGAGTTGGAGGTTGATGATCAGGATGTCATTGTTTTTGTGTTGGGGAGTGAAGAGTTGGAGGTTGATGATCAGGATGTCATTGTTTTTGTGTTGGGGAGTGGAGAGTTGGAGGTTGATGATCAGGATGTCATTGTTTTTGTGTTGGGGAGTGGAGAGTTGGAGGTTGATGATCAGGATGTCATTGTTTTTGTGTTGGGGAGTGGAGAGTTGGAGGTTGATGATCAGGATGTCATTGTTTTTGTGTTGGGGAGTGGAGAGTTGGAGGTTGATGATCAGGATGTCATTGTTTTTGTGTTGGGGAGTGGAGAGTTGGAGGTTGATGATCAGGATGTCATTGTTTTTGTGTTGGGGAGTGGAGAGTTGGAGGTTGATGATCAGGATGTCATTGTTTTTGTGTTGGGGAGTGGAGAGTTGGAGGTTGATGATCAGGATGTCATTGTTTTTGTGCTGGGGTGTGGAGAGTTGGAGGTTGATGATCAGGATGTCATTGTTTTTGTGTTGGGGAGTGGAGAGTTGGAGGTTGATGATCAGGATGTCATTGTTTTTGTGTTGGGGAGTGGAGAGTTGGAGGTTGATGATCAGGATGTCATTGTTTTTGTGTTGGGGAGTGGAGAGTTGGAGGTTAATGATCAGGATGTCATTGTTTTTGTGTTGGGGTGTTTCTCTCTGAATGATTTTTATATTCTTTCTTTGTTTCATGGCTATCTGGAGAAAACAAATTTGATAGTTGTAAAGGGATACATGCTTTGATAATAACTGAATCTTTGAACCTTTGAAGTTTTTGAACTATACTCACTTGCCCATCTTTGAGATATTTCCCATAACCAGTGATCTCACTTTACGAGCTCATCAGAATCACATTTAATAACGGTATATGTTGTGAAATTTATTAACTTAGTGGCAACAGTTGAATGCAATGCATGATACTATGAAAAAAATCAATTACAGTAAGGATACTGTATATATGTATATTAAATAGTTAAATTAAAAATAGTGCAAAACAGAAATAATGAAAAAGTGATACAGTGTTCATGGGTTCAATGTTCATTTAGGAATTGGATGGCAGAGGGGAAGAAGCTGTTCCTGAATCGCTGAGTGTGTACCTTCAGGCTTCAGTACCTCCTACCTGATGGTAACAAAGAGAAAAGGGCATGCCCTGGGTGCTAGTGGCCCTTAATAATGGATGCTGCCTTTCTGAGACATCACTCCTTGAAGATGTCCTGTGGACTTTGTAGGGAAGTAACCAACCCTCTGCAGCCTCTTTCAGTCCTGTGCTGTAGCCCTCCAAACCAGACAGTGATGCAGCCTGTCAGAATGCTCTCCAAGGTTGTTCTATAGAAGTTCTTGAGTGTTTTTGTTGACATGCTAAATCTCTTCAAACTCCTAATAAAGTATAGTCACTGTCTTGCCTTCTTTATAACTGCATTGATATGTTGGGCTCAGGTTAGGTCCTCAGAGATCTTGACACCCAGGAACTCGAAACTGCTCACTCTCTCCATTCTGATCCCTCAATAAGGTTTTGTTCATATTCCCTCATCTTACCTTTCCTGAAGTCCACAATCAGATCTATTGTCTTACTGATGTTGAGTGTAAGGTTGTTGCTGTAACACCACTCCACTAGTTGGTATATCTCAGTCCTGTACGCTCTCTCATCTCCATCTGAGATTCTACCAACAATGGTTGTATCATCAGGAAATTTATAGATGATATTTGAGCTATGCCTAGCCACACAGTCATGGGTGAAGAGAGAGTAGCGTAGTGAGTTACGCAACCAGTCTGAGGTGCACCAGTGTTGATCGTCAGCGATAAGGGGATATTGTCATCAATCTGCACAGATTGTGTCGTAGAGTGAAAAAATGATGATTATCTCAGGTAGCAAAAGTTAGTCTAAGTATGCAAGCCAATGAAAGTGGCCCCTTTACAGATTTCTGCTTCTCCCTCAAAGCACTGTTGTGTATTCTGCCTAGAACTGTAAAACATTGGGTGATGCCTTTGCATTGGTGTGCAACATATTGCCTGAGGCAAATTTTTCCTCTTAGGCATTAAAGCAGCCTGTTAACCAGTCACCCCTTGTGAGGTGGTTTCATTCTTGTACAGGTTGACCTTCACTAATTCGACTGCCTGTAATCCGGTTCCTTCGGTAATCCAGCACTGGTTTCAAATTTTCCGCACAACTGTAATTTCAAGTTTCCCGGGCCACCCTACTAATCTGCTGCGCATTGTTTTGGTTGCGCTGGATCCGTTCATGTGTTGGCGTGCTCTTGTAAGCACAGACAGGCGATTCCTGCTTGTTTTCCTGCGTCTAATAATATCATCTGCGTGAGGCACGGCCGCCTGGCACCCGTCTGTCTCACCCGCCAGCAGCGGGGAAGCTGGTGCGCACTGGGTCAGTCCGCGTTCTCGCCTGCCTGCTGGCAGTCGCACACTGCCCTCCGGTGTCGCCCGGCCGGCGCTCCGTTTTCTTCTGCCTACGACCTCAGATCAGACGTGGCAACCCATTGAATTTAAGCATATTACTAAGCGGAGGAAAAGAAACTAACCAGGATTCCATCAGTAACTGCGAGTGAAACATAGAAACATAGAAACATAGAAAATAGGTGCAGCAGTAGGCCATTCAGCCCTTCGAGTCTGCACCACCATTTATTATGATCATGGCTGATCATCCAACTCAGAACCCTGCACCAGCCTTCCCTCCATACCCCCTGATCCCCGTAGCCACAAGGGCCATATCTAACTCCCTCTTAAATATAGCCAATGAACTGGCCTCAACTGTTTCCTGTGGCAGAGAATTCCACAGATTCACCACTCTCTGTGTGAAGAAGTTTTTCTTAATCTCAGTCCTAAAAGGCTTCTCCTTTATCCTCAAACTGTGACCCCTCATTCTGGACTTCCCCAACATCAGGAACAATCTTCCTGCATCTAGCCTGTCCAATCCCTTTAGGATTTTATACGTTTCAATCAGATCCCCCCTCAATCTTCTAAATTCCAACGAGTACAAGCCTAGTTCATCCAGTCTTTCTTCATATGAAAGTCCTGCCATCCCAGGAATCAATCTGGTGAACCTTCTTTGTACTCCCTCTATGGCAAGGATGTCTTTCCTCAGATTAGGGGACCAAAACTGCACACAGTACTCCAGGTGTGGTCTCACCAAGGCTTTGTACAACTGCAGTAGTACCTCCCTGCTCCTGTACTCGAATCCTCTCGCTATAAATGCCAGCATACCATTTGCCTTTTTCACCGCCTGCTGTACCTGCATGCCCACTTTCATTGACTGGTGTATAATGACACCCAGGTCTCGTTGCACCTCCCCTTTTCCTAATCGGCCACCATTCAGATAATAATCTGTTTTCCTATTTTTGCCACCAAAGTGGATAACTTCACATTTATCCACATTAAATTGCATCTGCCATGAATTTGCCCACTCACCCAACCTATCCAAGTCACCCGGCATCCTCTTAGCATCCTCCTCACAGCTAACACTGCCGGCCAGCTTCGTGTCATCCGCAAACTTGGAGATGCTGCATTTAATTCCCTCAACCAAGTCATTAATATATATTGTAAACAACTGGGGTCCCAGCACTGAGTCTTGCGGTAAGAGGGAAGTTAATTCCTGTACATTTACCCATACCCTTTATTTTATCTGTGCCTGTGCAGTATATTACTTTATTAAAATTTCACTTGCTACTCATTTGATATTTCTGTTTCATTATTATCCAACTTGTACTGATTTACATGATATTTAAAGGTATAATGAGGCGGTTAGCTATTGCTTGATGTGATCCTTCTGTAATTTGGCATTTTCACTAACCCGGCACTCCTCAGATCCCAGTGGTGCCGGATTATAGAAGGTCGACTTATACAATAAAACACTCTCCTGTTCGATTAACAAGGGGCTCATTTTCCTTATGGACTGCTGTTTTACCGTGACAATCTGTGCCTATATATTAAACCACCCTTCTTTATTAGCCATTGTCAGAACAGAGCTGACCCCTGCAATGAATAGTTTCTTAATTTAGTGGGGCATTTAAGGAAGTCACGTATAGGCCTTGTTAAGTGAATCGCTTAAGGGAGTCCTCTATAGGCTCAGTTAATTAAATCACATATAGTCTGTTAAGTTAATCAAGTGGGAATTGGGATATTATATTAAAGTTGTACGAGATATTGATGAGACTGCACAGGCCTCCAACCTGATGGCATGAACATTGACTTCTGTAACTTCCGCTAATGCCCCACCTCCCCCTCGTACCCCATCCGTTATTTATATACACAAATTCTTTCTCTCACTCTCCTTTTTCTCCCTCTGTCCCTCTGACTATACCCCTTGCCCATCCTCTGGGTTTCCCCCCTCCCCCTTTTCCTTCTCCCTGGGCCTCCTGTCCCATGATCCTCTCATACCCCTTTTGCCAATCACCTGTCCAGTTCTTGGCTCCATCCCTCCCCCTCCTGTCTTCTCCTATCATTTTGGATCTCCCCCTCCCCCTCCCACTTTTAAATCTCCTACTAGCTCTTTCTTCAGTTAGTCCTGACGAAGGGTCTCGGCCTGAAACGTCGACTGTACCTCTTCCTAGAGTTGCTGCCTGGCCTGCTGTGTTCACCAGCAACTTTGATGTGTGTTGCCTGCATGGAATATTGTGTACAGTTTTGGTCACCCTGTAATAGGAAAAGCATTATTAAACTGGAAGATTTACAAGGATGCTGCCAGAACTCAAGGGCCTGAGTTTTAGGAAAACATTGAGCAGGCTAAGAATTTATTCATTGAAATGTAGGAGATTGAGAGGCAATCTTATAGAAGCAACACACACAAAATATACTGGTGGAATGCAGCAGGCCAGGCAGCATCGATAGGAAGAGGTACAGTCGACGTTTCAGGCCAGGACCCTTCGTCAGGACTAACTGAAAGAAGAGATAGCAAGAGATTTGAAAGTAGGAGAGGGAGGGGGAGATCCGAAATGATAGGAGAAGACGGGAGGGGAGGGGTGGATCTAAGAGCTGGAAAGTTGATTGGCAAAAGGGATACAAGGCTGGAGAAGGGAGAGGATCATGGGACGGGAAGCCTGGGGAGGAAGAGAAGGGGGGAGGGGAGCCTGGAGGGTGAAGAGCATGCAAGGAATTATAGTGAGAGGGACAGAGGGAGAAAAAGAGAGAAAGAATAAAAAGGGGAAAAATGTATTAAATAAATAAATAAGGGATGGGGTGTGAAGGGGAGGAGGGGCATTGACGAAAAGAGAAATCAATATTCATGCCACCAGGTTGGAGGCTACCCAGATGGAATATAAGGTGTTGTTCCTCCAATCTGAGTGTGGCTTCATCTTGACAGTAGAGGAGGCCGTGAATAGACATATTAGAATGGGAATGGGACATGGAATTAAAATGTGTTGCCACTGGAAGATCTTGATTTTTCTGGCGGACAGAGCGTAGATGTTCAGCGAAACAGTCTCCCAGCCTGCGTCAGGTCTCGCCAATATATAGAAGGTTGCACTGGGAGCACCGGATGCAGTATATCACCCCAGCCGACTCACAGGTGAAGTGCTGCCTCACCTGGAAGGACTATCTGGGGCCCTGAACGGTGGTGAGGGAGGAACTGTAAGGGCATGTGTAGCACTTGTTCCGCTTACAAGAATAAGTGCCGGGAGGGAGATTGGTGGGAAGGGATGGGGGGGGGAACGAATGGACAAGGGAGTCGTGTAGGGAGCAATCCCTGCGGAAAGCAGAGTGGAGGGGGAGGGAAAGATGTGCTTAGTTGTGGGATCCTGTTGGAGGTGGCGGAAGTTTTCCTCCCCCCCCCTTCTGCTTTCCACAGGGATTGCTCCCTACGCAACTCCCTTGTCCATTCGTCTCCCCCGTCCCTTCCCACCGATCTCCCTTCCGGAACATATCCTTGTAAGCGGAACAAGTGCTATACGTGCCCTCACACCTCCTCCCACACCACCATTCAGGGCCCCAGATGGTCCTTCCTGGTGAGGCGACACTTCACCTGTGAGTCGGCTGGGGTGATATACTGCGTCCGGTGCTCCCGATATGGCCTTCTATATATTGGCGAGACCTGACGTAGGCTGGGAGACCGTTTTGCTGTACACCTACGCTCTGTCCGCCAGAAAAAGCAAGATCTTCCAGTGGCCACACATTTTAATTGCACGTCCCATTCCCATTCTGATATGTCTATCCACGGCCTCCTCTACTGTCAAGATGATGCCACACTCAGGTTGGAGGAACAACACCTTATATTCCGTCTGGATAGCCTCCAATCTGGTGGCTTGAATATTGATTTCTCTAACTTCCGTTATTGCCTCTCCTTCCCTTCACACCCATCCTTATTTATTTATCTATCTATCTATCTATCTATTTATTTATTTATTTATTTATTTATTTATTTACATTTCCCCCCCTTTTTTTCCCTCTCTCCTTTTGCTCCATCTGTCCCTCTCACTATAACTCCTTGCCTGCTTTCCACCCTCTAGGCTTCCCTCCCCACTTCTCTCCCTCCCCAGGCTTCCCATCCCATGATCCTCTCCCTTCTCCAGTCTGGTATCCCTTTCGCCAAACAACTTTCCAGCTCTTGGCTCCATCCCTCCCCTCCTGTCTTCTCCTATCATTTCGGATCTCCCCCTCCCCCTCCTACATTCAAATCTCTTACTATCTCTTCTTTCAGTTAGTCCTGATGAAGGGTCTCGGCCTGAAATGTCGACTGTACCTCCTCCTATAGATGCTGCCTGGCCTGCTGCGTTCACCAGCATTTTTTGTGCGTGTTGCTTGAATTTCCAGCATCTGCAGATTCCCTTGTGTCAGCGATCTTATAGAGATGTACAAAATCATGAAGGGTATAGAAAGGGTGAACATATGGGTTTCTCCCCACCCCAGGGAAAAGAACGATAAACTGGAGGGCATAAATAGAGAGGTGAAAGATTTAAACAAGACCTGAGATATATCTTCTTCACACGGTAGGTGGTCAGGCTATGAAAAAAGCTGCCAGAGGAAGTTGTTGAGGCAAGTACATTAATAACGTGCAAAAAATATTTAGCACATAGACAGGAGGGGATGGGCTATGGGTTGCAGTGCACCATGGTCAGCCTGGGTGAGTTAGGGCAAGGGCTTCTTTCCATAATGTATTACTCTACGACTCTGACTCTCTTTTTCTATACATCCAGTTAGGTGAATCACATTTAGGTCCAGTTAAGAGAGCTACACACAAGCCCTGACCAGTTAAGTATGGTAGGTTTCTTAACCTGTCACTCATTAATGAACCACTTTGGATTTTTACAACAATCTGACAGTTTCCTGGTCACATTTACTGGCAGAGCGTTTTATTAACGAGCTTCTGTTTCAAGAAAAGATGAACTTAAGTGCTCAAGCCCTTGTGGTGTGAGTTGAACTCATGTTCTTTGGATTATTAGCCTGGGTTCGGTTCAATAATCCAATTAGATCCTCTCTAACATCCTGCATCATGAGGAGCAGTATATTTTTAGTGTGATAGGGATTAAAGCAAGAGTTACTTTGGTAGGCCGTTTTAAATGAGGAATTAGCATTTTGTTCTGATGGTGCAGTAGTTAGCGCTTCTTTCTCACTCCATCAGTGATCCGAGTTCCGTCTTGACTTCGGGTACTGCGTGAACTCAGCATATTCTCCTCTTCAGTGGATGAGTCTCCCTCTGTGCCATCCTAAAGACAAAGTAAATTTGTCATCAAAGTATATATATATATATATCACCATATACAACCCTGCGATTCATTTTCTTTAGAGCGTTCAGAGTAAATAAAAAGAAACACAATTGAAGACCACACAAAACAAGATGGATGAACAGCTTTTGAGCAAAAGACGACAAACTGTGCAAATACTTAAAAAACAATTAAATAATAAATAAATAGGCAATAAATATTGAGATCATGAGATGAAGAGACCATTAAAATGAGTCTAGTGTTCAGTGTTGGGGGTGAGGAGAGTTGAGTGAAATTATTCCCTTTGATTCAACAGCCTGATGGTTGAGGGATAACTGTTCCTGAGGCTCCAGTACCTCCTTCCTGATAGCAGTATTGAGAAGAGAGCATGGTCTGGATGGTGTGAGTCCCTTGTGATGGATGCTGCATTCCTGTGACAGTGCTCCATGTAGATGTGCTTAAAGATGGGGAGGGCTTTATCCATGATGGTCTGGCCTATATCCACTACTTTTTGTAGGCTTTTCCATTCAAGACATTAGTGCTTCCATACCAGACCATGATATAATCAGTCAAAATACTTTCTACCACACATTTACAGAAATTTGTCAAAGTTTTAGATGACATGCCAAATCTTCACACATATCTAAGAAAGTAGAGGCACCACTATGCTTTCTATATAATTGCACTTATGTGCTGGACGCAGGATGGATCCTCTGAAATGATAGCACTGAGGAATTTAAAGTTGCTGACCCTCTGCACCTCTGAGACCCCGATGAAGTCTAGCTCATACACCTCCGGTTTTCTCCTGAAGTCAATAATCAGTGATTTGGTCTTGCTGACATTGAGAGAGATTGTTGTCGTGGCATTATTCAGCCAGATTTTCAATCTCCCTCCTACATGCTGATCCATCAACACTTTTGATTTGACCAATGACAATAGTGTTGTGAGCAAACTTAAATATGGCATTCGAGCTGTACTGAGCTACACAGTCATGTGTAAAGCGAATACAACAGGGGGCCAGGCACACAGCCTTGCAGTGCACCTGTGCTGATGGTGATTGTTGAGGAGATGTTGTTGCCAGTCCAAACTGACTAGAGTCTGCAAGTGAGGAAATCAAAGATCCAATTGCACAAAGAGGTATTGAGACCTATGTCTTGTAGCGTATTGATTAGTTTTAAATAGCTGATAGTATTGAATGGTGAGCTGTAGTCAATGAAGGGCATTCTGATGTATGCATCTTCAAAGTCCAGATGTTCCAGGATTGAATGAAGAGCCAACAAAATGATATCTGCTGTTGACTTGTTGTGACAAAGGCAAATGGGATTTGACAAGGTCCCACATAGGAGATTAGTGTGCAAACTTAAAGCACACGGTATTGGGGGTAAGGTATTGGTGTGGGTGGAGAATTGGTTAGCAGACAGGAAGCAAAGAGTGGGAATAAACGGGACCTTTTCAGAATGGCAGGCGGTGACTAGTGGGGTACCGCAAGGCTCAGTGCTGGGACCCCAGTTGTTTACAATATATATTAATGACTTGGATGAGGGAATTAAATGCAGCATCTCCAAGTTTGCGGATGACACGAAGCTGGGTGGCAGTGTTAGCAGTGAGGAGGATGCTAAGAGGATGCAGGGTGACTTGGATAGGTTGGGTGAGTGGGCAAACTCATGGCAGATGCAATTTAATGTGGATAAATGTGAAGTTATCCACTTTGGTGGCAAAAATAGGAAAACAGATTATTATCTGAATGGTGGCCGATTAGGAAAAGGGGAGGTGCAACGAGACCTGGGTGTCATTATACACCAGTCATTGAAAGTGGGCATGCAGGTACAGCAGGCGGTGAAAAAGGCGAACGGTATGCTGGCATTTATAGCGAGAGGATTCGAGTACAGGAGCAGGGAGGTACTACTGCAGTTGTACAAGGCCTTGGTGAGACCACACCTGGAGTATTGTGTGCAGTTTTGGTCCCCTAATCTGAGGAAAGACATCTTTGCCATAGAGGGAGTACAAAGAAGGTTCACCAGATTGATTCCTGGGATGGCAGGTCTTTCATATGAAGAAAGACTGGATGAACTGGGCTTGTACTCGTTGGAATTTAGAAGATTGAGGGGGGATCTGATTGAAACGTATAAGATCCTAAAGGGATTGGACAGGCTAGATGCGGGAAGATTGTTCCCGATGTTGGGGAGGTCTAGAACGAGGGGTCACAGTTTGAGGATAGAGGGGAAGCCTTTTAGGACCGAGTTTAGGAAAAACTTCTTCACACAGAGAGTGGTGAATCTGTGGAATTCTCTGCCACAGCAAACTGTTGAGGCCAGTTCATTAGCTATGTTTAAAAGGAAGTTAGATATGGCCCTTGTGGCTACAGGGGTCAGGGGGTATGGAGGGAAGGCTGGGTTCTGAGTTGGATGATCAGCCATGATCATAATAAATGGCGGTGCAGGCTCGAAGGGCCGAATGGCCTACTCCTGCACCTATTTTCTATGTTTCTATGTTTCTATCATTGTGGATGTAAGTGCAACTAGGTGCTAGTCATTGAGGCAGGTTGCCATATTTTTCTTGTGCGCTGGTATAGCTGAGGCCTGCTTAAAGCAGGTGGGTACCTCCAGAATGCCAAAGCAAGAGGTTAGGGAGCTTAGTGAACACTCTGGCTAGCTGATCAGCACAGGTCTTTAGTACTTGGGAAGGTACCTTGTCTGGGCCAGATGGTCTCTATGCGTTCACCCTCTTGAAGGATGTTCTCATGTCGGCCTCTGAGACTGGAAACACAGGGTCATTGGGGGTTGTGGGGGTTTGTGAAGATGCCTCCTTATTCAAGGTGAGCAGAAAAGGCGTTGAGCTCATCTGGGAGCAAAACCTTTTTGGCTCCTATATTGCTGATTTCACTTTGTAGGAGGTGATTGCATTTAAGTCTAGGTACAGCTGTTGAACACCCCTCAGTGATTCAAGTTTTGTCCAGAAATGTCACTTTGCACCTAAGGTGGCTTTCCAGAGGTCATACCAGAACCTTTTGTATTTTACTTGGTCACCAGATAAAAATGCCACTGATCTGGCCCTCAGAAGGCTGTGGATCTCTTGGCTCATCCAGAGCTTCTGTTTGGGGAAGACCTTGAATGATTTTGTGGTGCCATACTTGTCTAAGACTGTTTCTATGAAGTCCATGACAACTATGGAAAATTTGTTCACATCCTCTGATGAGTCCTTGAACATGGCCCAGTCCACCAATTCGAAGGAATCCCATAGCTGCTCCTCTGCCTCCTGCGGCCACCTGCCCTTATCGATGGAGTCTTGCTCTGTAGCCTCTGTCTGTATGCAGGTAAAAGGAGAACAGCCAGATGATCAGAATTTCCAAAATGCATTCTAGGCATGTAACGGTAGGTATTCCTAGTCATAGTATAACAATGGTCAAGCGTGTCGGGACCCCTTGTTCTGCAGGTGATACATTGATGATAATTGGGCAGTGATTCCTCAAACAAGCCCGCATGAAGCCCCGATAATAATTTGAAAGGCATTGAGGTAGGCTGTTTCTGGTTTGCTGATCATGGCTCTCAATACCTCTAGAGCTTGTTTAACATTGGCCTTTGGCAGCATGTAAATTGTGGTCAAGCTCATGGAGGAGAAAACTCTGGGTATGTAGAATGGTAGAATGGATGGCACTTAATTATTTGATGTTCCAGGTTAAGGAAACAAGAATGACAGGACCACTTACATCTGAGCACCACAATGAGTTTATCGTGAAACACAAAACTCCATCTTCTGCCCTCTTTGAATCAGCAATCTGGTCCTTCTGGTGGATTGAGAAGCCCTTGCATCTTACTGACATGTCTGGCTTGTCTGGAATGAACCATGTCTCTGTGAAGCAGATAATGCAGTAGTCTCTCATTTCCCTCTGATACAGCAATCTTGTCCTTGAGTCCTCAATGCTGTTCTCCAGTGACTGTACATTTCAGAATCAGAATCAGCTTTATTATCAGTGGCATGAATTGTGAAATTTGTTAACTTAGCAGCAGCAGTACATTACAAATATGATAATATAGACAGAAAAATAAATAATAAATAAATAACTCAATTACAGTAGTCATATCTGTATATTGAATAGATTAAAAATAGTGCAAAAACAGAAATAATATATACTTAAAAAGTGAGGCAGTGTTCATGGGCTCAATGTCCATTTAGAAATCAGATGGCAGAGGGGAAGAAGCTGTTCCTGAATTGCTGATTGTGTGCCTTCAGGCTTCTGTACCTCCTTCCTCCTGGTAACAATCAGAAGAGGGCATGTCCTGGGTGATGGTAGTCCTTAATGATGGATGTCACCTTTCTGGAGCACCAGTTCTTGAAGTTGTCTTGGGAACCATAGAGGTTAGTACCCAAGATGGAGCTGACTAATTTTGCAACTTTCTGTAGCCTCTTTTGGCCTTGTGCAATAGCCACCCCCATACCATACTATGGTGCAGCCTGTCTGAATGTTGTCCATGATATATCTACAGAAGTTTTTGAGTGTCTTAGTTGACAAACCAAATCTGTTTAAACTCCTAATAAAATATAGCCACTGTGTTGCCTTCTTTACTGCTGAATCGATATGTTGGGACCAGGTTAGAACCTCAGAGATCTTGACACCCAGGCACTTGAAATTGCTCACTTTCTTCACTTCTGATCCCTCTATGAGTATCAGTTCATGTTTCCTCATCTTACCCTTCCTGAAGTCCACAATCAGCTCTTTCCACAAGACCATAAGACCATAAGACATAGGAGTGGAATTAGGCCATTTGGCCAATCAAGTTTGCTCCACCATTCAATAATGGCTGATCCTTTTTATTCCCTCCTCAGCTGCACTCCTTGGCCTTCTCCCTGTAACCCCTGATGCCACGGTCAATCAAGAACCCATTAATCTCTGCCTTTGGTACACACAATGACCTTGCCTCAACAGCTGCCTGTGGTAACAAATTCCACAAATTCACCGCCCTCTGACTAAAGAAGTTTCTCCCCATCTCTGTTTTAAATGGTTGCTCCTCTATTCTGAGGCTGTACCCTCTTGTCCAAGACTCCCCCAAAATGGGAAACATTCTTTCCACATCTACTTTGTCTCGGCCTTTCAACTTTTGAAAGGTTTCAATGAGATTCCCACTCATCCTTCTAAATTCCAGTGAGTACAGGTCCAGAGCCATCAAACGTTCCTCATAAGATAACCCTTTCATTGCACTTGCCTTCCTCACCACCGTACTGACATTGAGTGTAAGCTTCTTGCTGCGACACCACTCAACTAATTATATCTCACTTCCATATGCCCTTTCAACTCCATCTGAGATTCTACCAACAATGGTTGTATCATCAGCAAATTTATAGTTGGTATTTGGGCTAACCACACAGTCATGGGTATAGAGGGAGTAGAGCAGTGGGTTAAGCACACATCCCTGGGGTGTGCCAATGTTGAGTGTCAGCAAGGAGGAGATATTTTCATTAATCCGCACAGAATGCAGTTTTCTGGTTAGGAAGTTGGGGATACAGTTGCAGTGGGAGGTGCAGGGGCCAAAGTTCTTTCACTTATTGATCAGGACCGTGGGATATTAAATGTTGAGGTATAGTCAACGATGAGCATCCTCACATTAGTGTTTGTATGCTGACATTTGCTACCAAAATAATGGATAGACATAGTCGTACACCTTAATATTTTAATCTGGCTTGGAGTCCTCCTTTCCGTTCTCACTTCTGGCCATGGCACCTTTGCCTGCTTAAAGATGCTGTACTTGGATTACTGAGAGTTAAGTCGACCGAGTCCTTCGGAAGATCGTGAAATTGTTAGTTTATTGAGACGGTTCAAAAGAATTTTACTGAGTGGGAAATTACAGACTGCAGATTGCATTTAGAGTAGTTCAGAAGAAGTAGATTTAGTCTGTAAACTGCTGCAAAGCATCACCGTCACGTGTTTCACCAGCAACACCTTGATACATGTAACAGGAGTTAACAAGTTTACCAGTTTACCAAATTTAGTTGACCACTGTAAATTTCCTCTCAGTGAAGGTAAGTGGTAGAGGTCTCAAAAGCAATATGAGAGAGAATAAGCTGTAGGGATTCAACTGGCTGGATGAGCTCCTTCGAGCTACATGCTCCAAGGTTAGCAACAATGATATCTGGTATTGTGGGATAAGGTGATAATTAATCTTGCTTTTTCATGATTATTTGTTAGAACTGAAGATATTTTGATCAATTTTTATATATCTTTACAATTATGATTAATTAAACCTTTTGAATATCTCTGACCAACAGGAACTTAAAAATGATTCATGATCCTTTGAAGGACAGTGAGGCAAAGGAAGAGCCTCTTGCTCAATGCCCTTCAACTCATTTGGTATCTGCATCCAAGAAAGATAAGTGTGGGTGAGAGCGGAATCTGGGCAGTGGGCTGGGTCCCCCTTGATCTGCTGTGCTGAGGTGTAAAGGTGCAATGGTAGGAAGAGTGGCTAAATATATATCAAATGTTTGTACTATAGAAACCTACTGAGTCTGTTAGCTGTAATGGTAGGGAGAAAAAATCAAAGTCAAGTTCAAAGTACATATTATTGTCATATGTACAAGTAGATGTATTCACAGATACAATGAAAAACTTGCAAAAAGTGTCACAGGCACATGGCATCAGATACACAAGATTCACAAGAAAAACATAAAACAAACATAAATTAGATACACTTTACAAGGGACAACATGGTTAGCACAAAAATAAAGTCCATTGTAATGGATAATGGAAAACTGAATTTTTTCAATAACAATGTCAAGCATAATCTGATTTCCTTCTTTGCTGTTCCTTGCGATCGAAAATTCCTTTCCAGTTCTGTGGTTGGTAAGTTCAATGTGAAACCTACAGACTCTGCTACGGATGGGGCAAAAAGTGGATGATGGATCAGGGGATGGTGGTTTGTTTCTGTTGTTTGTTCTTGGCCTCTGTGTGATCCAGTCGTTGAGCCATAAATAACTTTGTGAATGCTTTTCCAGTCTGAGCAGTGCAGACCAGGGTACTTACGTGAGTTGATAAGCCCATGACATTGTTTCAGGATGATTTGGCAATCATCCATGATTGTTTTTCCTAGAGACCTCTTCCTGGAGATGCTGCCTGGCCTGCTGCGTTCGCCAGCAACTTTAATGTGTGTTGATCCATGATTCTTTTCCTCTTTCCTCTTGCTGTGACAGAGTATGGTATAGAATGCAATCAAGAGGAAATCTGCAGATGCTGGAATTTCAAGCAACACACATAAAAGTTGCTGGTGAACGCAGCAGGCCAGGCAGCATCTCTAGGAAGAGGTACAGTTGACGTTTTGGGCTGAGACCCTTCGTCAGGACTAACTGAAAACTAGCTCTTCACCAGCAACTTTTATGTGTGTGTACGGTATAGAATGGCTGCTTCAGGAGTCTGCTGTGAGATGATATTGGCATTGATACAGTCATCTAACCAATAGATTTGGAAGATTGGGCAAATATAGCATTGGCGATATCTCTCCCATGCTTTGAGATCCTGCTCTGAGTAGAAATCATTGCTGTCTTATAGAACTTAAGCTTGGTGTCAAGTCTTGGTCTTCGAACTACCTTTGCCTTAAAGGCTGTACTGCTGCAGTGGAGATAGTTGTAAATTTCATCATCAAATCTGCTTCACGTTGCTCTAATATATGGGAAGTGGTCCATGTTTGCCAGCGTGTTGTGAATTTAGATTGTCAGGAGTTGATGTGGTGTGTGGGCAGACTGGTAGAACCCTCACAGATGTTTACTGTGAGTTCCATCTTCATGTACAATACATGTGTGTGCAGTAACATCAATCACCTGAAACAACCTTTCAAATAAAGCTTTCATGTGAGAAAGTGTCATCTATGTGCTACAGCTTGATGACTGATATTGGAATGACCTTGATTCTGAAAAAGTGGTCATGAAGGAAAAGCAGTTAGTGGAAATCAAGTAAAAATTGCAGATGCTAGAAATCTGAAATTAAAAATAAAATGCTGGAAGCACTCAGTAAGTCAGGCTGCATCCATAGAGAGAGATCATAGTCACTCTGTCAGAACTGGAAAAGAAAGAAAAGCATGATCGTTTTGACCTGAAATGTCTCCCTTTTCTTAGTAGAATTGGGGAAACAATTTAAGCTGTCGAGAAGGCCAGGAGGAAGGAATGGATAGGGCAAAGAAAATATTTGCTATAAAGTGACATTGAGGCTGAGTTTGCCATAGTGATAAGTCTGAGGACTTCGAACAGTAGAGCACAGGGACGTGACCTTTGACCCACAATACCTCTGCCAAACAATGCAGAAATAAAACTAAGCAACAGACATAAAAATTGCTGGTGAACGCAGCGATGAAGTAAGTCTCCCTACCTGTCCATGATCCATATCCCTCCATTCCCCGGGTATACATTTGTCTATTTGAAAGCCTAAAAAAACACCACTGTCATACCGCTTCCCGCCATTACCCTGGCAGCCGATTCCAGGCACCCAGTTCTCTTTAGGTGAAAACACTTGTCCCGTGTATCCTTTTTAATTTTTTCCCCTTTCACTTTAAATGTATGTTCCTAATATTTGGCATTTCTGCCTGGAAAATTTATTCTGGATGTCTAGGCTACCAATACCTCTCATCATTTTATATACTTATTTCAGGTCTCCCCTCAGCCTCCAACATATCCGAGAAAACAATCCAAATTTGTCCACGCTCTCCTTATAGCTTATATGTTCTAACCCGGGCATCTTCCTGGTAAACCTCTGCTGCACCTTCTTCACAGTGTCCACATCCTTCTTGTAACGGGGAAACCAGAACTGCACACACTGCTCCAAGTACAACCTAACCGAAGTTTTATATACCCACAACACAAGTTATGGTCGAAGATTTAATGGCAGTGGTCAGAGAGTGATAATACAGACAAAGAAGTGTAAAATCTTGTGAAATGCAGAGCTCTAGGACATGCCCGGCAGATCAGACTATACTGAAGGAGAGAGAAAATTTGAACCAATCATAGCTAATCATTGACAGATGTACCTGTCACCTGTCAGGTGAGTTGTGACAGAAATAGGAAATGATTTAGCGGTTAGCGCAACACTATTACAGCTCGGGGCAGCAGAGTTCAGAGTTCAATTCCAACATTCGCTGTAAGAAAGTTCGTATGTTCTCTCCTTGTGCATGTGGGTTTCCTCTGGGTACTCTGGTTGCCCTCCACAGTTCAAAGACGTGCAGGTTAGTAGATTAATTGGTTATTGCAAATTGTCCTGTGATTGTATTAAAGTTAAATCGTTGGGTTGCTGGACGGTACAGCTTGTTGGGCTAGAAGGGCCTATTTCTCCAAATTAAATGAAATAAAAAAAATCATTAAAATGTCCAATTCCAATTCATTTCCTAGCCCTTTTATTTGTGCTTTTTTTGCTGATTGCTTCCAGCATTATATTTGAGGTTGAACTTCCTGCTCACCAGTAGCTTGTTGAGGTGAAGGATTATACTGCTGGGCAGAAAAAGGAAAAGCTGGTCAGTGCATCAACACAATTCCATTTAACCCCAGTCTACAGAGGGATTGGCTATGTAATGGTCTCACTGGTTAGTACTATGACTTGCATATCATCAAGAGCTAAGTATAAAATGCAATGCCATTCTTAATATTTCCAAAGTTGAATACTCCTTAACACAACACTGACATGATTAGTCCTGTAGATACTACTCCCATTTTTTAACAAGGAAAAAAAATTGTACAATATATCTCCTGATCTGAACTCTCCAACTAATCTACTATGGAAAAAAATGTTTGACTTGTCTCAGCCTCTTTTGCTGATTAATATTTTTTGTCAATTTAAATCCAATTCGTAGAAAAATAAAATATTTGAACATAATTTATTAGAGTAAAAAATATCTTAGGAGTTTTATCCCAAATGTACATTTGATATTGTGTGCCCCCACAAAACACCCCATTTCCACTATTTATGTTGTGAACACATGACACTTACAATCAATTGCTGATAAAAATATAGGTCATAGTCTCTTTATTACTTTCCTGTTCTATTGCATTTTATTATTTATCCCTGCTTATAGATTTGTACATTTCCTAATTTTTGCTGCTATTATTGAAAAAATAAATCTTTTTAAATGGAAATTTCTAAGTCTAATTCAAACTCATCATGTAATGACATTTGGCATGATACAAAGCCCCAAGGTTCACTCTCCAACACAGTCAGAAATTTGTGCTGTGATGCACTCAACTTTCAAAATCTGGTTCAAAGTATTCTTAACAAAAGCAGCTAGAAGTGCACCCATTTTTCTGTTAAGAGCTTATATTAGTTTCTACTAAACTTACAAGTGTTTAACAATGTGACAAAAGAGCAGCAAGCTATTGGAAATCTGAGATTGAAATATGAAATACTATAAATATGCCAGCACAATGGAGCATTGAAGGGTTAGATTGAAAACCCAATACCAGTGCTCATGCTGCAGATATCCTGCCTCTACCTGAACTAGTTACTTGTCAGACTCTGCACATTGCATAGGACACATTCATTTTCTGTTTCATATCAGAGCCAAGATGATCCTCCATAGGGTAACAGTACAGTCCAAATACTGATGATCATTTCCAACCCAAATGCACTGTACCCTCTTCAAGAAGCAAGTAGGAACAAGTCTCGACAAGCTCCTGAATTGCCTAGGTATATGGGCCAATTGCTAGAAGATGAGATGAATGCAGATATGTTCCCATAGGTCTGTATGCGCATTATGGGCTGAATGGCCTGTTTCTCTATGACTCTAGGTCACAAGCTTTCTCAAACTTCCTCTACCACTCAGATTCTCTGTTTCTACTTTCTTTTGGTTTAGTTGCATTTCAATAAAACAGTTCAGGAAGAGGGATTTTGGCCCAAAATGGCTTCACTGAGCATGATGTTGAATTAATCTAAATCCTTTTAGCCTGTACATAATTCATAGACCCTCCATTCCCTTTATTTTCATGTGTCTGTATAACAGCCTCTTAAATGTCATGATCCACCACTCCCACTCACGACACCACCGACCTCCCAACACCGCCACCCCTCCCCCCTGCAGCCCTTTCCAGACTAATTAGCAGTGAAGTAGTCAAATGTTTTTAACAGAGATGGGGGTTTGCTGATGTTGTGCCTTTTTGCCCCAAAAGGTGGCATTGAGAATAATATAAAAACGCAAACACGAGGAAATCTGCAGATGCTGGAATTTCAAGCAACTCACATAAAAGTTGCTGGTGAACACAGCAGGCCAGGCAGCATCTGCTGCGTTCACCAGCAACTTTTATGTGTGTTGATTGAGATGAATATGTGGTTTGTGGTTATTGAGTTTGGATGGTGAGAAGACAGATTTACAGTACACAGGTTTGACAATAGTCTCCACTCTGCTGTCCAATGTTATTGTACCTTCACACTCATTGTTTGCAAGTATGGTTAGCTGCAGGTCATTAAAAGAGACATATTTCCTCAGAGTGGTCTCAGACTTGTATAAATGGAGCAAAACACTTGGCTATGGGAGAGTAGATGAGATCTGTCAAATGCCCAGGAGATTCCCCAACGGTCAAAGCAGACTGACAGCCGGGGGAAGATGGGCTAGTCTTGGCAGCGAACCTTGCACGAATCAAAGGTTTGCACAGCTTGGAAATTCGGTATGTCCTTGATGACCTTCAGCAATTTTTACAGAAGCACCAGAGAAAGTATTCATTTCTGATACATCACAGTTTGGTATGGCAACTCTTCTGCTTAAGAGCACAGGATATTGCAGAAAGCTGTGAACGCAGCCTAGTCCACTATGCAAAGAAGCCATTGACTCTCTACACTTACCACTGCCTTGATAAGGTAACAAAATAATCAAAGACCCCTCACACTCCAGTCATTCTCTCTTCTGTTCCCTCCTTTCAGGCACAAGATAGCCTGAGAACATGTATCACAGGCTCAAGGGCAACTTCTGTCACACTGTTATAAGAATAATGGGCTATAGTCTTGTATCAAAAGACTATAAGATATAGGAAAAGAATTAGGCCATTCAGCACATTGAATCTGCTCCACCGTTTCATCATGACTGATTATTATCCCTCTCAACCCCATTCTCCTGCTTCTCTGTATAATCTTTGATGCCTGTACTAATCAAGGAACTATGTACCTCCACTCTAAATATACCCAATCACTTAGCCTCCACAGCCATCTGTGGCAATGAATCTCACAGATTCATCACCCTCTAGCTGAAGAAACTCTTCCTCATCTTTGTTCTAAGGGGTCATCCTTATATACTGGGACTGTGCCCTCTAGTCCTAGATGCACCCATTATAGGAAACATCCTCTCCTTGTCCACTCTATCTAGGCCTTTCAATATAAGATAGGATTCAAAGAGACCCACCCCGTTAATTCTTCTAAATTCCAGAGAATACAGTCCCAGAGCTCTCAGATGTCCCTCATGTGTTTAAACCTTTCGTTTCCAGGATCATTCTTGTGAGCCTCATCTGGATCCTCTCCAATGCCAGCAAATCCCATCCTAGATTAAGGGCCCAAAATTACTCCAAGTGCAGTCTGATTAAGCCTCAGCATTATATCTTTGCTTTGAAATTCTAGTCCTCTTGAAATTAATGCTAACATTGCATTTTCCTTCTTACCACAGACTTAAGCTGCAAGTTAACATTTAGGAAATCCTTCCAAATCCACAATGCCTTCCAAGTCCTCGTCCACCTCTGATTTCTGAAGTTTCTCCCCATTTAGAAAATAGTCTGCACCTTTATTCCTTCTACCAAAGTGCATGATCATACACTCCCTTGCACCATATTCCATCTTTGCCCATTCTCCTAATCTGTCTGAGTCCTTCTGAAGATAACCCTGCTTCCTCAATATTACCTGTCCTTCCACCTATCTTTGTATCATCCACAAATTTGTCATCCAAATCAATAACAGATAACATGAAAAGAAGCAGTCACCAGCAACTAACCAGAAATGGCTACCTGTATCCCCTTCTTTGCTTCCGGCCAGTCAGCCAATCTTCTATCAATGATAGTATCTTTCCCATAATACTATAGGCTCTTATTTTGTTATGCAGCCTCATGTGTGGCACCTTGTCAAAAGCATTTTGAAAACTCAAGTAAACAACATCCACTGACTCTCCTCTATCTATCCTGCTTGTTATTTCATCAAAGAATTCCAAATTATTTGTCCGGCAAGCTTTTCCCTTCAGGAAATCATGCTGACTTCCGCCTACTTTATCATGTTCTTACAAATGCTCTGAAACCTCAATATTACTAATGGAATCTAACATCTTAACAACAACTGAATTCAGGCTAATTGGCATAGAATTTCCTGTCTTTTTCTTTCCTCCCTTCTTAAAGAGTGAACGTAAGACATAGGAGCAGAATTAAGTCTTTCAGCCTATCTAGTCTGCTTCCCCATTCCATCATGGCTGATTTATTATCCCTCTTAACCCCATGCTGCTTATTTTGCCCCGTAACCTTTGACTCCTTTACTAATCTTCGCTTTAAATATTTCCAATAACTTGGCCTTGACAGCCGTCCACAGATTCACTACCCTCTGGCTAAACAAATTTCCCCTCATCTGTGTTCTAAATGGACAACCCTCTATTCTGAGACTGTGCCCTCTGGTCCTAAACTCCCACACTATAGAAATAGGCCTCTCCACATCCACTCTATCTAGGCATTTAAATATTCAATAGATTTCAATGAGATCTCGCCTCTTACTTCTCAACTCCAACAAGTACAAGCTCAGAGCCACCAGCTGCTCTTCACACATTTGAAATATTCCAGTCCTTTGGAACCATTCCAGAATCTAGTGATTCTTGAAAGATCTGTTCTAATCTCTTCAGCCACCTCTTTCAGAACCCTGAGGTGTAGACCATTTGGTTCAGTTGACTTACGTACCTTCAGATCTTTCGGCTTCCTTGGCATCTTCTCCTTAGTAATAACAACTACACTCACTTCTGCCCCCCAGCACTTTCGAATTTCAGAATACTGCTGGTGTCTTCCATGGTGAAGACTGACACAAAACATTTATTAACTCCATCCACCATTTCTTTGTCCCTTGGTTCATTCAAGATTTGGTGGTATTTCTGTGGTATGATCTGAGCTTGTACCATCTGTGGAAAGTATTACGAGGAGCAATAACCAACTCCATTAATTAGACAGCGGCTCAGTCAATGGATGGGTATTAAAATGACTCACCCTTCAAGAATCTTTCCTTTCTCATATTCTATGACTTTCTCCTCCCATTATCTAACTTATAAGATCTCTTCATTCAGCCTTAGTTGCTGTTTTAGGAAGTAGCCCAAGAAATAGCGGATGCATTAGTGATAATTTTTCAAAACTCTTCAGATTCTGGATTAGTTCCTGAGGATTAGATGATGGCTAATGTAACCCTGCTTTTTAAAAAAGGAGGGAGAGAGTAACCGAGGAATTATAGACTGGTTAGCCTGACATTGGTGGTGGGGAAAATGCTAGAGTCAGTTATCAAAGATGTGATAACAGCACATTTGGAAAGTGGTGAAATCATCGGACAAAGTCAGCATGGATTTGTGAAAGGAAAATCATGTCTGAAGAATCTCATAGAATTTTTTGAGGAGGTAACTAGTAGAATGGATAGGGGAGAACCAGTGGATGTGGTATATTTGGATTTTCAAAAGGCTTTTGACAAGGTCCCACACAGGAGATTAGTGTACAAACTTAAAGCACACGGTATTGGGGGTAAGGTATTGATGTGGATATAGAATTGGTTGGCAGACAGGAAGCAAAGAGTGGGAATAAAGGGGACCTTTTCAGAATGGCAGGCAGTGGCTAGTGGGGTACCGTAAGGCTCAGTGCTGGGACCCCAGTTGTTTACAATATATATTAACAACTTAGACGAGGGAATTAAATACAGCATCTCCAAGTTTGCAGATGACACGAAGCTGGGCGGCAGTGTTAGTTGTGAGGAGGATGCTAAGAGGATGCAGGGTGACTTCGATAGGTTAGGTGAGTGAACAAATTCATGGCAGATACAATTTAATGTGGATAAATGTGAGGTTATCCACTTTGGTGGCAAGAACAGGAAAACAGATTATTATCTGAATGGTGGCTGATTAGGAAAAGGGGAGGTGCAATAAGACCTGGGTGTCATTGTACACCAGTCATTGAAAGTGGGCATGCAGGTACAGCAGGCGGTGAAAAAGGCAAATGGTATGCTGGCATTTATAGCAAGAGGATTCGAGTACAGGAGCAGGGAGGTACTACTGCAGTTGTACAAGGCCTTGATGAACCAAACCTGGAGTATTGTGTGCAGTTTTGGTCCCCTAATCTGAGGAAAGACATTCTTGCCATAGAGGGAGTACAAAGAAGGTTCACCAGATTTGAGTCCTGGGATGGCAGGACTTTCATATGATGAAAGACTGGATCAACTAGGCTTATACTCACTGGAATTTAGAAGATTGAGGGGGGATCTTATAGAAACGTATAAAATTCTAAATGAGTTGGACAGGCTAGATGCAGGAAGATTGTTCCCAATGTTGGGGAAGTCCAGAATGAGGGGTCATAGCTTAAGGATAAAGGGGAAGCCTTTTAGGATCGAGATGTGGAAAAACTTCTTCACACAGAGAGTGGTGAATCTGTGGAATTCTGTGCCACAGGAAACAGTTGAGGCCAGTTCATTGGCTATATTTAAGAGAGAGTTAGATATGGCTCTTGTGGCTAAAGGGATCAGGGGGTATGGAGAGAAGGCAGGTACAGGGTTCTGAGTTCGATGATCAGCCATGATCATACTGAGTAGCGGTGCAGGCTCGAAGGGCCAAATGGCCTACTCCTGCACCTATTTTCTATGTTTCTATGTTGTTCCTACCAAACCAAATGACAATTCCGAAATAATGTTTGAAAGTGCCTATCTTAATTCATTAATATCTTCCAAATATGGCCCAGAATTTCTGAGGAAATTAATAGGACATTGAAACGTTAACAGATAATCTCAAAATTATCATTAAAATGAAAGCTCCATTGTCTTCCTCTTAATCTATTTTTAATCAAGTCTCCTCTGTGTTTGCTAAATTACACTGCTTCTTGCATATCATCTTGGATTTAAAATGCTCACACAAAATGCTGGAGAAACTCAGCAGGTCAGGCAGCATCTATGGAAATGAATAAACTGTGAATGTTTCAGACTGAGACCCCTCTTTGGAACTGACTTGCTGAGTTCCTCCAGCATTTTGTGTGTGTTCCTTTGGATTTCCAGCATCTGCTGACTTTCTCGTGTTTAAAATACTCATGTTTGTTTTTAAATCCCTCCTCCTTTTCTCTATTACAAGCACCCAATTTATGCACATTCAATGCATACACCTGGGCACTTGGGAGATCTGTGGGATGGATTTTGGTGTGGGACTGCAGGCATATTATTCCATGTGGGAAGTCAGTTCATGGACACTTTTCTGACTTGCAAACTCTTTTGGGTTAGGAACAGTTCAGAGCAATGGGATCATATCACAACCTGAGGAGGGGAGTGCAGACATCCCACACTGAAAAAACTGATTTCAGGGAGGTAGCACCACCACCCCTGACCCCCACAACCCCATATCCACTCCCACCAGGTCGACCTCCAAGGGTGTATGTATACAGGACATTTGATTATGAAAGAACACAACAATTTATTTGATCACATATTGAAACTATTTAAACACACACACACACACACACACACACACACACACACACACACACACACACACATACACACACACATATATATATATATTCCTTGTTGAGTATTTTGTTGGCAGTCTCAATGCTAATAGCTAAATGCTAATGCAAATAGCTTTTCTATTTCTTTTGCAAACTTTTCTTGTACTGTGATGTGGCTTGCTTGGCAGATTTGAGCATTTTGCCGGAAGTCTCAACCTCATAGCAGTCTGTGTCAATGAATTTGTTAATTTTGCAAGACATCAGATTCACAAGTGTTTTATGAGACAGCTGATTTCTGAATTCTGTCTTAATGTGACGCACCATGCTGAATGCTCTTTCTACATCACAATTAGAATTTGGCAGCACCAAAAGCAGCTTCATCAACTGGCAGAGCTCTTTGAATCTCAACTTATCATGGAGTCATGGAGTCATTTTTTTCATTCTATTACAACTTTAAGCAAGTCTACAGGGAGTTTGGCCTCATCATGTAGGACATCAATACAGTAGCTCCTTAGCAGCTAGCCAGCTAGTTTAAATAATGTTAGCTATGCTAATGAATGAATGACACCTGTTAAACTCACCTCAACATGTCTTTTACAGTTATTTAACCCACCATGGGCAATAGAAAACTCATTGTTGCAAACAATGCAGCGAGCAACACTGTCATTATTTTTTACCCCTACTAGGCAGGGGTACCCTTTAGTGTAGTCTGGGGTGAAGTACGTCTTATATTTTCTTTTTTTGGAACACTCTGCCATGGCGCTACAGGACACTGAACTGAACTGATGGACAATGAAAGAGAGAGAGAGGTTGGCTGTAAAGCCCGCCCACAGAGAAAACTGATAGGTCTACTTAGCACAAAGAGAGACCAATCAGGATGCTCTCTCTGTCACTCTCTCGTTAATTCTGTCACTCGCTCACTCTCTCTCTCGCTCACTGTCAAAAAAATCGATTTCCGGGATATTTGTATATAATTTGCGGGTGTTGGGGAGCTGCTATCAATATGCGGGAGACTCCTGGAACTTCCGGGAGAGGTGGGATGTCTGGGAGTGGAGCCTGTAACCCCACAAAAATTAGGGATTTCCAGTGCTCCTTCAATTCTGGCCTCTTACACATCCTTGATTTTAGCTTCCCTGCCACTGGGAGCTGAGTCTTATGCTGCTAAGACCCTGAGCTCTAGAATTGTCTCTATAGATTTGTCTGGCCTCTCCTTCTTCTTTTAAGAACCTTTCAAATCTATTACCTGGAATTAGATTTCTGCGGGTGGGAAATCACAGCTTATTTCCTAATGGGTCTATGAAATGTGTGCAGTCTTTTTCCCAGGGATGGGGAATCAAAAACTGGAGGGGAAAGATTTAGAGAGGGCCAGAGGGGCAAGTTTTTGGAAAGAGAGTGAAAAGCTTGCTATCTAGAAAATGCTGCCAGAAAATTGTTTAAGGCAGATGCAATGTACCTCATCATGGCTTTTGTACATTATTTGTCTGTCTGCACTGTACTTTCTCAGTATCTGTAACACTATATTCTGCTGCCTGTTTCTTTTTGACTTTTGTACCACTTGGATGTTCAGAGTTCAAAGTAAATTTGTTATCAAAGTATATATATGTTACTATATATTACCTTGAGATTAATTTTCTTGCTGGCATTTACAGGGAGAAAAACTATATATAAACTGACTGACAAACATCAATGTGCAAAAGAAGGCACACTGTGCAAATATAATATTGAGAACCACTAGTTTAAAAGAGTCCTTGAAAGTGAGTTTGTAGATTGTAAAATCAGTTCAGAGTATTATGAATGAAGTTGTCCACACCAGTTCAGTAGCCGGTTGGCTAAAGTGCAACAATTCTTCCTGAACCTGGTGGTGTAGGATCTAAGGGTTTGGTACCTACTACCCAGTGGTAATAGCAGAGGTGGTCATGGCCTTGATGATGGGTGTCTCTGATGATGGATGTTGCTTTCTTGTGGCAGCGTTCCATGTATCTATACTCAATGGTAGGGAGGGGGTCGCCTGTGATAGATTGGGCTATATTCATTATTTTCTGTAGCCTATTCTGCTCCTGAACATTGATGTTTCCATTTCAGGCCATGATTCAACCAATGAGGATATCCTCTATTGTGCATCTGAGAAGTTGTTTAAGTTCTTGGTGGCATGCCAAATCTACGCACACTTTTTGGAAAGTAGAGGTGCGGTTCTGCCTTCTTCGTGCTAGTCCCAGGACAGGAATTTAAAGCTACTGAACTTCTCCACCTCCTTTACTCAAATGAGGACTGGCTCAGGACTGCCAGGATCTTCCTCCTATAGTCAAAAATCAAATCAGCTCTTTGGTTTCGCTGAAGTTGAGTGACAGGTTGTTGTGTCACCACACAACCATATTTTCAATCTCCCTTCTATATGCTGATTCATCACCACTTTTGACTTGGCCAACAACAGTGGTGTCAACCCCAAAGTTAAGTGCATCAATGGAGCTGTACTTAACCACACAAACATCAGTATAAAGTGAGTAGAGCATTGAGTTTAGCATACAGCTCTGTGGTGCATTTGTGCTGATGCTGAGTGTAGTGGAGATGTCTTTGCCAATCCATACTAATTAGAGCCTGCCAGTGAGGAAATTAAGGAGTAGTTGCACAAGGAGGCCCAGGCCATAGATCTTAGTAATGAGTTTCATGTGGATAGTAGTAGTGAACATTGAATATGTAACATATGGAATGATCTCTCTGGATGGCATTCAATCAAAGGATTTTCACTGTATTTTGGTTCATGTAACAATAATAAACTAACTACAATTTACCAATCACAATAGAAAATTTAATAGACATTTGAACAAGTACATGGACAGGAAAGATTTAGAGAAATATGGGCCAAACACATGCGAATAAGATTGGCACAGATGGGTACCTTGGTTGGCATGGGCATGTTAGGACGAAGGATCTGTTTCTGCAATGTATTACTTTATGAAACATCTTGAGATGTTTCAGTGTGTTTTCAGGCTAAGGATTGTGAAATTTTGTGACAATATTGATTCCATTCACATATTTATTGTAATAGCTACAATTGGACAAGTGTGGAAGATAAATAATGATTTTGTAAAATACCCAGATTTCACTGACATAGACTAACAATGCACTACATTAAAAGGGACAGCCAATGCGTTCTGCAGATTCAGAAAAATATCTCATTCCCTAAGTTTTATGTTTAGACTGCAGAGGGCTGTTTTCCACAGAGCAAAAAAGATTGAATTGAAACCCAACAGAATAGACTAGGTGATGATTGCAGATGAATAAAGGAAATTTGTTCCCTTCAGCAAAGGTTACAAGGACAGGGGGTACACATATTAAAAATTCTGCTTGAAAAGTGCAAAGGTAATTTTGAGGAGCAAGTTTTTCATGTACAGAGCAGTGATAACCTAGCCTCACTATATGTTGAGCTGGTGGGGACAAAATCAATCAGGGTTCTCAAAAGATAAGTGGAAAGGTTGTTGAGAGAGAATAATTTGTAAGGCGTGGGATTGATGGGATTGTTCTATTAGCAGCAAAATAAGCTCAGTGGGCCAAATAGTCTATTTCTGTGCAATCACAGTTCTCCGATTCAAGTGGACATGAGAGAATGGGCATGACTTTTAGTCTAACTTGTAACCTGATCCCCACACACGTGAATCTGTCAGCAAGAGCACCAGCAAAATCATTGCAAAATCTCTAAACATAATTAGTAAGATTTGTGACTTTGACTTTTGGACTCCAATTGGAAATGCACATGTGACCAAATGAATGACCCACAGACATTACTGAAGCATTATCGCACTGAACCACTGGGAGAGCTGTCACCAAATTATCAGCTGATCGGAATCAAAATCAGGTTTTAAAATCACTGGCATATATTGTGAAATTTGTTGTTAGAAATCTAATGGCAGAGGAGAAGAAACTGTTCCTAAATCATTGAGAGTGTGCCTTCAGACTCCTGTACCTCCTCCCTGATGGTAGCAATGAGAAGGGGGCATGCCCTGGGTGAACGGGTCCTTAGTGGTGAATGCAGCCTTTTTGAGGCATCATTCAGTGAAGATATCCTGGATGCTGGGAAGGCTAGTGCACATGACGGAGCTGAATGATTTTACAACTTTCTTCAGCTTATTTCAATCTTGTGCAGCAGCCTGGTGCCCCTTTACCAGACATTGATGCGGCCATTTAGAATACTCTCCACAGTACATTTGCAGAGACTTGTGAGCTTGTAGAAGTTACAGCCAAGGTAAGAATCACATAGTGTGACCATTGGTCAGATTATGGAAAAAAACTAATGTACATGGAGATATACAGACAGTGAAAGCAGAGATTGTATATATCCAGTATGAAACGGGAAGTGAGAGTAAGAAAGAGAGCAAGTCTGAGGGAGCACATGTTTTCCAATCCAGTCCATATGAAATTTTGACTATACATTTCTCTCCACAGAAGTTGCCTGATATGCTGAGCTCTTCCATTGTTTTGTGTGTTGCACCAAATTCCAACATCTGCAGTCACTTGTAGCTCCAAAGCATTTTCATTGGTTATTCATTTCTTAGGATGTGGACATCTCTGCTGATGCCCCTGAGAGGAGGGAGCTGACCTGCTGCTTGAAGCTTGTGAAAGTTGCTCCCACAGTGCCGTTGGGTGGGGAGTTCTAGGATTTAGATCCAGTGATGGTAAACGAATGGGTATTTGCCTCCAAGTCGGCACAGTTAGTATCCTGTAAGGGAAACTGCAAGCAGGGGTGTCCCATTTGCAGCTACCTTCACCTTTCCCAGAGCTAGAGGATTTGGAAGAATCAGAACCAGGTTTATTATCACTGGCATATGACGTGAAATTTGTTAACTTAGTAGCAGCAGTTCAATGCAATACATAATATAGAAGAAAAATAACTAACTAACTAAATAAATAAATAAATCTTATTCAGTATACTTTATACAGTATGTGTATATTGAATACATTAAAAATCATGCAAAGAACATAAGTACTACATATTAAAAAAAAGTGAGGTAGTGTCCAGGGTTCAATGTCTATTTAAGAATCAGATGGCAGAGGGGAAGAAGCTGTTCCTGAATCACTGAGTGTGTGCCTTCAGGCTTCTGTACCTCCTACCTGATGGTAACAGTGAGAAAAGGGCATGCCCTGGGTGCTGCAGGTCCTTAATAATGGACACTGCCTTTCTGAGACCCCACTCCTTGAAAGTGTCCTGGGTACTTTGCAGGCTGGTACCCAAGATGGAGCTAACTAGATTTACAATCCTCTGCAGCTTCTTTCGGTCCTGTGCAGCAGCCCCCCAATGCCAAATAGTGATGCAGCCTGGCAGAAAGCTCCCCACAGTACATATATAGAATTTTTTAGTGTATTTGTCGACATACCAAATCTCTTCAAGCTCCTAATGAAGTATAGCCACTGTCTTGCCTTCTTTATAACTGCATCAATATGTTGGGACCAGGTTAGATCCTCAGAGATCTTGACACCCAGCAACTTGAAACTGCTCACTCTCTCCACTTCTGATCCCTCTATGAGGATTGGTACATGTTTCTTCGTCTTACCCTTCTGGAAGTCCACAATCAGATCTTTCGTCTTACTGATGATAAGAGCCAGGTTGTTGCTGCCGCACCACTCCACTCCACTAGTTGGCATATCTCACTCCTGTACGCCCGCTCATCACCACCTGAGATATAATTGAAGGTCCATTGGTGAGTAACCTCAGTGTAGATAGTACAGAGTACAGTCCTAGTGCACTGGTGTTGGGAGGAATGGATGTTTACGGTGACTAATGGGTCACCAATGATGTATGAGGGAATAGAAAAGACAGATAAATCAAGCATAAGAGACAGTAAGAGAAAGAGAAAGAGACAACGAAACAGATTGTTTGGCCAACCAAGTCCACACATAGAAAACATAGAAAATAGGTGCAGGAGTAGGCCATTCGGCCCTTCGAGCCTCCTCACTCCTCACTCTCCCTGACCAGACGAAGGTCATCGAGCTGCAGCGTGACCTACCACCATGAACTCCTTTACATGAATCCAACATTAACAAGTTGATTGCTTGAGGATTAACCAATCAGAAAGGTTGGACGATGGGAGCTGAGTTTAGATATCACTGGACCAGACATGCCTAGGCATCATCCCTGAAGAAGATGGTGCAGTTTGTCATCGAAACATTAGTTAAAACCAGTACCTGAATCCCGCTGGAAGTCCGAGGAGAGTTTATGCATCATATACTAAAAAGCACTAGAACCATTTTCACATTTTTCTTCTTTTCATAATCCCAGTGGGTGGCATAATAGCTTAGTGGTTAGCACAATGATTCTCAGCACCAGCTGCAAGCTCGGGTTTAATTTCTGCCATGTCTGTTATGTGTCTGTATGCTCTCCCTTGTGAATGCATGGGATTCCTCTGGTTGCTGTGGTTTCCACCTACATTCCAAAAATGTATAGGTTAGTGTTAGTAAGCTATGGACATGCTATGTTGACACTGGAAGCATGTCAACACTTGCAGGCTGCCCAGTACGATCCCTGCCTATTTGATTTAACACAAAAGATGTATGCTTCTATGTACATATGATAAATAAGGCTAATCTTAAAAAAAATTGCATTCAACTGCAACCAGATTCTACCAATCATCTACAAACCCAGAGGAAGTTACAGTGGCCACACAAGGGACTGCAGCTGTTGGAAAATAGAACTGTCCTCACTGAGCGTCTGGACACAGCTATGCAGCGAGCTAAACAACTTCTCAAAAATCACCTGAGATGAAAGCTCTCTTTCAGGGTTTTTAATGAGATTTGTTTTTTTTTGTGAAACTGTAGAAAATTAAGTAAAATACGGATTAAATTCTGTAGAAAATCATTTATGCCTGATTATACTAAAGCTGCTGACTATTTCCACAACAGGTGTTAATCATCACTACACATACATAGTGTTGGCGCATGGCCAAGTGGTTAAGGCATTCGTCTAGTCATTTGAAGGTCGTTAGTTCGAGCCTTGGCTGAGGCAACGTGTGTGTCCTTGAGCAAGGCACTTAACCACACATTGCTCTGCAACGACACCGGTGCCAAGCTGTATGGGTCCTAATGGCCTTCCCGTGGACAACATCAGTGTCGTGGAGAGGGGAGACTTGCAGCATGGGCAACTGCTGGTCTTCCATTCCACTTTGCCCAGGCCTGCGCCCTGGAAACTTTCCAAGGCACAAATCCATGGTCTCATGAGATTAACGGATGTCTATATATAACTCATACATAGTACTCATGCAAGAATAAACTCATGACACAAATATAAACAAGCATAATACTTTCTTCAAGTATATCTACTAAACGTTTACTAATATTATCACAAACTTAAGATTCACCGTTTCAAGGCCAAATAAAGAGCAGATGGAGATGAATGTTTTTCCACTGTGTGCTTTAATTCAGAATTAAAAACTACCCACACAGGAAGTGATATAAAAAAAACAACTTACATATAGAAAATGATTTCATACAAAAAGAAGTTTTGGGCCTCTATAGGCCAGAACAATGCTGAAGGAACTCAGCAGGTCAGGCAGCATCTATGGAGAGAAACAGACAGTCAACATTTCATGTCGAGAGTAACTGATAGTCGACGTTTCATGTCGAGAGTAACGGATAGTCGACGCTTCATGTCGAGAGTAACGGACAGTCGACATTTCA